>NC_136426.1:297387289-297987289 GCF_052849685.1 Lactuca virosa | reverse complement strand
TCTCAAGAGAAAGTCAAGAACATTATGAACAATGATGAAGAACAGTTTGAATAAGTTTGTCTGATCTAAATTTGCTCTGAAATTTTTTTCGATTTGTGTTTGTTAACTGACAAATTCGAAAAGTCAATGGCCATTGTCTGTAAATTGAAGCGAACAGACGGATTGCTTTGAAGTCGATGATTTCAAACTTGATTTCGAAAGTTTGGAGTCTGGTTTGATATTTGTTCGATAGTTGCTGAGTTCTTGAATCAAAGATTGGAAGGGTTGGACTTTGTTGTTGATAACAACGATTTTGGAATTGTGGGGTCAATTTCTTGAAAACGAACGAAGCCTTAGTTCACTGTAAGTTGTTTGCAGATAGTCGACTGGGAAATCGATGTTTGCAAAAGAACGAAAATTCGAAAGTTGGATATTGATATTGATTTGGAATCGACTGGGATATTTTGGGGCTACAGAAAGAAGATTTCGATTTTGGTGATAGACTTGATGTCGATGCTCCAAGGGTTGATTTTGAATGTCTATGTTGAAATTGAAGAACGATTGAGTTGAAGATTTTAGATTCGAAGGGTTAATGTCGATATATGAGTTAAGAACGAAGAATTTGAGTCAAGTACTGGGATAATTTCGAATGGGTTTTTACAGTGATAATTGTTGTCGTTGATTTGGTGAATAAGATTCGAAGGGAACAGATGGGTTTAAGGAAATCGATTTTGGGGTCCCTGTAATGAAAAGAACGAAGAATTGGGTCGAGAAAATTAAACGAAACTTTACTGTTGATGGTTTGGGAAGAACTGTAAGAACGAAATGTCGATTCAGAGGTATTCAGAGGTTACTGTTCATTAAGAGGCTTCGAATGCCTTCGAATTCGTGTGTTTGGGTTGCCTAATTTCGTGTGAATTGAGGAAAAAGAAAGAAATGTTTCGAAAATGGTCCTTGAAGATTTGCATGTTTGTCACCTGATAATTTCGTACGAAGCGTTGCAAAATTTCGTATGTTTGGAATGGAAAAGCAAAATTTTCGAATGTAGTCCCTCAAGTTTCGAATGGTTGACAAATGGAAAAAGGTTTCGTATGAATTGATCAAAATTTCGAATGTTTTGATCAAAAAGCAGAATTTTCGAATTCAGCCCCTAAACTTTCGAATATTTGGCAACCTCAACAATTAATTGAAGTTTCGAATATATGACACTTTTCACCCAAATTCGAAAATTTTCTGAAATTTCGAATGTTTGGGACAACTCTTCGTATGTTTGGAACACAAATGGCAGAATTTTCGAAAATAGTCCCTGAGGTTTCCAATATTTGGCCGTTCATACCCAAATTCGAAAAAGGACTGTTTTTGCTGAAAATTGAAGAAAATGCATTTCAAGCCCCTGCAGTTTGTGCAAATTGACGCTTTCTACCCAGCTTTGAAAAAGGGGGAGAGTTTTGCATATTTTGCTGTTTTAGGCGCACCGGGTCACTGCAGAATTTTTAAATTGACAATTTTTACCCATTTTTGAGAAATTTTGTCAAAGGCGATCCATGAACGAAGCTAAAAATTGAATATTTTTTGGGTTTTCCGGATTAAAGCACAATGTTTATGCCACATGTTAAGGGGGAGTTTTGACATGAAAAATTCCGAATAGAGCACGTTCTTTTTCCTTGGGAGTTTTATAATCAAATTTCGATTATAAAAAGGGGGAGAAGTTTTATATTGAAATTCGAACTTGAATTTTTCATATTACGCGGATTTGACGACCGAAGTGATCTTGAATTTTTGAAGCTTACGAAATGATGAAATTAGAAGTTCGGAAGTGATGTATTCGAAATGGGTTTGGTTTTATTTAAGATTTTTGGGGTGTGCTTTATGCTCAACTTTTGATGATCAATTTGGAGTTTGAGAAGCTCGTGATCATTCGTTGATGCTCGGTTTGTATGGTTTCACATCCTAGAGCCCAAATTGAAGAATCATGGAAGAATTGAAGATTGAAGTTCGTTTCAACATGTGTCACCCTTGAGGCTCGGATCGTGTAGTTGCTCGATTTTGGAAGATTTGAAGTGGGTCATTCATTCCTAACTTTGAGGGGGAGAATGTTGGGGTACAAAGTTTTCCGTGAATGACTTTGTTGTTGGATTAATGTGTAAGTCCATAACTATATTTGGTATGTACTTGACCCGACCCGGCATGGTCCATTTGGGTTGCACTTCACCGGCACAATTTATATGGATAGTCTTTTGAGAATAGTATATTTATGATTTATATTAATATATTATAAGTTCTAATATATTAATATGGAATCATATTATTTGATTAGTATTGATCAAGAATTAATTTAGAATTAATTAAGTGATCAAAAAGAACTAATTAAATATGGACTCTTATATAATGGGCCAAGTTCATTTAGGTTGGACTAAGCTTTCATGGATGGTCCATGGAGCTTTTAACCCATGGATCCTATGTAAATGAAAGGTCATGGGTATTAGGGTTTACATGGATGTAACCCTAATCCTCCATAATATATAAAGGGGTCCTTGGCTCACAAAATTGGAACAAGTGTGTGAAAATAAGAGTGGGCCGATTTTAGTGTGCATACATATTCTCTCAAGTTCTTCCAAGGTATTTTGGTGATTTGTGATTCCACTTAAGGCTTCCACACTATTGGGGCTAAGCTCTTAAAGCTTGGAGACATCAAGCTACATCAAAAGGTATGTCATCTAACTAGAACTTTGTAGTATAGGTGCTTCATAATATGCTAGTTAGGATGAAACCTTGGAATATTTAATATTTGCATGTATAATAGAGAAAACATAGATCCAAGGTTTATAGCGTTGCATGTACACCATAGGAGTGGTAGAATGCTGAAAACCTAACAGTGGTAACAGAGCCATGGGTTGTTTTCTGTTATATTGATGCAAATGTATTTTTTTTCAAGTTGAAGGAAAAAAAAAACATGAAGTTTGTCAAATTTTATGATAATTACTTGATTTTATGAAAAACTAATTATTTATAAAATTTGAGTCACTTTACTACAAGAGTTGAATTAGGTCAATTTATTAAAAGATAGAATGATATGATTATTTTATTTTATTTGTTTTAAAAGTTTGATCTAAATGGTTTTAAGGAGTTACAAATTTTGTCATAAAATTTTGGAACTCAAAAGTTTTTTTGAAGTTATGATCTTAAGAGTTTTGAAACTTCCATAAGTTATGGATGTGAAATGACTCATTTATTAACTCTTTAGGTTATGAATTCCAAGAGTCTTCAAAGGATAATTGTCAAAGTTTCAAGATTTGTATTAGTTTATATGATTATCTAATTTCTTGAAAATTGTTGATGTGAATTATCTTTACTTATGAGTTTAATCTAGATCATAGAAAAATTATTTGATTATTGTGTTAATTGGAATATTTGATCTTAATGGTTTTTATGAACTCCATAACTTGTCCTCAAGTTATGGAAAGTGAAGAGTTTTTCTTTTTAAAGTGTCATTAAGTCTCATAGGTTATGAAAATAGAAGAGTCCCTATTTTTAATGTCATCATTAAATGATTTAATGTCTTCCATAACTTGTCCTCAAGTTATGGAACTTGAATTTTTTTTTTCATTAAACCTTAATTAAACTCATAAGTTATGAAATGAAAAGTTTTGAATAGTTTCAAAACTTGTCCTCGAGTTTTGGAATTTGTAAAGTTTTCACTTATGAATATTTTAATTCCAAGTTAAGCCCTTAGAATTTTAAAAGTTAAAATTCAACCCTTATACTTTATAATATTATAAGTTAATAATATTTATATATATATATATATATAAGAGTAAAGTCGTCTTACCATTAGTAGGCCTCATTCACGAAGCCGGTCTATAAGGGGGGTATAAGGTTACTGCCTATAAAATGGCAGTTTAATGGGTGTCCACTCTCACCCACCGCTTCCTTGACCGGTGGAGGGTCGTTAGCCGAACGGGTAGGACAAGGACTATAATTCTCCCTTCATTAAAAGTATTAATGATAAATACTAAGTAACTAAACTGTTATTAATACCCAATCTTAGTTACTTAGGAAAATGTGAATAAGGTGCTAATCCATGAAATTACACTTTGCACTTTGTTTAAGCTGTTAGTGGAGCGTGTGTGGTTAACCGGCACACTAACCTGGACTTAACAAGGTAGGCAAAGGGTAACTTAATGTTTATCATAGTATCGTTGGAGCGTGTGTGGTTAACCGGCACATCGATTGAGGGGTAAATATTAAGGGTACCAAGTATATTTGCATGGTTACTTCACACCTTGTTTTGTGATCCTCGGCATCCCAGTCACAAAACCTGAAGGGCACACTCGAGATTGAAACATGTCATTGAAAAGTTCAATGAATCTCAAAAGAATCTAGGAGTTTCAAAACCAATTAAAACCTAATAATACATTTCGTTTATCTTTGTGGAAATTGGTGAATCATCATTCACCTACCTTCAAATATTTTATAGCTTGGATTACGACATCCCTCTTCCAAGTTATAAAATAGTTTGTTGGGTCCTAGCCTTAATATATCATATTGGGTGTTATATTAAGGACTTAAATCAACTTTACGTGAATTTCGCCCATTGTTGATGTCTGGTTTAGACAACAATGATCTTCCCAAACCAAGCTTTCCTAATGAATATGACTTCCCGAGTTTGGCTCATGGAAGTCATACTTCTCTTCCTCCACCTCCTCCAATTATTCTCCCAAACCCACAAGTTCAAGGTCACTCAAGCCCTGATGGCAAGCAAGGTCTATGTGTGATCACATCTTAGAGATGAAGTCACATATTGACAAGCCGGGAGAGTTGGGTGTCAAAGTCTTCAGAAAGGTTGATGTTCAATCACTTTCTAAGTCACATAGTGAGTTCCTTTGGGACTACTATGAAACAGACTATGACATGAACCTTAATGATCATATCTATTTGCTTGGTGCTGCTGAATCAGCAATGATTTGGAACGATAGTAAAGCAAATTTGATTAGAAGATCAACTTCCCAAAAACTTTATGGACAGTGACAATGGTGACTGGAAATCCAGAAAAAGCATTCTCTTCCCAATGGAAAGGGATTGGCCATAGTCAACCCGGTTGACCAAATGGTAAAGAGAAAGGCTAAGTCTGAGATAGTCCCATTACCAAAGGGTCCATATGTTTATTTTGCCAAAGGAAGGGGCGTTGATTGCAAAGCTGCCAAATTTACCTAAGGATGTTAAAGTCAATAAGTTTGACTCTACATCAGGTAGAGCCCATTATCTAACTCTGTTAAGTTCTATTCTGAGATCCTCATTACATGATGTGACTGGGTCACATGTTGATGTTTTAAGAATCAAAGAATAGAGAGAAATCTTAAAGGAAGTATATGCTGATTCTGATCGCGTAGGTGGATTTCGATCGCATCAGAATTTTGAGCAGTTGCTTAAGAAGTTATGATATATTGCTAAGGAATAGATAACAACAATTTTCCATGTGGATTGTAAGGATAAGTTTTTCCGCAAAGTTTTAAAATAAAAGAAAATTGTTTAATTTTATTTATTTGAAGTATCCTTACAATGGCATTTGTGGAATATTGTTGCTTATATGATTCCACTGACAACAATATTGGAAAATGGATTTGATTCTTTCATTTGTGGTAGTGTCTAAATTTACCAAATCAGGAAAATTCCACATCGCCCAAGTTTCAATTGGACCGAAACTTGGAATCATGCAAGTTGAATAGTATGATGAATGAGAACTTTCAAGCATTGGAAAATCAAGACTAATTACTTGTTCACATGGATGTGTGAGTCAAGTGAAGGACTAAAGGGATCGAGTACACATTCTTGTGCACTGGTCATGTCCACCACAAAGCTCGTTAAGACTATTTGATTTACTAAAGTTTAGTAAATATGGTTATACTTACAAGTTTAAGTATAATTCTGAAACATTGGAAAAGTCTCAATGTATGGCCGAACGAATGGGAAGAATCAAATTAGGCAGAAAGATAATAGTTTCTCATATATGAAAAGATGGGAGAGTACTTTAGTATCATGTTTGTGATCATCTTAATGATTTAGAAATCATATCACAATTAGTCCTCTAAAGGTCATCTTAGTGCATTCTTATGACTAAGAAGAGGAGTCATGAATTGTTGAAATGGTTAGATCAGGAAGATGAGTCATACTTCGTTCCAAAACAATTCTTAGAGTCATACTCCAAGATTGTAACTTGAGTGACATAACTTAAAGAAAGGTTTAAAACACTTGTCAAATTTAAGAGTAAAAGTGTCCTAATCTTGTACATTTGAAATTGGTAAGTTGTGATGTTTTGGATAAAACAAAGACCAACTAAGGCCAATTGTGTGAAGTGTTTGTCTTGATAAAGAATCCGCACTATCTCTTGAATATTTGGCAAGATAGTCTTATATGTCAAGAGGATAGTGGGAGTCTTAAAGATCCTAAAAAGAATTTCAAGAACTAATCAAGAATAAAACCTGAGGTTCTTCACTAGCACACGACTTGAGATTTATAGCCTATCGTGTTGACATATTCTGTGCCCATTCCAGTTTAAGTTGGCTTTGCATAGGAGTTCTGAAAGTTCTCAATTGGTTGCATAATAACTTGGAAGCAATGGCAGGCCCTGTACTGCCAGGTGGCAAGAAGTTAAGATTGCATAAGTTTAGTCCATATGAGTTTGGATTTGCCATTATACTTGTCTTGTGACTATGGTTTTGACAATTCATATGGATAAGAACACATACACCATAAAATCTAAGGGTCATAAGGTTTCTCTCCGATTCATGAAAATGATGGTGAGGAAACACTTCCACCAAGTAGATTTGATGCAGATGGCAAAAGGTCTAAACAATTGAGACTATGATTACGACATCCCTTTTCATAGTTCTGAAATTGTTTAGACACACATGCATGCTATCTAAGGAAAGGTTTATGATTTTGATAAAGTTTTATCAAAGCATCTCGTATCAGAAATCTGAACTTTGGTAAGAAATTCAATAAAGTATTGATTTCTAGAAGTCCAGCTGATTTCTGAGTATATGTCAAAGCTAGTGGGAGCATAAGTGTTATGCTAATAATCATCATGTTAGTGGGAGCATGATAATTATTGTTAGTGTTGCAAGTTAGCAATGTTAATTATAGAAAACAAAAGTTTCAATTCGTGAGGCTGCAGGGATTGAAAAAGTTGTTTTGCTATAATTAAGGGAGAGGATATACTTCATTTCAGTTCTAAAGGCTAAGATTGAGACCTTAATCATACTTAGTCAAGAATATATATATGAATTTCATGTTGGATTGGTTCAACTTAAGGAAATTCTATATATTGCATTCTCAAAATTCGATTATGATTACGGCATCCCTCTTCATAGTCAAATTTTGAAAACATGGCAAATAAAAAATATTGTAGCAAAAGACTGGTCTAGAATCATGTCTTTATGTGAGACATCATGAATCGTGTACCATTTGCTTTGGGTACATGATCGATTGTATGTGCTATAATATTTGTCATTTCTAAATTTTTCCAAATGCCCAGAGGCATTAAGAAGGGAAAAGGTCTAGAATTGGATATGACTAAAATGATTAAGCAATTGTCGAGGACAATCTGAGGTTTACCAAAGATTGGTTGCTCAGGGACAGTTGGAAGTATAGTGCTAATTTTGGAAGGACCATATTGACATATTCTGAAAAGAGGCATCTTTTATTCAGAAGTGATAGTCAAAATGAGAATATGGAGTTGTCTCCATAGGTGGAAGTTATTTGTGTAAGATTAGAAAACTTAATGCAAGAAGCATGTCCAAAGCAATGTACTTTGAATATGAGACTTAGTTTCCATGGAGTTGATCTCCATTGGAATACCTTATAATGACTGTTGACAAGTCTTTGTGACTTTGTACATATTCATTACAGGAGGGTCAGTGCATATAAGTTTAAAATCTAAACAGATTTCGATAAATGATAGGAATTTGAAATTCTCACATTTTTCGATAAGGATTTGGGAGTGTGAAATTAGAATCATTGAAATTATGTTCAATTGGTTTATTTCACAAAGTAAGGATCATAGACAAACATAGAGTGCATACTTGGTGTATGGCAAAGCTATTGTTTAAGAAAAACATAGTGTACATGCTTGGAGCATGGGACAACTAGTGTTTTTAATTCAAGTATAAAGTTGATAAAACCGAAACAATGAATAATGAGTAATCAGTATGGTGATAAATAAAAGTGTTTATTTATATTCATAGGGTTTGATACCATATTTGATTCATTTATTCTTGTGTTTCACTTTGCATGTTTTGACCTCCAGAATAACTAAGTCGCTCTTCCTGAATGATTAAGTTATTCAAACCATCCACAGTCGGTCATATGTTGGAAGTAGATATGAATCAAGACTGTCATGGGTTGGTTTGTAGAGGTCCAAGTTGGTGGACAAAGTGGTGCTACAACACTCATGAGTGCTCATAAGTTCTGAGTATTGGATTCAACCCACACTCATTTGAATCACTTCATGGATTTTATCACGAGTGATCATGAGATGATAATATCTTATATTCTTAAAACCTAGAGATATGAGTTGTTACTATGAGTTGGTTATACATTGATTGCACGAAAACGCATTGGTAACTCGATGTTATAAAACGTGCCTTTGTGTATGATTCAACAAGTAGTAGAACAAGCCATATGAGTCGAAGTTTATCCATTCCTTTTACCTTCGGGATAAAAGCGATATATGTGGGCCCCTCGATGATTTAGCGATGACACATGTGAGTGCTTGGCCAAGCCAGGACTGATTTGATTTGTTCAATCAGTCAGTCATCATAAATCGAAAATCGGGAAACAACAAATGGACAGAGAGAATGATTATAATCCATGTGTCAGTCCATATGATATCTAGAATGGAGGAATATATGATCCCTTATCTAATGGACAAGTCATTGACAAGGTCAGAGTTCGACAGCGGCTTTAAGAGCTACGATTGCCAGTTAGGTTTTGAAGTCATACTCAATAATAGTTTTAGACTTATCCAAGTGGGAGACTGTTGGATTAATGTCTAAGTCCATAACTATATTTGGTATGTACTTGACCCGACCCGGCATGGTCCATTTGGGTTGCACTTCATCGGCACAATTTATATGGATAGTCTTTTGAGAATAGTATATTTATGATTTATATTAATATATTATAAGTTCTAATATATTAATATGGAATCATATTATTTAATTAGTATTGATCAAGAATTAATTTAGAATTAATTAAGTGATCAAAAAGAACTAATTAAATATGGACTCTTATATATATGGAATGGGCCAAGTTCATTTAGGTTGGACTAAGCTTTCATGGATGGTCCATGGAGCTTTTAACCCATGGATCCTATGTAAATGAAAGGTCATGGGTATTAGGGTTTACATGGATGTAACCCTAATCCTCCATAATATATATAAAGGGGTCCTTGGCTCACAAAATTGGAACAAGTGTGCGAAAATAAGAGTGCGCCGATTTTAGTGTGCATACATATTCTCTCAAGTTCTTCCAAGGTGTTTTGGTGATTTGTGATTCCACTTGAGGCTTCCACACTATTGGGGCTAAGCTCTTAAAGCTTGAAGACATCAAGCTACATCAAAAGGTATGTCATCTAACTCGAACTTTGTAGTATAGGTGCTTCATAATATGCTAGTTAGGATGAAACCTTGGAATATTTAATATTTGCATGTATAATAGAGAAAACATAGATCCAAGGTTTATAGGGTTGCATGTACACCATAGGAGTGTTAGAATGCTGAAAACCTAACATTTGTAATGTTTGACTTTTATAAAACCCACTTGCATGTGGTGCATTAGCCTTTTGACTCATGAGATAGAGAATGAGAGAGAGACATGTAAACACCTCTATATAAGGTGGGTTTAGTCCACTTGTAGAGGTGTGCTTGAGAGATGTAAAAGTGAGTGTGTAAGTGTGTGTTATTTATGTAGTCTAGATCTTGATCCTTTTTGTGTAACACCATATACAATCAATACATCTCTTGAACACCCAAATCACCATGTTCATTGTGCAATCTTTAATTCCGCATGTCAAACCATGTTCTTATGTCACTATAGAGTGGTGTAGATCCGGGATCTACTTCAGTTGGAGCATATATTGGAGGTAATAAGCTGTTGCATTAGCTTTATTGCAAATAGATCTATCTTATGTTTGAGATTTGGGGCATTTTGGGCATGATTGAGATCTATGTCGAGTTAGAGGCCTAGATCTGATGTTGCTACCTCAGATCTAGACTTGTGATGGTCCAGAAGGTCATAAAGTCCATGTCAATAAGTTGTTGGTGAAGCCCCTTTGTCTTAAACCCTAGCCCTTGAGTGTTTTGGGCCTTTAGCTCCTTGGTTTCACGTAAAGTTTGCAACTTTACGTGGGGGATAGACTGTAGAAGAGTGGATCTATGGATTGGAGCCCCTGCATGGCTCGAAAAGCCACTGTATGGATTGAGAACTGGAGAAACTCAGCGAGTCACATGGGTGTACTCGACGAGTTGTATGAATATGTGCATGGGCTCGGCGAGTTGGAAGAACAACTCGGCGAGTCTGTTGAAGATTGCCTAGGACTCGGCGAGTCTGTTCTTGGACTCGACGAGTCAGGTACCAGAACCCCCAACCTCTTCTGGTTAAGACGCAGATCAGTGAGTTGAGTGGTGACTTAGTGAGTTGGACAGGATGGGACTCAGAGATCGTTGAACTCGACGAGTCCTGGGGTGACTCGGCGAGTTGGGTCGTATTTTGAGAGCTTCTGAGTTTAAGGACTCGGCGAGTCTATGGGTTGACTCGGCGAGACGAGTCAACTAGAAGGTTGACTTTGACCAGGACTTTGACTTTATCCAGAGTTGACTTAGTTTGACTTCTAGAGTTCAGTTTGGAACTAAGTGTTTTATTGATATTAGTAGCTCGGGGAGCTAGTGGAGTAGCGGTTCAGGGAGTGGTCGGACAGCAGCCAGAGGGTTATCAGCAGAGTTTAGCAGTGCGAGGTGAGTCTCCTCACTGTTTGTATGGGTCTACGGCCACAATGCCGACCCATTTAGTTTATGTATGGTAGGAAGACCCGGGGGTTAGCCCTAGGCATTATGCATGAAAGACCAGGAGGAGGCTCCTGGCACACAGTATGTTATTATGTATGGTAGGAAGACCCGGGGGTTAGCCCTAGGCATTATGCATGAAAGACCAGGAGGAGGCTCCTGGCACACAATATGTTATTATGTATGGTAGGAAGACCCGGGGGTTAGCCCTAGGCAACATGTATGAAAGACCAGGAGGTGGCTCCTGGCACACTGTATACTATTATGAATGAAAGACCAGGAGATGGCTCCTGGCACACTGTATGCTGAGTAGCCTAGTAGAGTAGTATGTATAGTTGTCTTTATGATGATTGCATGGAAGACCAGGGGGTGGCCCTTGGCACTTGTCTGTAAGACCCAGGGAGTGGCCCCCAGGCTTGACAAGAAAGATCACGTGCGGCCCGTGGCAATACAGCAAGACTATGTTTGGTACATAGCACTTTACTTTATTATGGATATGTTTGTTATGTATGGCTCATGGTTACGTATGGCATGTATGGATCAGTTGGGTTGTATGGTATGTGGTATCTGGGGAACTCACTAAGCTTCGTGCTTAGGGTTTTCAGTTTTGGTTTCAGGTACTTTGTTTTCAAGGAAAGGAGTCGGCTCGATCGCAGCGCATCACACCATGTTTTCCGCACATGAGATCTTTAGGATCACACTCTGATATGGTTTTATGATACTATGTTTTGATTACTGACACTTTGGCTTGACACGAGATATTATTATGAATGTTTTTATACTGATGGTCTATGTAATAACTTATTTAAAAATGAAATTTTTGGCCTTGAGTTTTGGGATGTTACAAGTTGGTATCAAAGCCTTGGTTTGAGGGATTCGGACATACTCTTAGGTGTGTCTGAACTCAAACTAAGGGCTTGGTATGAAAATTTTCAAAAGGAAAACCATTTTTATAAAAAAATGAGTTTGAAAAGAATTTGAAAGGAGAAAAGAACTTTGAGAAGAACAAAGTGTGTGATGCGTGCAATCAGCCGAGCTCAAGTAAGTTTACCCCAAGATACCCATACAAGTTTATATTATGTTTATCAGTTTCGGTAGAACAGCATGCTAGAATAGGACTAAGGATCTAGGAATGATGCCTTATGTGCCTGCTTTATGTGCTTCAGCTTATGAGGATTGCATGCTAGTATTGAGTAGATAGTAATAGGATAGCCTGTTTAGGTGATGCCTGATTATATAAGTTTAACATCGCATGCTAGTACAGTTTCTCGTTATGAGGATAGATATGCTTGAGTAGTTTCCTGTGTCTGAATGCTGCTTGCTTTGTGCTTTGTGGGACTCTGAGTGACGGGAGTTAGCCATTAGGTGAATACGTCACATGTGATGGTATTCAGGTGGTGGCTAATTGGCATTACAAGGAGGCCTTCAGCAGTTGAGGACTGGTTTGGGTGGAGTCAGAGATTTCCCTAGGGTAAGCCTAGGATGAGAGTAGTGTTGGGAGCAGTGTTAGTAGTAGTGAAAGGGATTTGGTGAAGTTGAAGCAACCCTTGAGGAAAGTACGGATAGATGTGGAAGGTAGTATGGGCCCGTACTACTGGAAGCAGAGGATCCGTACTCGAGTCAAGGAGGGCCGAGATGGAACCAGGAATCTTGGATAATGTGTGAGACCTCTCGGGGTATGTTTTGATCCGGACATTTATGTGTTTATCTCCAGTATGGTGACCACGCGACATGGAGCAGGAGGCTCAGGATGTGGACCAGGATCGGGCTCGGGCGCGGGATCCGAGCAAGTTGATGATGGATTACGCGAGTTCATCGCGTCTGAGATTACGAGAGGCATCCTTGAGGCGACCCCGGTCATATTCGGGTCGATCAAGGAGCGGATCATCAGGCTGATGGAGGACCGCCTCCGAGCTTTCAGGAGTGATTTGGCGTCTGGCCAGGCGAGTACGCGCACACTGTCCTTCAAGGACTTCAGAGGGAGTGGTGCGCCAGATTTTCACGGGGTGAAGGACCCCATTGCTGCCAGTAGATGGATCGCAGACATTGATTATGCGCAGTTGACGAGCTTCTGCCCGGAGGGGTCGAAGGTCCGCTTTGCGGCGGGATGTTTGAGAGACAGAGCTAGAGATTGGTGGGAGTCGGTTGGTGACTCAGTGGGAGCCTCGGTCATCGAGGCTATGACCTGGTCAGACTTTGTGACCAGGTTTAGGGCGGAGTTTGCGCCGGCGGTGGAGCTTCAGCAGCTGGCCAGAGAGTTCCTAGACATGAGACAGACGACAGAGTCGGTGGCGGAGATTACCGCCAAGTTTCGGGAGAGGGCCTTATTGGTGCCTCAGTATGCAGGGGATGATGAGATGCAGAGGACCCGCTATCATGACATGTTGAGGGCTGATATTCGGGAGCATGTCAGCTTCTCGGCATGCCCGACCCTGGACTCTATGATTGCCAGGGCACGGGAAAGGGAGATTGATTTGGAGCACATTGCGAAGAGGAGGTCGGATCAGACGTATACTTTGGAGGGTCCCGGGAAGAGACCCAAGACTTCAGATCAGCGATTAGTAGGTCGGCAGGTCCGAAGTCGGTGCAGCACGTGCGGGAAACCACACGAGGGAGTTTGTCGTTCCAGGGGTTCAGGCTGCTACAAGTGTGGCAGTGATGGTCACGTTAGCAGGGACTGCCCACAGGGGGCAAGCCCATTATGTTTTCACTGCAATCAGGTGGGACACAAGAAGGCCGACTGCCCGACGGTGAGGGGAGGAGCAGGGAGTGCGTCTGCCCCGACAACTTCGAGGATTACGGATGGGTGAGAGGGTAGGGCCTTGCAGTGACAGATGAGGAGATCTGGATTACAGCAGGGAATGTTGCAGGTACGTATCTATGGCTATTTTCGATTCTATGTGTATTAGGGTTGTTCTTACCCCGGACTCAGGTAATAGTATGTATGAGTTGTCTCTCTGCTTGTATTCGGATTGAACTTTCAGAATTGTCATATGCCAATTGCATACCGGGAACTATTAGTAGCTAGTGTAGGGTCATCCCTCACTTCGGGTTCGAAGTGTCCAGTATTATCTCGATTATGACCAAAGCGGTTCAGGAGCGTTGCGTGGAGGTTGGTGGACCGAGTCCATGGAGTAGCCCTCCACCATCATTAGGGTTTGGTGGTTCTAGTCTTGGTACTTGGGATAGCTTTTGGAGGCATCAAGGGAAGTGGTCTATCACTGCTGGGGTTGCTCTGAGCATTAGTCATTCGGACCTTAAGGGCATTAGTTGGAGCTCAGGGGATTATCAGTATCGGGGATGCAGGAGGTGTTCATCTAGTATTCGGTAATCGTACGGTATTTGGAGCGGACTAATGATAGATCGCTAGCGGCATCAAGGCGATGGTAGTTATCATGCCTTTCGTGCAAGGGAGGAAGGAATGGAAATCCTCGGGTTTTCGCAAGCAGGAAAGACTTAGCTGAAGCTAAGTGGGGGAGAAAGAATCGTGTTATGGGAGCAGAAGCGGTTTTGAAACTAGGATAAGTTTCGCTCTCCTGTCAGAAAGGAAGACGGCCCAGGTGGCTGTATGAATTGAGGACAGTGTGAATTGGAAGTTTGGAAAAACTTGCCAATTGTGAGACCTCATTCTCGAGATGTCTGGTAGCAGATTGCAGAGGAATCGGTTGGGAGTTCCAGTTGGGACATGAGTACCACTTGCGGGTACTAGATTGTGCTTGTATGCTCGACTATGGGTTAGTCGTAGCATGCACTAGTAGCCAGTCGGTGTGGAAAGGTGTTTTCAGACTACCGGATGGCCGTAGCATTCACCAGTGGTCAGATAGTAAGAAGAGTGTGGTAAGACTGCGGGGCGGTCCGTAGCAATGGTTAACAGATAGCGTCGAAGTGTGGTGCGACTGCGGTGTGGCCCATAGCATTAGTTTAGTAAGACTGCGGTGTGGCCCGTAGCAATCGTATGTGAGGATAGTTAGATTGCGGTGTGGCCCGTAGCATTAGTTTAGTAAGACTGCGGTGTGGCCCGTAGCATTAGTTTAGTAAGACTGTGGTGTGGCCCGTAGCAATCGTATGTGAGGATAGTTAGACTGCGGTGTGGCCCGTAGCATTAGTTTAGTAAGACTGCGGTGTGGCTCGTAGCATTAGTTTAGTAAGACTGCGGTGTGGCCCGTAGCAATCATATGTGAGGATAGTTAGACTGCGGTGTGGCCCGTAGCATTAGTTTAGTAAGACTGCGGTGTGGCCCGTAGCATTAGTTTAGTATGACTGCGGTGTGGCCCGTATCAATCGTATGTGAGGATAGCAAGACTGCGGGGTGGCCCGTAGCTTTAGTTGGCTGGCAGCGCAGAAGTGTTGTAAGACTATGTGGGTGGCCCGTAGCATTCGTCGGTCCCTATTCGCTAGTGCGAATGTATCAGGTGTGTGATTCAGTGGCAGGGTTTTCAGATAGTTAAGTTCAGGTCGGGTCAGCCGCCAGAATATGAGTGGGCCACATTATGGTTGGGTCCGGAAGACGGTAGGTCATTGGAGACCAAGAGTGGCGTAAGACTGCGGGTAAGCCGTGGCATTCATTAGTAGTTTGTTCGCGGAGTGTGGGCGGGGGCCCGTATCTCCGAGGTAGCATGGGGGAAACCGGTATTCCGGGTAATGGTAGATCATTTGGGACCAGGGCGGTCTCGGTTCATCCGGTAGGCGGATGGGAGTCAACAGGACTACAGGCAGGAATGATGGTAAGGGTTTCGGTGTGAAAAGTCGTGAGCTGATCGGATGATGCTAAGCTGCTCAACGCGGGATCGAATGATCTTAGAGTAAAGGATTTGGCTCGGTGACGCCGTTCTCGTCTGAGCCTTAAACGTAGCAGAGAGGGATCTGCTACCTGAAGGATTGTCTGAATTCTCACGATTGGGTGGAGCTTTCAGTATTGGAGCATTGTATGGGGGTTATTCCGTGAAGTATTGGTATGATGGCCGGCACTGGGAGTGGCCGGGATTGCGGTTTCAGCAGAGGATCGGTCCTCAAAGGAAATTGGGAAGGTTGTCGCTTGCGGAAAGTGCCTTAGAAAGGCCAGTGACAGTGTAGGGTAAAAGGGTAAACCCCTTGCGAATCAAGGGTAAGTATATCAGGAGTATCGGTATGATTACCGGTTGGATAAAAGTGTTGTACTCGAAGGTAGTAAGTAACGGGTTATTCTGAAGATGACATCTTCAAGGTTTGGATCGGATGGGCGAAGTGTGTACCTAGTGGTAAAGTGGCGACCAAATGATAAGGTAGTTGGCAGTGGCAGACTTCGAGGACGAACTCTGGTTTAAGTGGGGGAGTGTTGTAACACCCAGAATCAGAAAGACCAAGAAAAGAAAGGAAAGGCTCTAAGTCAAGAGTCAACTCGTCGAGTCCAGGGAGGAACTCGACGAGTCGGAGCAGGATCCGGGGCATAGAGTAAGTGACCGACTCGGCGAGTCGGCTAGTAGACTCGGCGAGTCTGGTCTGGGCGAGAAAAACCCTAATCCCGGGGGTTGTGCCCTATTTAAAGAACATTACATCCCTTCCCCAACCTCTTTACTCCTCTTTTGAGATCCAGAAACCCTAAATCGTGAGTGAGAGCCCTTGGAAGCAATTTAGAGCCTAGATAAGTGATTTTGGTGTAAAGTGGCTTGAAGATCAAGAGGCTTGCTGCAAAGGAGTGGTGTAGATCCGGGATCTACTTCAGTTGGAGCATATATTGGAGGTAATAAGCTGTTGCTTTGGCTTTATTGCAAATAGATATATCTTATGTTTGAGATTTGGGGCATTTTGGGCATGATTGAGATCTATGTCGAGTTAGAGGCCTAGATCTGAGGTTGCTACCTCAGATCTAGACTTGTGATGGTCCAGAAGGTCATAAAGTTCATGTCAATAAGTTGTTGGTGAAGCCCCTTTGTCTTAAACCCTAGCCCTTGAGTGTTTTGGGCCTTTAGCTCCTTGGTTTCACGTAAAGTTTGCAACTTTACGTGGGGGATAGACTGTAGAAGAGTGGATCTATGGATTGGAGCCCCTGCATGGCTCGAAAAGCCACTGTATGGATTGAGAACTGGAGAAACTCGGCGAGTCACATGGGTGTACTCGACGAGTTGTACGAATATGTGCATGGGCTCGGCGAGTTGGAAGAACAACTCGGCGAGTCTGTTGAAGATTGCCTAGGACTCGGCGAGTCTGTTCTTGGACTCGACGAGTCAGATCGCTGAACCCCCAACCTCTTCTGGTTAAGACGCAGATCAGTGAGTTGAGTGGTGACTCAATGAGTTGGACAGGATGGGACTCAGAGATCGTTGAACTCGACGAGTCCTGGGGTGACTCGGCGAGTTGGGTCGTATTTTGAGAGCTTCTGATTTTAAGGACTCAGCGAGTCTACGGGTTGACTCGGCGAGTCGAGTCAACTGGAAGGTTGACTTTGACCAGGACTTTGACTTTATCCAGAGTTGACTTAGTTTGACTTCTAGAGTTCAGTTTGGAACTAAGTGTTTTATTGATATTAGTAGCTCGGGGAGCTAGTGGAGCAGCGGTTCAGGGAGTGGTCGGACAGCAGCCAGAGGGTTATCAGCAAAGTTCAGCAGTGCGAGGTGAGTCTCCTCACTGTTTGTATGGGTCTACGACCATAATGCCGACCCATTTAGTTTATGTATGGTAGGAAGACATGGGGGTTAGCCCTAGGCATTATGCATGAAAGACCAGGAGGAGGCTCCTGGCACACAATATGTTATTACGTATGGTAGGAAGACCCGGGGGTTAGCCCTAGGCATTATGCATGAAAGTCCAGGAGGAGGCTCCTGGCACACAGTATGTTATTATGTATGGTAGGAAGACCCGGGGGTTAGCCCTAGGCAACATGTATGAAAGACCAGGAGGTGGCTCCTGGCACACTGTATACTATTATGAATGAAAGACCAGGAGGTGGCTCCTGGCACATTGTATGCTGAGTAGCCTAGTAGAGTAGTATGTATAGTTATCTTTGTGATGATTGCATGGAAGACCAGGGGGTGGCCCTTGGCACTTGTCTGTAAGACCCAGGGAGTGGCCCCCAGGCTTGACAAGAAAGACCACGTGCGGCCCGTGGCAATACAGCAAGACTATGTTTGGCACATAGCACTTTACTTTATTATGGATATGTTTGTTATGTATGGCTCATGGTTACGTATGGCATGTATGGATCAGTTGGGTTGTATGGTATGTGGTATCTGGGGAAGTCACTAAGCTTCGTGCTTACGGTTTTCAGTTTTGGTTTCAGGTACTTTGTTTTCAAGGAAAGGAACCAGCTCGATCGCCGCGCATCACACTATGTTTTCCGCACATGAGATCTTTGGGATCACACTCTGATATGGTTTTATGATAATATGTTTTGATTACTGACACTTTGGCTTGACACGAGATATTATTATGAATGTTTTTATACTGATGGTCTATGTAATAACTTATTTAAAAATGAAATTTTTGGCCTTGAATTTTGGGATGTTACATGTTGTTCACAAGTCTTATGGATGTAAACACAACTTATGGACTACGGATACAGAATGCTGCGGATACCAATTTATTGTGACTCTGAAAGTGCTATAGCGATTTCTCACAATCCAATTCAGCACTCCAAGACCAAGCATATTGAACTACGGTATCACTTCATCAAAGACCATATCCTGAAAGGTAACATTAAACTAATTTTTGTCCATACTTATGAAGAGATTGCTGATGTATTCACAAAGGCACTTGACTCTACAAAACTCAACAGTTTCTTACAAATGTTAGGAATGATGAATCCGGACCCACAATTCTTTTTGAATTGATAGGTACCGCAGACCATCCTTGGTCTCTATTGCGGTCCTAATTGAAGTTATTTATGATAGATAGTTTTGGTATATCCTGTGTACCGCAGTATACTCTATGTACCGCAACTATATATCATATTTATCTTTCAATGGTCCTTATTGTTTGTTGTTACTAATTTTTTGTTCAACTGTTCTCCTCAGTTCTTCTACTGCAGTCATCAAACCATCCATCCGCAATGACAAAAGATCCATCCGCAATGAAGTCTCAATCCGCAATCACATTGATTGATTTCTCAACTGTCTCATAAATTCTTGAAACATGATGTGCTATTTAATGATCATTCATTAAATAAGAATAACATTCAAAAAAAAATATTCCTTGTATAGCATATCACTGTCCCATTTCCACTTTTTGAATAAACCTTTTGTCAGACCTATTTTAGGCATGATGACAAAAAGAACGGTTTTCCATAAAAAATCCCTTTTTAAACCGTCTCTTCCTATTACCCCAAATCGTCAAATCCGTTACATCTTCCTCTTTTACTCAACGGATTAAACCCCCCTTCACCACACGTTCTTCAGACGTGATGTTTTAGGGACTGACATTTCATTAAATGCTAAACCCCTTTTTGTAAATCTCAAAAAAATAAATTAAACCTTTTTCTTATCAGTGGCTGAGATTTCCTTTCCTAATCAAAGAAAATAACCCAAACATTTTTACCTTATTCAATTTCACTTAGGGTAAAAACAATAATTGTTTCAATCCACAACTATAAAACCCCCTTCTTCTTCCCCAAGAAACTTTTACGCTTTCTGAAAAATCGACGAACTTCCTCTCCTTCATCTTCTTGTACTCTGTTTCCTGCAAGTTTCTTCAACTCTAAAAAATGGTGAAATCCGGCATCTCGAAGAAACATTCCAAGGCATCTGCCTCAGCACACCCAACTGGGTCAGACTCAGCCTCAAGAAACCAAATGCCATCAATTGCTTCAAGCAATTTTAGGGTTGTGTTCGAAGAGCATTCCTCTTATAATGCTCCGATCAAGTTGATGATCAAATTCCTGTCCAATCACCCACTGTTTGGTCCCTTCGATTCCTACACAGATGTGGTTCCCCTATCAACCCTCTTCAAATGTGCCTTCTCTGCATATCGACCCCTCGAAAATCTCCAAGAAGTGCATCTGAATCTGGTGAACGATTCTTTGGTTATTTCGACCAAAGAAAATTTCCTCAATGCCATCAACCTGCTAGTTCATCCTTCCACCAAGGTCTTCACTCCAAGCATGGCGGACATTCTTTCTGCACTCTACCAAATGGGTTACCAAAAGAAGATCAAAGGCATAGGCGAGTTCAAGAAAAATCAGTTGCCCGCGGTGTGGCAGTTCGTTTGCCACTTCGTGATCCGCAGCCTGTCAGGCAGAACCGGAGGCACTGATAACATGGGGCTCAAGCTATTAGAATTATTATGGAGTATTTTCACTGGCCACGATGTCAACTACGGTTAGATATTGTGGGATGACTTCTTGCAGTACATTCCCAAGGAAAGTCCAAGAGAAAACCCTACCGAGCTCACCTTTGCTAGATTCTGGTCTCTATGCATCTCAGATCTTCATGCGGATGCAGGACTTAGCATGGGCAACGATGACAACCTCTTCATCACCAAAGATCTCAAAAGGTACAATCCCTCTACGGATCAATCTGTTTTTGGACCCATTAGACGGCTACCAGTCCACATTCTATCTACCCTTGGACTTGAAACCACTGATGTCACAGACCATATAGAGGCTACGGAAGGTATTGAGCCATACCTTCCTACCCCGCCTCTACCTAAACAAGCCACAACCGCACTCACCATCCCTGGTAGTACTGCAGTCCCATCCTCTACCACTCTATCCAACTTGTCTTTATCAAAAAGACGCAAGCAGGTAGCCTCAGTCCACCAAGGCCCTCGCAACATCACCAAGAAACATGGAACCCCCAAGAAGAAAGATGTTCCCAAACAAACTGAACCATCAAAGAAACGGAAAAAATTGTGTCCTCAGATGACGAATCAACCGAAAATAGATCTCATTCTCCGTCTATGAGTGACTCTGATGAGGATTCACAACCCATCTCTATCCTCAAGAAAAGAAAGACCAATCCCACAGGACAAATGCGTGACCGGACTGATGCCGCAGCCTCTCAAAAGGCTCCGGTAGTCCTTGGGGTGGCCGCAGACCCATTCAATACCACCATCGAATTCCACTCAGACACATAAAGTGTGTCTGTTTCAAATGAACGTGGAGACTCACCCCCAACTTACTCCCAAGGGGATGGAACTGGTTCTCGCCCTAAGGTCTCCAGGGCTTCCCGTCTACATTTCTTTTCCCCCGAGGATTTGAACTCCATCCTTTTGTCTGTAACCCAAACACTGCAAACACCTTCCCAACCGCAGGGCAATTCTTCCGCCCTTGCCAGAACTGAGCCAAGGCCAGACTTGACCATGGGTCAAGGAGACCGAGGAAGCTCAGGAAATTCTACTTTACTTACATCTTTTACAGGTGGTTTAGGCATGGTGAGCACCATTGTGCAAGGATCCGTGAACCTGAGGGATACCTCGGTGCGATTCCAAGGATTTGACGGTGACGAATCAAATGATTCATGGTTACACTACAATCCGGTCTCAGAATCCGATATCAAGAAATATGCCGATTTCCGTAGGGCATTTCAAGCACGGAAGGACCAGCAAATCAAGCAACTTCAACAGAAACAACAAGAGATTCAATCGGTAGCCAAGTATTGGGCGGACGCCATCAATAACGCCAATACTGTAGCCACCATTCTGAAAGTACAAGAGTGGATGTCCACAATGGCTGAAACAATCCGCAATGCTCAGTCCACTCATGGTGGTGAAGGTACATCTAAACTCCCTCCAGCTCCAACTCCAACTACTAGAGATTTTCAAGACGAGGTAACCGCAATCGAAATTAGCTCCGCTCCTACCTTTGGATTCGATGACTTCGATCTCAATGAGGTAAATCAGCCTAACCCTTCTGATGATGATTTAATGATGTTTGATGAGCAAGAAGATTCGAGTGGCTCTCAACACTCAACCTCCAAGCCGAAAGAGAAAAAGAAGAAAAAGAAGATCGCTGTGTCCAGAAAAGAATTTCTGAGTCTACAAGCCAAAGTAGATCAGATTCTTGCTGCGGTGAAGCCCACTCAACCGCAACCTGAAGACATTCCAGGACCGTAGTCCTTAATTGAAAGAATCGAAAGACTGGAAACCCGTGAACGACTGGGTGCTGAGCGAATTTCTCTGAAAGTTGAAATGGGGATTCGTTCTTTGGACACAAGTCGCCAGGATGATCATAAGCAATTTATGGCTGCTACGGAGCACCTCATCTCTGAGGTATCCGCAATCAAGGCAGATCTACAAACAGCCATTGCGGACCAGTCAATTCACTCACAGAAGCTGATATCTGAGACTCACACTGCCTATGAGTCCACCATCTCGGTTCTTCAATCTACCATCAACAGACTTCAACGCTCCATGTCTTCAAATTTTCATGGTCCTGAGATTCTTCAACTTACAAAGGAGATTCATCGACTACTCTTCAACACCGCCATCCCAGACAATCAGCAACTGGCTGATGCACTCAAAGCTCAATTCCAGGAGGTGTGTGCCAAAGTCGATGGTCTTCAGCAATGGCTTGAGGATGCTCCGGTTTTGCATTCCTCAATAGGGGGAAGTGATGAAGACCATCATTCAAACAGCGTCTCTCAACATAGGAGCCCCCCTGTCATCAATGAAAAAATTCCCTCTTCGCGACCATCTCCTCACAGGAATCCAAGTCATCAAACACAACCGCAACAGAAAATCATTCAAGAAACTTCTCCTGAGCGACCGGAGACTCCTCCCCACTTCAAGAATCTAGCATCCAACATGTCATCCGAACACTCCAATGACTCTCCTACAACGAAACAGAAGAAAGCAGATTGGAAAGCAGCCAAATTTGCTCAACTCATCTGGAGAGAAAACGGACTTGACATCACCATGGATGAATCCTTAATCAATTCCTGGATCAATCCCCACCGAAGATTGCTGGATGATGACTATAAACCCTACCTTACTTATGTTGAACCCCCTTCTGACGGTTACTGGGATGTTCCAATCTCCCCAAATGCTAAATAGTTCACTGTATTTGAGCAGTTTGACCGTAGCCTACCTGATCACAAGAGACTGCCCATGGAATTCGAAAGACTCAATCGATTCTATGCCAAACATGCTTCTTCCATAGAGAAAATCTGGTCTAATGATAGACCATCCGCAGTCAAGAACTTTAAGCCCCGGAAATTCATGAAGGCTGGCTTTATCCAGTATACTCTTACAAGAAGGAATCAGGACTACGTCCGCACCCAAGGTGACTTCCCATGTATGAATCCAGAAGAAGTCTTCCTGATAGCAAAGGTGTTCCAAAACAAAAGCGAGAAGTATCCAAAGATGAAGATAGCACTTGAAAGGGCAAGCATATTTCTAAGGGAACCCGTCTGTGACTTCGCAAAAATTGATGCAGACATTTGCCCTACGATTGCCAAAAAGTTTGATCTACCACCACTTGACCCTGCACCGATGCCTACTGAAGGTTATCAAGATAGATCCCTAGGTGCAACAAACTTCCCAGAACTTGGAGTCATTTTCAAAAGAAAGGTCGATAAGACCAAATATTTCATTCCCATGACTGCCATGAATCGTCTCACAAGGAAGCAACTTGAAATTTGTCGAACCGCAGTTGAAAGATCAAAACACACGACTGCCGAAGTCCGGTTCGAAATTTTAAGAAGGATCACCTGGTTGGAAAATATCAGAAATTTTTGGTGGATTCTCATCAAGTTCCTAAAACTTGATAACTGAAGAGAAGTTAAAGAGGTCACTTAGGGGGAAATTGTTGAATCATAAAAGTGACCCTCTTGAACTTAATCTACCGCAGCTCTCAAGGATCCGCAGTCAACCTTCATCAGCAACCTCATCCGAAGTCATCATCAACCGCGGTTATTTTACTTACTAGTTTATTTAGTGTAACTCCTTATCTACTTTTGTTGTAGTACTCTCTATTGTCCGGTATGCCTTGCATGGCTACGCTTAGAGATTTGATCCAATGTAATTCTTGAGTCTCTATATATAGAGCTCAATCTTTCTTATTCAATACAACTTCTATGCTATCAAACACATCTCTTACTCCTATCTGATTACGCATCCTAAATCTTATACTCTCTCCTTCTTACACTTACTAGTTTACATTGAACATAACTCAATATTATTTCTCTTCGGAGCAAGTCATTCGTGACTTAATCACTAAGTTTGATCTCACTTACTGACTTGGTCTGAATGCATTCCTTGTTAAGAATCAACTTATGTGTATACTTGATATAACACATGCTTTCATTTATATTTCCTTACATTTCCACAACTAACTCTCTAACTATCTAACTCTTTAACTTATTAATATTATTGTTGAGCTTTTAGATCCTTCGAGATAAACTATTCCGCAAATATACTTGTTCTAACGTTTGTTCAAGTGTGTCTCAAGTTTTTCTCTCAACAAAGAGCACCAGAGGCCGCACGACAAGATGTAGCCGTTGGATATTCCCGTGTGGAAATGGGAGGATATCACTATGGATTTTATTACAAAGCTTCCCAGGACCGCACGTGGGGTTGATTCGATATGGGTCATCGTGGATCGATTGACCAAGAGCGCTCACTTTATACCGATCCAGGAGAGTATCTCGGCCGAGAAGTTGGCCGAGATTTATGTGCGAGAGGTAGTGGCACGTCATGGAGTGCCTGTCTCGGTGGTGTCAGACCGAGATGCCCAGTTTACTTCCATATTTTGGAAGCGGTTTCACGATGAGATGGGTACACGACTCCTTTTCAGCACCGCTTTCCACCCTCAGACGGACGGGAAGAGCGAGAGGACGATTCAGACTCTCGAGGACATGCTTAGGGCATTCATGCTAGATTTTAGTGGCAATTGGGATACGTATCTTCCGCTAGCGGAGTTTTCGTATAACAACATCTACCAGTCCAGTATAGACCGGCCTCCCTTCGAGATGATCTACGGGAGGAAGTGTAGGACCCCAATCTGCTGGGGTGAGTTCGGTCAGAGAGTCATGGGGAGTACGGAGGTAGTACTCAAGACCACGGAGCGAATTCGGCAAGTTCGGAGCAGGGTCCAGACTGCTCAGAGTCGGCAGAAGAGTTACGCCGACAAGCGGCGTTCGGACTTGGAGTTTCAGGTGGGCGATATGGTCCTCCTGAAAGTGTCACCCTGGAAGGGTGTTATCAGATTTCGGAAGCGGGGCAAGCTGGGCCCCAGGTTCATTGGTCCGTTTAGGGTTTTGGCCCGGGTAGGACGGGTTGCTTATCGATTAGATCTTCCAGCAGAGCTCAGCCAGATCCACAACATGTTCCATGTTTCTCAGTTGCGGAAGTGCTTAGTGGATGATTCAGCAGTGGTACCCCTGGAGGACATTCAGGTTGACGATAGCCTGAACTATATCGAGAGACCAGTGGCGATTCTAGATCGCATGGTGAAAGAGCTGAGGAACACGAGAGTAGAGTTAGTGAAGGTGCATTGGCAGCATCGCAAGGGCTCGGAGTGGACATGGGAGCCCGAAGAGGAGATGAGAGAGCATTACCCGGAGTTGTTTCCAGATGCAGCAAACTTCGAGGACGAAGTCTAAAACAAGTGGGAGACAATTGTAGCATCCCGTTTCTGGTACGTATTTAATTCATTAAACGTCATTTTATAAGATCTACTCGTCGAGTAGATGCCAGGTTTGGACGCGGGTTTAAGTGACCTACTCGGCGAGTCCACGCGGGTTTAGGGAAAGAGTCGTTCTTGGGACTCGGCAAGTCGTGAGTTGGTTCCCAACTGTTATGACTCAGAGGAGCCCATTTTTAGTTCAAAAGGGATTTTGTAAGTCCCCAAAATGCTTGAGTATCAATCAGATCCGTTTGATGGTGCGGAATCCCAATCAAACGGATGATGTCAGATCAAAATAGAAGAGAAGGGGAAGAAGAATAACTTGAATCTTGAATGTATTGATGATATGATTGAAGTTCCTTACAAAAGATTCACTTTCTCTCTCTATAAAACACCTTAGAATGCACACACATAAGCTCATCTCTCTCTCTCTCTCTTTACTATTCTCACATCTACTCTTTCTCACACCCCTCACCCTATATATATACATGAGAAACATGGGCCGTAAATGGGTTTACGGCCGTAAACACCCACCTGGCCGTAAACCTGACCGTAAACTCATAAAACATTACAGAAAAATACAATCAACTAGAAAAGGAAAGTATAAACCAATATTTTGACCAAACAATCTCCCCCTTGGTTTATAGCTTTCTTTTCTTAATTGACCCAACAAGCTCCCCCTAAAACGTAGCTGGATTTTCTTGTTAATCTTCATTGGGAGCTTGGCTTCAGCATTAATCTTCAAATTCTTCACAACTTCAAGATGAACTTGATGAATCTTCAATGAAAGACTTTATCTTGAGCAGTTGGGCTTTTCTTCAGAATTTGACATTGAACGCACATTGGGTGAGGAGGCTTGATGTACTGATTCTTGAAAGATAGCGCTTTCAACTTGAGAATCTTCAGAGAGAACATCAGAGAGAACAAATCTTCTGGATCACTTCAGCAGGTTCAAGATAGCAGCAAACTGATTGAGGAGACTTCAATGCAATCTGTCACATAATCTTCAAGTACAACTTCACCTTGCTATTGGGGTTGAAGGATTGAATGTTGAAAGAATAATCTTCATTTCTTGCTCCTTCGAATGAGAATTCTTCGATGCTCACGGATGAAGCCTTGGCTCAGAAATCTCGATACAGTCTCCATGAGTCTCATCTACACCTGAATTCATTTTTCAAGACAAAACAAAACTAAAAGAAAACTTAGCACACAATATTTTTGGATTTTTCATATTTTCTGAAAAAGAAATAAAACAGAAATAACACTATTTTTGGATTTTTAATTTTTTGATTTTTGTTTGGTTTTCAAAATTTTTAATTCTCCCCTAATATTTAAATTAGAAGAAAACTATGAACAAATTTAACAAAAATAAAATGATATCTAACTTTAAGAGTGATTTGGGATCAAAGTTTTTAGACAACCTTTATCTGTTTATCAGTACCTATCCCTTCATGAATAGATCTGGTCAATCGCCGGTATTGTGGTCCACTTAAACACGAGAGATTGTGACAAAATTAGGACATACTATAAGTGACAAGACAATGTGATCCTAAGTTCCTAGATAATATTCCTTAAGGACCATTCAGCTGACGACGACCAAAGATGTTGTTGTCCACCTAAATTGAGCAGCAATATCTACAGACAACCTAGTGATTGTTCAATTTTAAATGTACTAGAACATGTTTCCCGCTTCCTGACATACCCCAATAATCAGGAACTTCCAAAGTAGTCCTTACTTTAGGTGAGCAGACAATTATTATGAGAGAAGTCAGATTTAGAATGCATATGCTATACACCCATGTCGGATCTTCCGATCACGCAGAGGGTGAAACATATGACTAACCAGATTTAGAGGGATTGAGAAGTAGAATGATGCATATGATGTGTACCAGGTCGGATGTATTTCAATCACGCAAAGGAGACAGCATATGACTAACAGACAGGAAGAATTGCATAGATAGAAGATGCGGAGAAATAGAATTGCATATGTTGCAGTCCAGGTCGGATGTATTTCAATCACGCAGAGGAGGAAACATATGACTAACAGAAAGAAAGCAAGAAAATAATTTCCTACAGACCTACTTTATCGGAATTCCCCAGTCGCCCCATCAATACCGGAATTAAGGACAAAGTCCGTACATCGAGGAAGAGTTAAACCACGATTCTAGATACAGATTATTTTAGTGTGACCGGTGGATTATCATGTATATCTCCCTGCTCAACCTATCTGAGCGTCGTATTGTCAGGCTAAATGGATCTATCTAGATCAAGATTTTTCAAGTCTCTAGATTCCTTAAGTTCATTAATGCCTAGTCAAGTCCATTTTTATCTTTCGTGCCTACCAACGCATCGAACACAGAGCCTAGACAATTCAGATTCAATCCCTTACACAGATTCAGATTGCCTGTTATCACTTGATAATATCACTTCCCGTCACATCACCTACAAGCAAAACTATTAGCAACATATTTTTTTTTGATTTTCTGATTTTTTTAATGTTTTTGGATTTTTGAGATTTTCAATTTTTTGTTTGGTTTTTGTTTATTTCTCCCCCTAAATTTGTGCATAGGAGAGAAACGAAAGTAAATGCACAAATTTAAACTATCCTAAAACAAAAATTAGTCTTTAAAGTGAATCAGCTTAAGAAAAACTCAGGAGTATCGAGAAGAAAACTTAAACCGTAAGTCACCGATTGAATTTGCATCCAGAAGGTCTGAGAACAGCATGCGTAATCTCAGAACAGATCCAGAAATTCTTCACATCGTTAAGCACTAACCCCATGTGTGATCCCTTCTTTTCTTCATTTCCCGTAAAGGACACATACTCCCAAACAAGGTTATGAATGTTGTACAGTTGAGAGATGTCCCCTATCATGTGCTTGGAACAGCCACTACCAACAAACCGAAGTCTGATGATATGCCTCCATAGCTGCTCCGACACAGAGCGAGATCAGTTGGTCTTTGGAACCCAGTCCATTTTGAAACTGGGTTGACCTTTTTCATCCTTGCACGGTACTCTCTCCCATGACATATCCTGTTTATCACAAACTGACGATGAAGAAATATTAGAATCGTTAGAAGATTTGGGAGAGTGAGCCTTTGGAACCCATTTGTAGTTGGGTTTAACCAATTTCTTTTTCGATCTGATGGGTGGCTCAGTACTTGCTTTTGATCTTGATGTCGGCCGTTGAGATGACTTTGACCTAATCGGTCTTTGTTTCACTGGATCATCTCTTGGATTGGGCTTCTTGGCCGACATTCCCTTTTTGCCCTTGGGATTCAGATTCTTGGCCTTGTGGGTTTGATTCTTGGCCTTCTGCGCGTTCCAGTCGCCATTGTCTGAACGTGACCTTGAGGGGTTTCTTTTGGAGTATCTCCCTCTTGGCGCGTTCTGCCACCCTTGTGCATAGTAGGAAACGTATGCGCGATTAGGACAATTTCTGGCAATGTGTCCAGGTGTTCTACAGTGAAAACATGTCTTTTTCTTCACTGTGAAGTTGTTTCTTCCTGCCCCTGGTGGCGTATCCTTGCCTTGTCTCTTATTTTTCCTGTTAGAACAATGTTCTATTAGGATCGTTAGATTCTATGCAAGCAAACAATTAAGAACGTAATCAAGAACACAAGAATGGCTTTGAATATGTCGAATGATTAATACTTCAACACCTCAGAAGAGCTCGATTAAGAACTTCAACTGTAGAGGTGTTTAGGGTTACAAAACAATGAACGTAATAATCAACCTTTTAACTAATGCATACATGCATGCATATTTATAGTATAACCCTACTAGATAATCACGGATGGACAGGCCCAATCCGGATACAAAACAAAAAGCCCAAGACGCAACACAATTAAACTCAACAATCTCCCCCTTTGCGTCAATGGGACCGAAAGCTCACTTCTGTTGAGCTGCAGAAGTCTTCTTTATTGTTTTGAACACCTTTGGAATGATAGCCAGCAAATGATGACGGAACGTTATGTACCACCGAAGCATGTCAGTAAAATTCTTCTTGTCAGCTTCTGAGTTCTGCTTGCACCGATGTATAATGTTGATGATGTGCTCCAAGCAGTCAGTTGAAAATAAATGTTTATCAACAAGAGCGAACAAAAATTTGTGAGCTTCGCCTTTTGTAAACATCACAGTGAGATGTTTTGAATCTATTTGGCCCATCTTCATCTTATTCACATCTCCTGGTTTCGATGTTGGCTTGATGGTCGGTTTCTTGTTCATTACTTTCGCTATTTCTTGATCCATAGCTGCAACCTCATGGATGTAAGAAGCCAACATCCTCTTCAAGTGCTCCAAAATCGGTTCATATTCCCTCGGATTTGTAAGCAGAATATTGAATAATAAAATCCAATCATGAGGGTTTAGATTCGGAAGATCTGCTAGAGATATAATCGACACCGAGTTTGCAGAACCTCGTGTGATTTTGAAATTGACATTTACAAATCTCCCAGCAGACGTAGGTTTCAGTACCTTGACAGTGATTATTTTCTGTGCTCTCCATGTCAAGTACTGAGGTTGTCCATACTTCAGATAGAAATCAATAAGCTCTCGGTCAACCTTTGGATGAGGAAAAGGAACCTCAGCAGTCGAATCAAAGCAGTGGAACGTGAATGCCTTTCGTGTGATTGGCATGTCGAACTGCGAGTCCTTAGAATTATCACAGTCAAAAGAAGCAACAGGTTCCAACCAATAAATACTTGGAAACTCTATAGCTTGATTGATAAGTGCCTCTTTAGTCCATAAGGGAAACAAGGCCTTCTTGCAGTTCAAGGCTTCTTCTTCTTCCTTGTTTCTCCTTTCTCTCTCCTCTGCTTCCCTTGCAACCTTCAAGGTTTCATCAAGCTCTTTGTCTCTCTTCTTTCACTTGAGAGCCTCAGCAATAGTTTCACCGGATTCGTTACTGCTATCATCATCAATCTCCTTTTGCTTTTCTTGTCGACCAGAACCTGAAGCTACATTATCCTTCAGTTCGGTTGTAACTTTGACCTTCGGTTGAGCAGTTTTGGTTTCAGTCTTAACCTTCGGTTGAGGAGCACCCTCTCCCCCTTATTTTGGAGCAATAAATCTCTCCGAAACACCCTTCATCTCATGTAACAATGCAAGGGCGGGAAGAAGTTTGGTAGTGAGGTGATTCCGAATGGTCAAAGTGAGGATAGGATCATGAGCACCAAGAATGTTGGTGAGCATATCCTTCACATCCCCTGCACAGCTACGAAAAACAGCTCTTTCGGTCTTTAACAAAGAAATTTCTTTTTCTGCTTGGGCTAGCTGCACTTTCTGTACTTCAACCATGGATGTTTGGCGAGCAAGTTCTTCCTTCAAAGCACTTTCTTTCGCCAAAGCAGCGTGAAGAGATTCAAGTCGAGAATTCACTGAACTGATAAGTGAAGAGTTCTCGGCTTGGATAGAGGAACGCACAGCCTCAAACTTAGTTTGTTCTTCCTGAAGAGACTTGGAGAAAGAATCCACAGAAGCATTTACCTTTGCTGCATTTGTATCAGCATGCCCTTTAAGTGACTCAAGAAAAATCTGAGTACTATGTACAATTTCAGTAACATCAGTGGTGGCCTTTTTGCAAGAGGAGGTAGACTCATTAACAGCGTTGGTGGATTTTTCAATGGAATCGGTGTATTGTTCTAGAGCTGTATCCAGAAAAGCCTTGAGTACAACACCACTGTATGACTTGCTGTCCTCAAGCAATTTATCAAGCTTGTCGTGAATGCTCTGCAGATTTTGTCTTGTGACGGGAGCATCATCATCCTCATCAATAGGAAGCCGATAGGGACTGAAGTATGTAGAATCATACTCATCATTAGCACCACCGAGAGTGGCACCGGAGTCGGTTGAAGGTGAGGGTGAAAGGGGTGTAGAAGTAACTGGGGGTTCTGTTTCAGTAGTCGCCCCCGTATCAGATACGTTGACTCCTACTATCGGTTCAGGAATAGTGGTGGTAGTGGATTGGGAAAAAATAGGAGTTGGGATTGGAGTTGTAGAAATAGGAATAGACGAAACTGGTGGTGGTGGTAAGGAAGTTGTTGTTGGAGATGAGGTAGGTGGGGGAATAGGAGGAACCGAAACTGGAACTGTCTGTTTCGGTGATGGAGGTGGGGTTGGAAGTTTGTTATGAGGAGATTCGGTTGGAACAGGAGATCGGGGAGGAGTGTTACCTCTCGGTGATGCACGACGAATTTCCTCTTCTTCACCTTCCTCGTCATTTTCTGAGCTAGGAGGAGTAGGACTCTTGGACCTTTTTGCCATCTTTTTAATTTTCTTCAGTTTAGAAGAATCCCCTGTATCAGACTTTCGCTTCTTGGACTTGGAAGTCTTAGACTTATCATCCTCTTTTGGCTCTTTCTTGATAGAAATCCATTTACATCGGTTACTCGGCTTGTCAACAGCATCTAGGGCAGCCTGCTGTTCAGGAGATAGAACTCTCGGTTCCTTGGGAGGAAGTTTTCGATAATCAGCTATGAGTTTACTTTCGGCTGTAACACATACATTGTCTCAGGGATAGAGCCAATGTGAGGAAACTTCAGAGGATCAGAAATGATGATTTTCTTGGTGTGAAACGTAGCAATAGACGCAACTAGGGCATCCTTCATCACCGGAATTTCCAAAGAATTTATCGCCCTTCTGGTAATGAGAGTCCAGAATCGTACACATGAAATTTCAGAATGCCTCGTTGTAGTGTTGAGGCTTTGCACCACTTGAGACCAGATGATCGTCCCATAATCAAGATTGAGACCATTGTAAAGTCCGTAGAGAAGGGTTAGGAAGGCCTTGCTGGTGCCATCAGATCCAGCACTTCTCTCCGCTAAACTCTTGATAAGAAGAGTAAGCAGTCCATTCCATGGGGACGGTAGGCAGGACTTCTTAACCTTCATTATTGTTGTAAGCACGTCAGTGTATCCCATTTCGTACAGCATCGAGAAAAGCTGAGTAGTGGTGATGAAATCGGGTGAAATCACAGATGAATCCACAGCGAGGTGCAACAAGGAACAAAATCTCCCTTTTGAAATAGAAGCCTTTTTAGAATGGATTAGAAAGTAGATTCTTTCCTTGTTCTTGTCATATGAGGCAGTAGAATAAACTTGCGATAGAAGGGACATCGGAACGGCTTCCACCTGTGTTAGGGCTAGAACCAGTGGAGAATACTTCAAACACTCAACCACCTGCAGCATATACGAATCGTACAGAAACGGATTGAGTTCAATAATCATGTTCTGATTGGGCTTGATAGAAAGCAATGTGGACGAAGCAGTCTGATCGTGAACGGATGAAGAATTTGTTGGAGATAGTGTCTAAGTCCATAACTATATTTGGTATGTACTTGACCCGACCCGGCATGGTCCATTTGGGTTGCACTTCACCCGAACAATTTACGGATAATCTTTTGAGAATAGTATAAGTTATGATTTATTAATATATTATAAGTTCTAATATATTAATATAAAATCATATTATTTAATTAGTGTTGATCTATAATTAATTTAGAGATCAAAAGTATGACTAATTAAATATGGGCTCTTGTATTTATATAGTGTGGGCTAATGCTTATTTGGAATGGGCTGGGCTTGCATGGAAAGTCCATGGATACTCCATGGAGCTTTAACCCATGGATCTCATGGAAATGAAAAGACATGGGTATTAGGGTTTACATGGATGTAACCCTAATCCACCACACTATATAAAGGAGGCTTTGGTTCTTGAAATTGTACTAGTTGATGTGTGTAAACTAAGAGGGCCGATTTTAAGAAGTTTGTGACTATTCTCTCAAGTTTCCAAGTTTGTGGTGATTTGTGACTTCCATTTGAGGCATCCACATTATTGGTGCTAGGCTCTCAAACTCCAAGCAATCAACTACTACTACAAGGTAAGTAATTCTACTAGTTTTATTTGATTCAAGTACCCCATGTCATGCTAGTTAGGATAAGAACCTTGGAAAAATAATTATTTGCATGTATCTTAGTCAAACATAGATCCAAGGTTTCTAGGGTTGCATGTACACCATAGGAGTGTTAGAATGCTCAAAACACATCAGTGGTATCAGAGCCTGGTTTGTTTATTTGATACTTGATGCAAAAAAAAAAAAAAAAAAAAAAAAAAAAACTTGAAAATCGAAGTTTTGTTCAAAAGCTCGTATCAAAATTTCAAGTTTTGTATATGTACTTACGATTCTTGAAATTTTTGATATGAACATTCATAAACATATGAGTTTAGAAGATCATAGAAACTATGTGCTAATAATTGATTAGATTAATTCTTGATATTTATGTGTTTTAATGGAGTCCATAACTAGTTCTTAAGTTATGGATAACCAAAAGTCACATTTATAAATAACCATTAAAAGAACACACGTTACAAAAAATGAAGAGTCTTCATTTTTAATAACCATTAACTCATAAGTTATGATAAATGAAAAGTTTTGAAAGTTTACAAAACTTGCCCTCAAGTTTTGGAACATGTAAAGTCATATTAAAAACTTTACTTCCAACCCCTAGAATTTTAAAAGTTAAAATTCAACCCTTATACTTTATAATATTATAAGTTTAATAATATTTATATATGTATAAGATCAAGTCGTCTTACCGCTAGTACGCCTCATTCACGAAGCCGGTCTATAAGGGGGGTATAAGGTTGTTGCCTATAAAATGGCAACTTAATGGGTGTCCACTCTCACCCACCGCTTCCTTGATCGGTGGAGGGTCGTTAGCCGAACGGGTAGGACAAGGACGTATAAATTCTCATTAAAAGTATAATGATAATACTAAAGTAACTAAACTTTATTGAATTCCCAATCTTAGTTATTTTAGGAAAATGTGAATAAGGTGCTAATCCATGAAATTACACTTTACACTTTGTTTAAGTCGTTAGTGGAGCGTGTGTGGTTAACCGGCACACTAACTTGAACTTAACAAGGTAGGTAAAGGGTGACTTAATGTTTATCATAGTATCGATGGAGCGTGTGTGGTTAACCGGCACATCGATTGAGGGGTAATACATTAAGGGTACATAGTAATTTGCATGGTTACTTCACACCTTGTTTTGTGATCCTCGGCATCCCAGTCACAAAACTTGAAGGGCAAACTCGAGATTGAAACATGCCATTGAAGAAAGTTCAATGAATCTCAAAGAATCTAGGAGTTTCTAAACCAATTAAAACCTAATTAAATATTTCGTTTTTCATGGTGGAAATTGGTGAATCGTCATTCACCTACCTTCAAATGTCTTATAGCTTAGATTACGGCATCCCTCTTCTAAGTTATAAAATATTGTGTTGGGTCTTAGCCTTAATATTACATTTGGGTGTTTTGTTAAGGACTATCTCTATATCTAATCTAATCTATTCCCTCTTCTTTTCAGATATCTTCCAATAACAATGCTTCTGGCTCAAACCCTACTAGCTCCTTCTCTCTCATGAATCTTTGTGGGAGAGTCATCTTTGATGGGTCCAACTTTACAGATTGGATCAGAAACATCAGGATGGTCACTCGGTATGAGAACAAAGAATATGTTCTCGACAAGGAGCTGAAGGTACCCGAGCCAACTGCTACTCCTGAAGAGCTTGCTGAATATGAGGTACATGAAAGAGATGCTACAAAATTGGCATGCATCATGATGGCCACCATGACAGCCGAGCTCCAAAAGTCCTATGATGACTATTATCCTTTTGAGATGCACCAGGACTTGATGGATCGCTACCATCAAAGTGCTCGTCAAGAGCGATATGAAATAATCTCCTCCATGATAACAACCCGAATGAAGGATGGTGAACCCATCACGGGCCACATGCAGAAAATGCAAAGATATGTGGACCGTTTACTGAAGCTGAATGTGAACTTCCCTGAGGAGTTAGCAATAGACATCATTTTGCACTCCTTGCCATCGTGTTATGATCAATTCCGCATGACATATCACATGAACAAGGAAGAAGTCACCCTCAGCAAACTTCAAGGACTCTTGAAGACCGCCGAAAGTGGTCTAAAGGGTAAGTCGGTTGTTACTACTCCTACTCCTACTCCAACTGCGGCCAATGTCTTGGCAATCGGGCATGGCAAAGGGAAGAAGAGAAAGAACCCTTCTAAGGGTACCAAGGGTAAGACCCTTGAAGGCTCCTCTTCAAGCAAAACCAAGAAAGGTTTTGTCACTCCTTCTGCTAACCCTAATGAGGCTGAATGCTTCTATTGCCATGAAAAGTCGCACTGGAAGTGAAACTGCCCAAAGTACCAGCAAGATTTGAAGGATGAGAAAGTAAAACCCAACCATGCAGGTATATACACTATATTGTCTAATAACTCACCTCATTCTAAGTCTTGGGTCCTTGATATAGGTTGTGGTATTCATATATGTTGTGATTTGTAGGGACTAAAAAGAAGTGAGAATGTGGAGCAGGGAAAGATAAACTTGATCATGGGAAACAGGAAAGCTTCACCTGTCACCAAGATAGGAGTTTATTCCTTACTGCTAAATAGTGGGTTTACATTAGATTTGAATAAATGTTATTATTCGCCAGAAATGGCAAGAAATGTTATTTCCTTTCATGCATTGTATAAACAAGGTTTTACCTTTTATTTTGATAATAATAATGGTAGTATTGATGCTTTCTTTAATAATGTTCTTTATTTTAAAGCATTACCTTGTGATGGCGTGTATGAAATTGTATCTGTTGTAGATAATCTAGGAAATAATGTATTGTGTATTAACTCTTCCACTAGCTTAGATAAAGCATCCTTATGGCATTGTTGTCTTGGACATGTAAGCAAGAAACGCATAGGCCAACTCCAAAAGGATGGAGTCTTGGAGTCATTTGACCTAAAGTCAGATGATAGTTGTGAATCTTGTTTGCTTGGTAAAATGACAAAGTCGCCTTTTACTGGCACTTGTGCTAGGGGTGAAGGTTTGTTGGACCTCATACACACGGATGTGTGTGGACCCTTCAGAACCGCCACAAGAGATGCTAATCGGTTCTATGTGACTTTTACTGATGATTTTAGTAGATATGGATATGTCTACCTGATCAAGCATAAGTCAGAAACCTTTGAGAAATTCAAAGAGTTCAAGCAAGAAGTGGAGAATCAGTTGGGCAGGAACATTAAGATGCTTCGATCCGATCGTGGTGGTGAGTATCTTAGTACTGAGTTCCTTGACCATCTTAAGGAATGTGGGATTGTATCACAATTGACACCTCCTAGGACACCACAGTTGAATGGTGTAGCTGAGAGGTCTTTGTTTACATCTTCTACAGACCCAGTGATAATGTGGTCTTTGTAGCAAGAAGAGGATTCTTTCGAGAGAGAGAATTCATGAGCCAAGGAGACAGTGGGAGGCAAATTGACCTTGAGGAAATTCAAGAGTCAAGTGGTGAAGGAACCTCAAACCCTAGCCCTCAACCTGAGGAGGAAACTCCTGTTGAGCCGACTGAAGAATCTATACCTCTGAGGCGTTCCACCAGAGTTAGGAATGCACCTGAGCATTATTATGGTTTTCATATTACTGCAGAAGGTGAGACACTTATCAGTGATAACACACTGGTAAATCTGGATAGCGAGATACACGGAAGCCATGGCAGGCCCTGAGGCTACTAAATGGAAAGAGGCTATGGATAGCGAGATACAGTCCATGTATGACAATCAAGTTTGGAACTTGGTTGACAATGTACCTGATCATAAGATAGTTGGGTGCAAATGGATCTTCAAGAAGAAGACCGACATGGATGGTAATGTACACACTTATAAGGCACGACTGGTTGCAAAGGGCTATTCTCAAACTCCAGGAGTTAATTATGATGAGACCTTTTCACCAATGGCCAAGATTAAGTCTATTAGGGTTCTGTTAGCCATTGCTGCATTTCATGATTATGAAATATGGCAAATGGATGTCAAAACCGCTTTCCTTAATGGAAAGTTGGCTGGAGATGTTTACATGGTTCAGCCAAAGGGTTTTGTCAGTACAGAGTACCCTAGTAGAGTGTGTAAGCTCGAGAAATCCATTTATTGATTAAAACAGGCACCTCGCAGATGGAACCTTTGCTTTGATGAGAAAGTTAAAGAATTTGGCTTTTCAAGGAGTGAAGATGAATCTTGTGTCTATATCAAGGCTAGTGGGAGTATAGTCAGCTTTTTGGTACTGTATGTGGATGAAATACTACTCATAGGAAATGACATCCCAACCCTGCAGGAAGTAAAGTCCTGGCTTGGGAAGTGTTTCGCTATGAAGGACCTTGGAGAAGCTGCCTATATCCTAGGGATAAGGATTTTGAGAAACAGGAGTAAAAGACTAATTGGACTTAGTCAAAGCACCTATGTGGATAAAGTGTTGAAAAGGTTCAACATGCATAACTCCAAGAAAGGAGAGTTACCCATCCAGAGTAACGCCAGATTGAGTAAGACACAAAGCCCTAGTACTGAGGCTGAGATAGCAGAAATGAGTCGAATACCTTATGCTTCAGCTGTAGGATCGATCATGTATGCTATGACGTGTACTCGACCTGATGTAGCCTTTGCTTTGAGCATGGTTAGCAGGTATCAGGGGAACCCTGGCAAGGCACACTGGACTGCGGTAAAGAATATCCTCAAGTACCTACGGAGGACTAAGGACTGGGTCCTTACCCTCGGTGGCAGTGAGGACTTGAGAGTTTTAGGGTACAGTGATGCTAGCTTTCAGACTGACAGGGATAATTTCTGCTCTCAGTCGGGCTGGGTCTTTACTCTAAACGGAGGGGCAATTACTTAGAAAAGTTCCAAGCAGGAGACAGTGGCTGATTCCACTTGTGAATCAGAGTATATAGCAGCAAGCGAGGCAGCAAAGGAGGCTATATGGCTAAAGAACTTCATCGGAGACCTTGGAGTTGTACCAGCTATAAAGGAGCCAATGGAGATTTTCTGTGACAGCAATAGTGCGGTTGCCTTAGCCAAGGAACCAAGAGATCATGGGAGATCCAGACACATTGACAGAAAGTATCACTTCATCAGACATCGAATAGAAGAAGGAATCCTCGTGGCAAAGAGGGTATCATCGGATGAGAACCCAGCAGACCCCCTCACGAAGGGACTGACTCGGGCTAAGCATCTCCAGCATGCTCGGAGCATAGGGCTGAAGGATGATATTAGTTTTAGTAGTTAGATAATCTTGAAATTTGTAAAATGTAATTGACATTTGATGATAAATAAAAGCTGTTATTTATGAGTAAAGTGTTGCTATCTCTTGTCAATCGTTTACTATTATTTCTTTTTGCATGTTTTGACTTCCAGAATAATTATGTTATGGTTTATATCATATTATTCAAACTCTCCACATTCGGTCATATGTTGGAAGTAGATATGAATCAAGACTGTCATGGGTTGGCTTGTAGAGGTCTAAGATGTTAGACAAAGCGGGGCTACAACACTCATGAGTGCTCATAAGTTCTGAGTATTGGATTCAACCCACGCTCACTTGTATCACTTCATGGAATTTATCTCGAGTGATCGTGAGACGGTAATATCATATAAGTCTTCAAACCTAGAGATATGATTTGTTGCCTATGAGTTGGTTATGCATTGATTGCATGAAAACGCATTGGTAACTCGATGTTATAAACCGTGCCTTTGTGTGTAGTTCAACAAGTAGTAGAGCAAACATATGAGTCGAAGTTTATCTGTTCCTTCTAGGATTAGAAGCGATATCTGGGCCCCTCGATGATTTTGTTTTGACCTATGTACCGGGCCCGGTCAGAACTAAGTTGATGTGTTTAATTAAGTTCTTTGTCAAACAAATCGGAAATCGGGAAACAAACTGCTGGACAATAAGTAAGACATTGTTCCATGTATTTGTCCGGCTGATATCTAGAACAAAGGATTATATGATCACTTATCTAAAATGGTGCTTCATAGTTCAACAGAGTTTTAAGAGCTACGATTGCTGATCGGTTCCTGAAGTCATACTTGCAACTATAGTTATTAGACTTATCCAAGTGGGAGACTGTTGGAGATAGTGTCTAAGTCCATAACTATATTTGGTATGTACTTGACCCGACCCGGCATGGTCCATTTGGGTTGCACTTCACCCGAACAATTTACGGATAATCTTTTGAGAATAGTATAAGTTATGATTTATTAATATATTATAAGTTCTAATATATTAATATAAAATCATATTATTTAATTAGTGTTGATCTATAATTAATTTAGAGATCAAAAGTATGACTAATTAAATATGGGCTCTTGTATTTATATAGTGTGGGCTAATGCTTATTTGGAATGGGCTGGGCTTGCATGGAAAGTCCATGGATACTCCATGGAGCTTTAACCCATGGATCTCATGGAAATGAAAAGACATGGGTATTAGGGTTTACATGGATGTAACCCTAATCCACCACACTATATAAAGGAGGCTTTGGTTCTTGAAATTGTACTAGTTGATGTGTGTAAACTAAGAGGGCCGATTTTAAGAAGTTTGTGACTATTCTCTCAAGTTTCCAAGTTTGTGGTGATTTGTGACTTCCATTTGAGGCATCCACATTATTGGTGCTAAGCTCTCAAACTCCAAGCAATCAACTACTACTACAAGGTAAGTAATTCTACTAGTTTTATTTGATTCAAGTACCCCATGCCATGCTAGTTAGGATAAGAACCTTGGAAAAATAATTATTTGCATGTATCTTAGTCAAACATAGATCCAAGGTTTCTAGGGTTGCATGTACACCATAAGAGTGTTAGAATGCTCAAAACCCATCAGAAGTCGCCATTGTTGATCGAAGGAAGAAGATGAACAGTTTGAACTTGCTTTGTAATTGGAGAGAATTTGGGGCTGGTAAAAGACAAATAAAAATTAGAAACCCTTTATATACCGTTGCCAGGAGAGAGAAAAATCATCATGATAATGACGCGGTCACTAAAACGTCGCCTGAAAAAGCATGATGTGACAGGTTGGTTACTCCCAGGTATACATCAGCACGCATGGGTAGTGAGATTGTTCAAATTCACGCGCCCAAATTCTTATCCTCAATCGTCGTTTGAAATTCAGTTGCGCTCCAAGATATAGAATTACCCCTGTTTCGCCAAAAGATAAACACAAATCGAACTAACAGCAACCAGAATGTTGGAAAATTAAAATTTTCGTGCAATAGAGTGACAAAAGATAAAGAAATAAAGCAAATGTGTATTGGATGTGAGTGATGTCTCATTATAAGACAGAAAGCAGGGGATTTCGGGCAAGAATCGCTTCCTTCAAAGTCAAGAGAGACTTGAAGTGCTTGTGTGGGTTCCCGTGAAATAACGATCAAATGTTTGTAGAGAAACATTGAAAGGCTTCTTTTTAAGTCATATGCTTAAGGTAGCTTATCTTCAACCGAACGTCGATGCTTAACATAAGACCGAACATTGGAAGAAGTACTTGTGAGACCGATGTAGTCTGTTGAACAAGTAGGTGGAATATATTTTATAGTGACTAAAGAAGATATAGAAATCTCAAAAACAAAAAGAAACTGGATCTTTATGGGAAGAAAAAGCCTTGGTGTTAGACAAATTCATAAAAGATCACTCAAAAATAAAAATGAGATTTCATTTGATAACCAGTAACATCTTGAATATGACAATTCACCGTTAATTCGTTGTTGGTGTTGGATTGTGGGTTTCACTCAGTACGTGGTATACATATCTAAGATCATAAACACAGATTTTGTGCAACCATAAACCTCAGTGGTAAATACTGAGAGTCTCAAGGGTTACAGTGATGAACCGAAGGTTGATGGAGAAAGTAAGGAGGGTGGTTAAAGAACCGAAAGTACCTTCTGCTATAAAGACGTGACTAAGCAGAAAAACTCTTAACTCATATGAGAAGAGTAAAGTAGCTCTAGACTGAGTTGATCTGAACAGCCTACTTGGGAAGAAACGATAGGTAGAGATCGAATCATTAAGGCCTTGCTCAAAGTCGTAGAGGCTTTGGTCAACATGCTGCTGCATGCTTCTATGGACCCTTAACTAGTTCTTATGGAAATAAGTATACCTGTCTTAGCTCCAAATTCTGTTGCACTAATACACGTGTGACCTAATGAAAGGAACAAACAAACAAACACACCACACAAAAAAAATATTTTTGAAGTTTTGAAATTTTCTGAAAAACAATAAAAATAGAAAAAGAAAATAATTTTGGATTTTTGAAGTTTTCTGAAAAATAATAAAAACAGAAAAAGAAAATATTTTTGGATTTTTGAAGTTTTCTGAAAAATAATAAAAACAGAAAAAGAAAATATTTTTGGATTTTTGAAGTTTTCTGAAAAATAATAAAAACAGAAAAAGAAAATATTTTTGAATTTTTGAATTTTCTGAAAAATAATAAAAACAGAGCCGAAATAGACCGAAAATGTACAACCGAAAACAGAGCCGAATTTAAGGTTGCATAAAACACTCTTTGAAGAAAATGTACAACCGAAACCTTATCTAAAAGGAATGAAGCGAAATAGACCGAGCGGTCGGTTCATTTCGGTTCCTTAAAATTCCAGAGCCGAAATAGACCGAGCGGTCGGTTCATTTCGGTTCCTCAAAATTCCAGAGCCGAAATAGACCGAGCGATCGGTTCATTTCGGTTCCCGAAAATTATGGAGCCGAAATAGACCGAGCGTTCGCTCCATTTCGCTTGTCTAATTTTTAGGTGTTGAATTAAGGATTCGTTACCGACTCTGCTTCCATCATTCCCAAGCCTTGCAGAATTTTATTGAAACTCGCTTCAGGTAAGGCTTTAGTGAATATGTCAGCCAATTGATCAGAGGATCGAACAAAATGCACTTCCACGTTCCCATCTTCTACGTGATCCTTGATGAAATGATATCTAAGTGCAATGTGCTTAGTCTTTGAGTGTTGTACTGGATTGTGACATATCCTTATTGCACTTTCTGAGTCACAATAGAGAGGAATCTTCTTCATACTTAGCCCGTAATCTCTGAGTCACAATAGAGAGGATTCGTGGAGCCGAAGATGATGTCATCGACATAAATTTGAACTATCATTAGATGTTCGCCTTCTTTCTTTCGGAAGAAGGTTGGGTCAACCGAACCTTGCTTAAATTTCGACATTTTCAGAAAGCGAGTTAAAGTTTCATACCAGGGTCTCGGTGCTTGCTTCAAACCATATACCGCTTTATCCAGCACATAGCAATGATCAGGGAATTTCTCATTCACGAACCCGGGAGGTTGCTCAACATACACTGTTTCTTCTAGTTCCCCATTCAAGAAAGCGCATTTGACATCCATTTGGAAAACTTCGAAGTTTTTATGAGCAGCATATGCCAGGAAGATTCTAACTGACTCCAACCTAGCTACTGGAGCGAAGGTTTCCTCATAATCTATCCCTTCCTCTTGGCAATAACCTTTCACCACCAACCGAGCCTTGTTGCGAATGACATTCCCTTCTTTATCTAATTTATTTCTGAAGACCCATTTTAAGCCTACCACTGAAGCATCCTTTAGGGTAGGAATCAGCCTCCAAACTCGGTTGCGTTCAAATTCATGGAGCTCATCTTGCATTGCTTGAACCCAATCAGAATGATCAAGTGCAGCATTAACTATTTTCGGCTCGACCTTGGATATGAATGAATTAAACATACATAATTCAACTTTAGAGAATAATGCAGTTTGTTTCGCTTTCAACTGTGAGCGAGTGAGTACATTTTCAGATGATTCTCCAATAATTTGAGCTTTGGGATGGTCCTTGGTCCATTTGATTAACGGAGGATAATTTGGGTCATATGTTGGATCCAATTCAACATTCACATCCTCTTCAAGTTCTGATTGATCACCCTCGCCTTCGTCAGTTGCATTCTCTTTCTCCCCCTCGACTGGCGAAGTGTAACCTGTGGCATCATCAGAATTTGCATCCTCTGTAGGAGTAGGATTCTCCCCCCTCGATTGGACAACTATTGGGTGGGTTTGGAGCATTATGTTCCCCTTCACCTGGACTTTTATGAGTTGGGGACGGAATTGGATTCTCCCCCTCGAAAGATACTTCGATTGTCTTTGGTGCTGAAGAACTCTCCCCCTTGAATATTAAGCCGTTGATGGGAGAGTCAGTTGAGGATTGAACACCTATAGTTTTAGGAGGATCACTTTCCATTTATTTGGCAGCTTCATCTATGATCTTTTTGAGATTATCAATTTTGTTATCTACTGCTTTTGCCTCTGAGTGTGCCACTTTCTCTGGTTCATCAAATAACCGAATGTACTCTTCAAACAGGTTAGATATTGGAACCGAGACCTGTCCAGATTCAGGAAATATTTCACTTAAGTCATTTGCACTCCTTTGCACTTTCTTCATATAATTATCGTCAAAGGTGACGTAATATGTTTCTTCAATTCGTTTGGAGCGTTTGTTCAACACTCTGTAAGCTTTAGAAGAGAGTGAATATCCTAAAAAAATTCATTCATCTGCTTTGACGTCAAACTTGTTTCGGTTCTCCTTTGAATTGAAGATGAAGCACCTTGAACCGAACACATGAAAAAATTTGACGTTGGGCTTTCGATTGTTTATGATCTCGTATGGAGTGATTGAGAATCTCTTGTTGAGCAAGGATCGGTTCTGAGTGTAGCACGCGGCTGCAACTGCATCAGCCCAGAAGTATAACGGAAGAGAAGCGAAACTGAGCATGGTTCTGGCTGCTTCACACAAAGAACGGTTTCGTCTTTCAACAATCCTATTCTGTTGTGGTGTATAAGGGGCCGAAAAATTGTGAGTTATCCCCTTGTCAGCCAGAAAGTCCTCAAAATCGTTATTCTTGAATTCCAGACCGTTGTCACTTCTGATATTCCTCACCGTCTTTCTCAGCTGCACTTCCACTTGCTTGATAAATGTCTTCAACTTGGGAGTTGCATCTGATTTCTGTTTAAGAAAGAAAACCCAGGTGAAGCGTGAAAAATCATCTACAATCACAAGGATGTACTTACTACCACCGATGCTCTCGATAGCCGAAGGTCCACATAAGTCAATGTGTAATAGTTCAAGCGCTTCAACAATCTTTGTATTAATTCGTGTAGGGTGGCTCTTTCTGCTTTGTTTGCCCATCTCACATGCAGCACACAGATGTTACTTGTCAAACTTGAGAAGAGGGAGGCCTCAAACGTGATCACCAAGCACCAACTTATTAATGTCTTTGAAGTTCAGGTGCGATAGTCGTCGATGCCACAACCAGCTTTCATCAGTGTTCGCCTTTGACAGCAGACATATTGCTGGTTTTCCTCGTATTGGGTTGAGATTTAAAGGATACATTTCTCATTTGCGTTCAGACTTTAGCAGAACCTTTTTCGATTGCTTTTCTATTATTTCAGAGCCCTCATCATCAAATGATACTTTCAGACCTGTTCCCACAACTAATTGTGACACGCTGATGAGGTTATGCTGCAATCCTTCCACATACGCCACTTTTCGAATTGAGAAATCTCCATTGGTTATCATACCATATCCATTGATTGTTCCATAGGAGTTATTGCCATACTTTACACACCCACCATCTCTTAGGGACCGAAACTCCCTCAGCTCTTCCTTTCTTCCTGTCATGTGACGCGAGCAGCCACTGTCTATATACCATTCATCATCCAAATGCTCGTCACTAATTACCTGCAAATTCAAACAGATTTAGGAACCCAAAGTATCTTGGGTCCTTGTGAGTTTTTCACATAAAAAGGAATTACAGTAGAAATATCAGCCAAATATGTTCTTTTTACGAGAGTGGTTTGATCTTTTCTTTTAATGGTGTACACCTTGATTTTAGTTTTATCTTGTTTAGGTTTTGGTGTATAAGTTTGTGTGTTGTTAGATGGTTTAGGAATATTCTTTTGAATCCTAGGTTTAGCTGACTTTTTCTTATTATTGAACTCAGAATCAAGCTTTCCCTTGCCTTTGATATCCTTCATTGAAGTTAATTTTCTTTGGGAGTTAGAAGGACCGAAACTAGACTTAGGACCGAGACTCGACTTTCGGTTTTGAGTGCTGTTGTTGGGACCGAAAGTAGGCTTTTGGTTGTTAACCTTGGCGGTTGGACCGAAACTTGTCTTTCGGTTCTGTGAGTCCATGTGGGGACCGAAACTTGTCTTTCGATTCGGTACGCTAGTTTGGGAACCGAAAGTAGACTTTCGGTTCTGAGATTTGGAATAGTAGGAATTTGGGCTGAAGTTTTCTTTTCCTTTCAGTTTTTCCTTTCTTCTATCCGTTGATTCTTTCTTAGGAGGTACGTAGTTGGGATTTTGGGATTCCCAATGACGTTTTCGCTCATTCAGATTCCTTGCGTATCTTTCATTTCTTAAGCGTTTTTGTTCAGCTAACTCCTTCTGTGATTTGTGGATATGGAAGCTAGCCTTTGGCTTCTCCTTTTTAATTTCGGTTGTATTTGTTGGAACAGTTGGTCCTGTCATCGGTTCTTCAGGGATTTCTTTGGTTCCACTTGTGCTTGGTTTGTCGAAACTTGAAGGTTTGTTGATGGGTTCAGCAACATATCTTCCTTTAACCCTCCATGAAGTTTGCTCAGATCAGCCTACGGTTTCGTCTGCGTTGTCGATAGGGGCAGACCAGAAGTAATCGTCGCATCCTTCAGCATTGTCTTTGTCGACCAGGATTTGTAATTCTGCTGTTTGTTTAGCAGTGATTCATGTAACTGCATACACCTGATTCGGCACCGTTTGAACCTTTTGGTAGACCATAGCTTTTTCCTTGAGTTTCTTTGTCTTGTCTTTTGACAAGCGAGCGAACTCAACCGAATTTTCAGAAATGAGAGGTTTCTCATTCTTGGTTTCGCTTTTCATAAACTCTGAGCAATCAACTACATCTTCCACTGAAATTTCGCTCATCTCACTTTCCTCATCAAATTCAGACGTATTTTCTAAGTTCATTTTATTTTCTGAAATCAATTTTGCGTTAGACGAGTCAAATGATTTAATAGTTTCGGACTTTATTTTTAACCTATCATTTTCATCTAAAAGATCTTTGAGCATACATTTATGTTCCTTAGAGTCAATGAAGGTTTCTATCTTGTCCAGTCCGATTTTGTAATGAATTGACGTTTCTTCTGAGGACACTACTGATTCATATTCTGCTATGACCTCATCCTCCTTAAATTCAAGGAAGGGTAACATCATCTTATGAATCTTCTTTCTTATCTCACAACTTAAATGCAATTGAGCAATATTAAAGTATAAACGCTTAGCAATTAAACAAAAAACATTCTTTTGTTTTAAAAACTTTAAATTGTCTCTTTGTAAATAAATACTTTCATCCCTAGCCCTAATTAACTCCGCCTCCTTCAGCTCAATCCACATCCTTCTCTCCTCACTTTTTGAAGACACCCTGCTGAGTTGGTCAGTTAGGTTAGAATTCGCTAAGCGAGTTTGCATGAGACTACCACTTAAGTTAGAAAATTTAAATTTTAATTCATTTAATTCTTCTTCGTAATCTGTTATTGGAACTTTAAGTGATTCAAGGATGGATTGTACCTTTTTGATCAACCGATCGCAGTCGTTGATCTTCTCACTCACAGGCTTGGCCACAATACACTTGTCCTCAGTCAGGTTCGGTTCCTCACTTGCACTTTCGGTTGATGAACCAGCTGTGACAATTAAACACCTTCCAGCCAAACCTACTTCCTTTGCCAGATAAGCCTTTCCATGAGTGGGCTTTCTCACCTCTTCATCTTCAGAATCGGTTGACCAAACTTCGACGCCACCGAACTCATCTTCATCTGCATTCTCCTGCACAATCAAGGCATTCATAGAGCTGTTAGTTGCCTTCTTTTTCTTGATCTCTTCCAACTTGCGCATGTAGTACGTCTCATCATCTTCATCATCTCTTTTCTCAGCCATTTTCCTTAGCATGCAGTCTTTGGCAAAGTGGTTCTTGTCGTGACAGTAGTTGCAGTCGAACCTAGAGTCTCCTGTAAGTTTGCTCTCCTTCTTGTCTTCATCCTTTTGAGAAGAGACTTTCGCTTCGTCCTTCACCTTCTCAGAACTGTAACTTCCCTGCCAGTTTCGGTTCTTGTTGACAGAAAATTTTCTTCTTGCAAACTTCTTTGGATTGGTGACCATCATAGCATACTCCTCGCTTGTAAGGTCACACTCAGACATATCAGACTCTTCTTCTTCTTCTGCAATGCTTTTTGCTTTTGAGACAAGGGCCAGCGAGCCCACACCAGAAACTACTTTCGCTTCTTTGGTTACTACACTTTCATGGGACTTAAGTATTCCCACAAGTTTCGCTAGTGAGTAAGATTTAAACTGTTCATGCGCTTTCACGGTTGAAACCACAGCCATCCATTCTGGTCTCAGACCGTTCATGAAGGTCACCTTCTGCTCGATCAACTTTCTTTCTATTCCATGTTTGATCATCTTACTTAGAAGATGATTGAACCGATCGAAAGTTTGTATGAGTTTTTCTTCTGGTTTCTGTTCGAAAACTCCAAATTCTGACAGCAGCAAGGTTTGAATGTTGTGTTCCAGATCTTCATCAGTTGAATAAAGTTCTTTCAACCTATCCCAGATTTCTTTGGCCATCGTGCATGATCCAATCCAACCAATCAAAAAGTGTCAGATTGCAAGGCGAATCTGATCATTCTCATGGCCTTCACGTTACACAGCAACTTGTCTTTCTCATCCTGTGGCATCTTCTCTACATCCGCCACCAGCTTGTTATATTCCTTTTGGGACTTAACTGTCGTGTTCGTTCCTGAATGAATAAACGGCCCAAGTGTGATAGCTTCCCAGATGAGATAGCCATTATCTTCAGATCCAACCACGTAGTCTTCAAAGTGATGCGCCCATACTTCATAGTCTTGAGTGTAGAGTATGGGTATCCTGGTTGTTGATCCAATGTTGTTTGAGATGTTGATGGGATTTGTTTGCGAATCTTCGTGAGACATGGTGAGCTGCTAGAATCAAACCTGTAAACTTGAGATTAGGGTTTTATCTGAAACAGAGTTGCCATCGATACGAAGAAGACGGCTTCTATTTATACGATAAAAGCGGAAACCCTAAAGAATTCTGAATACAGAAGGAATGTGTATTGATCACACAGTCTCCTGCTCTGATACCAATTGTTAGAACAATGTTCTATTAGGATCGTTAGATTCTATGCAAGCAAACAATTAAGAACGTAATCAAGAACACAAGAATGGCTTTGAATATGTCGAATGATTAATACTTCAACACCTCAGAAGAGCTCGATTAAGAACTTCAATTGTAGAGGTGTTTAGGGTTACAAAACAATGAACGTAATAATCAACCTTTTAACTAATGCATACATGCATGCATATTTATAGTATAACCCTACTAGATAATCACGGATGGACAGGCCCAATCCGGATACAAAACAAAAAGCCCAAGACGCAACACAATTAGACTCAAAATTTCCCACAAGCACAATTACAACAGGCACTCTGTTTCACTGGAATTGGTGGCCTGTATTTCTCAACAGCAGGTTGATCAGAAGCAGCTGAGTTCGAAGCAACAGATTCAGAGATCAAGGAGATGTTGGTTTGTTCAATGGTGTTCTCCTTGTTCTCATCCTCTGCTACTTTACCTGCACATGAAGTAGATGTGCTAGAAACAGGAACATCAGTATTTTCAAACAAATCATCAAATATGTCAAAAAAAATTTAACTCAACATGATCCGGAGCAGAAGCATCACAAGATGTATCATTGATTTTAACATCGGAAACAAAAGAGTTATCATTTGAAAGAAACAGTAGGTTCAAAAACATTTTTATTTTCAGAAACATATCCTTCAGCTTCTTGCTTTGACTGATTTAAGGATTGATCTACATGGGAAGTAGAAACATTAGTACTTTCAACATTAATAATTCCTCTTGAAACAAAACCAGCTGGTTTGCCATAAACCATGAATGGTTCGTTGGCAATCTCCTCTTTAGACACAGGGTGATACTGATAATTATGATTGAAATGAGGAGGTACTTTATCGTATCCTAAACCCTTTTACTGGTTATTTTTAAATTGCAAACAATGGTCTATCATGTTCGCAACTACTTCGCTTGACACATCAAATTTTTTGAAATCAAAATCTGCAGTTTCAAATTTGCCTTTTAATGTATCAAGCTCACTAATTAACTCAGCATTCTGTCTCTTGATATAATCATAATTTTCACATTTGTTACTGTAGTCTTCCTGAAGTCTCCTAAAGTGCTTTATTTTTGTTTCTAACTGGGACTTTAGGGGTTTCTGTCCTTTCCTGAGTTGATATCCTTCATATCTCAGGTCCTCAACTTCTCTTTTTAATAAATCAATTTGTTCACGAAGAATTTTAATCATATCTTCACAAGATGGAGTACATGAAAACTTCATTGACCGAGATGTTTGCGGAACTCATTGTTTTTCCACACTTCAAAGCGTCAAGTTCTTCAGTTACAGCAGTAAGACTAAGACGATTGAGATCTTTTGTCTTCTTGATGACAGCTACGTTCATATCCCACGATTTCGGAAGTGAATTCAGTAGCTTTTTGTTTATCTCAGATTTGGTCAAGAAGATCCCAGCTATATTCATCTTAGTAGTAAGTGTATTAAATCGCTGCAACTGAGCTTCCAGGGTTTCTCCAGGAACATAATTGAACATGTTGAACTTTTGTTTTAACATATCTTGACGACTCTCTTTCATGTCTTCATATCCCTTGTTGACCTCAAAAGCCATTAAAAGCACAACTAGAAGCCAAAATTAAACTTAAAAGTCAAACTTAAATTAAAAATGCCCTTTGACTATAAACCTCAAAAGTCAACCTTAAAAGTCAAATTTAAAAAGTCAAACTCAAAAGTCAAACTTGAAAAGTCAAACCGAAAAGCTAAATTTGAAAATTTAAAAGTTAAACGAAAAAGTCAAAGTTCAAATTTTAAAAGTCAAAGTCAAAATTTTAAGTAAAAAGTCAAAAATAAAAGTCAAAATTTAAAAACTAAAATTTTTGGTTGAAAATGGAATTTTATAATAAAAGATTTTGAATTTTGGGGTTAAAAATGTTAAATTTTCGAAAGTAGTGCGACAGGGAGTGTTTTTCAATTAAAATCGGAAGGCTTGAATCAACAGTCAGCCTAGCTGAGTTGGTAAGGCGCGTTGTTGATGAAGCAATAGACCCGGGTTCGATCCCCGGCACACCCAAATCCGTTTCCCCTTTTTTTAATATGCGAAGCTAAGATGCTGCTGCGAGGACGAAGCTTCTGCTTGCGAGGACGAGGTGCGAGGCGCGAGACCGAGGCTGCTGAACGAGGCGAGGTGCGAACCGTAAACACTGTTGGACCGCAAACTCCGAGGACCGCAAACTCGGACCGTACACGTGTGAGGGTCGTAATCTCAGACCGCAAACTCCGGGAAACCCTAGCCGTAAACTCCGACGCCGCCGCCGGCCGTAAACTCTTCGCAGATTACGTGAAAAACAGCGTTTTTCACCCCCTTTTGCTCCAAAACTCGATCAAAAACTCGTTTTTATCAAAAACGCGAAGAACAAACCCTCCTTAATTTTCAGAGATCTATCCAAAAACGCAAGAATATTTCAAAAATAAGATCAACTAAGCTCCAGATCTGACAAAATTGACTGATACAATCCAAGCTCTGATACCAATTGTAAATCCCCAAAATGCTTGAGTATCAATCAGATCCGTTTGATGGTGCGGAATCCCAATCAAACGGATGATGTCAGATCAAAATAGAAGAGAAGGGGAAGAAGAATAACTTGAATCTTGAATGTATTGATGATATGATTGAAGTTCCTTACACAAGATTCACTTTCTCTCTCTAGAAAACACCTTAGAATGCACACACATAAGCTCCTCTCTCTCTCTTTACTATTCTCACATCTACTCTTTCTCACACCCCTCACCCTATATATATATATATATATATATATATATATATATATATATATATATATATATATATATATACATGAGAAACATGGGTCGTAAATGGGTTTACGGTCGTAAACCTGTTTACGGCCGTAAACACCCACCTGGCCGTAAACCTGACCGTAAACTCATAAAACATTACAGAAAAATACAATCAACTAGAAAAGCAAAGTATAAACCAATATTTTGACCCAACAGATTTGGATGAGTCCAGGGAAAGGACTCAGTGAAATAGACATAGCCTTGGATCTGGAAACCATGGGACTCGGTGAGTGCAGGAATGTACTCGGCGATTCCAAGGCCATCTCCCAACTCATGAAGACGGACTCGACGGGTTGTTCATACAACTTGGTGAGTCACAGACCATACATGTTAATAAGATGAAGATAAACTCGACGAGTTCAGGAAGAACTCGGCGAGTCAGATGAAGATTGTCTTGATGTTATGATTGAAAGAGAACTCGTCGAGTTCTTGCTAGACTCGACGAGTAGAGTCGGGTTGGGGGTAGATGAGAGGATTGGGACTCGGCAAGTTGTCGAGCCAACTCGGCGAGTCCGGTCAACTGGGAAGTTGACTTTGACCATGATGTGGACTTTAGTCAGGGGTAAAAGGGTCATTTTACCCTATGGATAGCTAATAGTTTCTGACTAAGTGTCATTGTGGAATTTATAGCCGGAGAATCGCGGAGCAGCAACCAGATATTTTCCGCTCAGTATTTCAGCAGTTAGTTACGCGAGGTGAGTTTTCCTCCAGTAGGAACAGGTCTAAGGCACCAATGCCGGCCTGTTTATATATTGGTAGTATACCGGGGTTAGCTCGATGCAGTCTATATGTTTCCGGACTTCGGTCCGATGCCGGGGTGGTCCCAAGAAGTAGTTATGAATGCTTGATGTCTTTGTGATTCATGCATGTGTATGTTATGTGTTATATGCTCCAGACTTCGGTCCGATGTCGGGCAAGCCTGATGTAGTATATGTGATTATGTTATATGTTTATATTCATGTTTATGTTATGTTCAGTTTATTCCGGACTTCGGTCTGATGTAGTGGGTGAGGCCCAAGTTATTCCGGACTTCGGTCCGATGCAGTGGGCGAGGCCCAAGTTGTTCCGGACTTCGGTCTGATGCAGTGGGCGAGGCCCAAGTTGTTTCGGACTTCGGTCCGATGCAGTGGGCAAGGCCCAAGTTATTCCAGACTTTGGTCCGATGCAGTGAGCAAGGCCCAGTAGTTGCTTTATATGTTATTGTATGGTATGTGGTAGTTTGGGGGAGCTTACTAAGCTTTGTGCTTACAGTTTTCAGTTTTGGTTTCAGGTACTTCCACTAGCAAAGGGAAGGGCTCGGGATGATCGCATGGCACACACCAAAGTCTTCAGCCTGGGAGTTTTACTCTGATATTTTGTTATGATATTTGACATGTGATAGATCTTATGAGATTTTTGAAAACACTGTTTATGATTTTTATACTATGGTGATGAAATGATGGTTTTGATAATGTTTTAAAAATGAAATTTTTGGGTTGTATTTTTGGGACGTTTCAACCCAAATGTGGGTCCCAATAAGTCCAAGGCCCATATATCCAAAATTAGGGTTTTCTAAACCCTAATTAGGGTTTCCAACCCAATCCCAACCCAATAGGCCCAATAGCTAAGTCCTTAGATCCATTTGTCACACCCCGAAACCGATGGCGGAAACGTTACGGGGCGGAGGACGTCATGTGTAGTATCACAACAATTGTAACATAGTAAGCGAAGTAAACACAACCATTACATTATAATATGAGTATTTACATTGTTCAAAAAATGGTTTATACATATCAGTAAATATAGCAAAAGTAAAAGACGTGACTTCAGAATGTTCCGTCTTCTCCAAAAGTTGGCAAGAGTACCTGTCTATTGATGCCCTGAGAATACAAGTAGTTTTAAAATATCAGCATAAAGCTGGTGAGTTCATAAGCGTTTAGTTCTGGTAAAAGAAATGTTTCTTTGATCCTTTGAAAAGTGTATCCCAAGAAAATCCTATATTTTCTTATGAAAGAGGTTTGATTATCCATTAGTTATATGTTAAACAGCCTGATTATGAAAGGTTAAGTTATCCCAGGAAAATCCTATATTTTCCTTAAAAGTTGATAGTTGGTTATCGATTCTGAAATGAGGTGTACAAGTATCTACCATACTTGTATCGTTAGATGTAGTTTCCTTGAAAAACCATGTTTACTCTCTGTGAGATGTATTAGCCTTATTACATAAATAAAACTAATAGAGAGGTAGGTAGTGAACTAGATCCTAAGGGTATTATCAATACCCTCTAGTAATCAAATCGGTTATTACTTTGAGGTTAGTTCACTTGATTCATTATTACCACAGTAAATCTCTGTTATCTAGGTTGCGAGTTTTATAACCATACATTAAACTGGATATGGCACGTAACGGGGCCAGTATCTTTTATGACTTTGTCACCCCAGGCATGGCTGCCTAACTGTAGCTATCAGTTTAGGTGCGGGATAGTCAGTCCCGTGTAGATCTATACACAATAGTCACGCTCTCCCTACAAGAGATTCTGGTTATAAGAGTTAGTCCTACACTCACGAAATCCGGTGGAGTGTTACCAAGGACGTGTCTCCAATCCTAAGATGACAAACTTACAAGTAATAGTATCGAAAATCCTGTTTATGGTTTGTATAAATCCTTTATAAAATATCACATTTTATGATAAGATTTACAAGTTCTTGCTTTAGTTTTGAAAACTATTTCTACGAGTTGATTTCTTAATCGATTGGTAAAACGGTTTTCTGAGTTAAAAGCATACTGAACATATAATTATTTTAAACAAAATAACATACTTGAGCACAAGTTTCCTTGTACTTTTGCTTGTATTCCCCCCCTGAAAACATGAAAAACTCGGAAAAAGCGTAGGGGTATGAACTCACAGTTTGACGTAGGATCTGGGTGTATGATCGGTTACGAATGCTGAGTGTCAACCGATGTTTCGTACGCAAGTGGATCCTATTAACATGTGATAACACATATGTGTGTTAGATTTAGGGTGCTTCATGACTAAACATGATGGGAAACCACCCTAAAGACTTGGAAATGCTTGTCGGGATCCTTATAGTCTAGGAAACACTTATATGGAAGTGTTACAATCACAAATGATTGCATAAAAAGAGTGCATGGTTACCAAATGGAGCTTTCGGTCCAAGTGGTTCTCGGTCCAAATGGTTTTCGGTACGAAGAGGTTCTCGGTCCGAAGAGGTTCTCGGTCCGAAGAGATTAAGACCGAAAATTCAAAATACTTGGTGCATGTGGTGATTTTCAAGGGCTTTCAAACATGCATAGGGGTTCTAAGTTTTATCCAAAGCCTTAAGTGAGTTTTAAGGTCTTAAAGGCACCTTTCTTTAGGGTTTTCGGTTTAAGGAGATGTACTATACCGAAAACTCCTCAAATCTTGTAAAAATGGTGTTTTTCAAGGGTCATGCTCAAAGGGGATCGGTTTCGAGGGTTCATGCTTAGTCTTAGGAAGGTTTAAGGCTATAAGAACCCCTTAAGGAGGGTTTTCGGTCTAAGGAGATGCATAGACCGAAAACACCTTTTGTTCTTGGATAAATGACGATTTCCAGGCCTTAAACAAGAGTTTCGACTAGAAAATAAGTGCAGAAAGTAATACTTACGATATGGGAGCAAGAAAGGGTGTTTTCGGCCAAACACACACTAGTGTGTGTTCTTGGTGTTCTTGGTGTTCTTGAAGATTAAACCCAGAAAATGAAGTTAATGGATGAACTCGAAGGGTGTTACTAGTTAGGAAGATCTAATAACAAATCAAGGGGAAAGAAACACTTACATTTTTCGAGAATTTGAAGATCAAAGTGAAGAACTTGATGATACTTGAGAGAGTTTTCGAGTTCTAGACTTGTAAAAAGGGAAAGAATGATCCAAATGATCTTGAAATATATATATAAGGTGGGGTTTTCGGCCACCTTGACCGAAAACTCTAAGGTCTTGACCGAAAACTCCTTTTTGAGGAGGTTTTCACTTTGCTTCATGTCTAGAACTTCAACAAATTCATCCTAATACCGATTCCTTTGATGTACTGAGTTTAGAATATTCCGTTAGTCCAAAAATAATACTAACGTGAACGGAAATAAATCCGAATTGATTTATTTAAACGCAAAGTCTTTCCCAAACTATCAAATTTTGACGAAATTAAATAAAAACAGGAATTTGATTAACGGAAATTGAGTAAGGATAACGGAAAAAGTTTCGGGTTGTCACACCATTAGGGTTTCATTAGGCTCGTTAGGGTTTCACTAGTCGGGCACCACCCACTACCACCTCGGGTAGTGGTGGTCAACGGTGGCTCACGGCGGTGGCCACCACTTCACGGTGGTGGTTATGGCGTCTAGTCCATTTTTGTCCAAGCATCCAAAAGCAACCAAACGCAAGCAAAAACACACCACCACCCAACACGGCGGTTAGTGGCGGCAGGAGGCGGCAGCCACCACCCTACGGTGGTGGTTTTGAGTTTCTTTCCATTATCCTAATCTCTAATTACAACTTACAAAGCTTTAATCCCAAAAATGAACACATACTAAAAGATAAACACGTACACATCCACCTTGTGGTGGCCGGCGGTGGTAGATGGTGGCAGCCACCATGGTTGGCTGCCATGGTGGTTTCTTTCCATGGTTCCCGGCCAAAAAGCACACCCTCACTTGTTCAGCAACACCAAAACATGCAAACTCTTGAGTTGAACACGAAAAACACACCCATCGAAATTCTTGTGGCAGTAGGCGGCGGTTGCGCGAGATGGCGGCAACAGTGGTAGTAGATGGCGGCGGCAGTGGCTTCACAGTGGGACACTCGCATGGCGGCGACATCAATGACGAACCCAACAACAGCAAACTCCACCGGTCACGGCGGAGAAAGGATATGGCAGCCTTGAACGACAGCAACCGCAACAAGAACACGAGACCCACTAATGGTCCTCATCGTCACCGACAAGGGAAACAACGATAGCGCCATGGACGTCGGTGGCTGCTGGAGGGTCACGGTGGTTCACGACTGCAACTAACCCTCCGACCGTCGTGCTCTCTTTCCTACGTAGAAAGGATGGACTCCAGCGACTGGGTTCAACGGTGGCTAGGAGGCTGCCGCGGCTGGAAGGAAACGAGAGGCATAAGGGAGGTGACGACTGCTAACTCATTTAGGGTTAAGGTTACGAAGGGTGATGCTTATATACCCGATGCACTTAACTAGTTTCCATAATGCCAAGATCTGTCCTCCATTTCTCTTTTTCTTTCAAACCAAGGCCATAATTTACCCTTTCTACCCTGACCTCGGAAATCCCCTTCAAATCCAATCCGAAATTTAGCTAACAGCCCCTCCCTCTACAAATTATTTCCAATTGAAGTCCTTATGTTACCAAATGGCCCCTCCTCTATAAAACCTTTTCAACTTAGGTCCAAATGATACCAAACACCCCCTGTCTTCTAAAAATCTTTACAAAATAAGTCTCGAATTTACACTTTAACCCCCGCAACTCTAAATCATGTCATCCGACTCCCCGAAACCAACACCCCGATAAATATCACAGATTTTAGGGCTACTATTCATCCATTAGTTTTATTTATTTATTTATTAAATACACGGGGTGTTACACAAAAGCTACTTTATAATGAAGTAAAAAATGACATTCGAAGGCAATTTTTTTATTAATGTCGTTTGTTTATGTTCGATTGCAATAAAAGGTTGTATTTGAAGATTGATAAAACTTAAACGTTATTAAACGTTATTAAAGATATATTATTATATACCATGCATTATATATTGAAAGTTATAATATAAAAATGAATTAAGTTATTCAAATTATAAAATGGTGGTTATAAATGAAATAATAATAAAAATAAATAAACAATATATATATATATATATATATATATATATATATATATATATATATATATATATATATATTATGCGATAATTTAATATAATCTAAAGGGAGTTGATCCGTTCACATCAATATTTTTCCATACGTAACAATTTATATTTTAAAATGTTGTACCGTACAATCTTGTAAAACATAATTTGTTGTCTACGGAGAAAAAATGTTGTGTACGAATCAATTCCCTGATCAAAAGGTTTTTCAAAGGTGGCCTTTTCATTCGCATGTTGCAATAATTTGTCATAGTTTTGAATTTTGTTTTATATTTTTATATAAAAATAAACATAATGCATAAATAAAGGAAAAATAGCTAAATGTTGTTACTTGTATAAATAACTAACCGATGGAATAGTCGAGTCACTTAAACGATAATGTACTTATAATTTTGATCTTCTTACAGCAGCACTTGCAAAGTTTGAAACATGTGAAAAATATATTACATACACAAAAACAAGTACCTAAAAGTCACACTTGGATAAGAGGTGATGAATTAATTTTTTACTTTTTTATTTAAAGAACAAATTACTGAAATCGTCCTTGTGGTTTAGTTAAAATTGCGTGTTTGGTCCTAACTTTTATTTTGCACTCGGACCGTCCTTACTGTTTGATTTTGTTGCATTGTTGGTCCCTCGTAAACATAAAAAGACTATAATACCCTTACCAGATTTTAATTATATTTTAAAAAGTATTAAAGATTATTTCATAAAGTATTTTATATATTATTAAAAAAGTTGGGTCCCACACATAACACATAACACATCCCACCACCTCCACCTCCAAACCCCCAGTTGAGCCCTTCCCTTCTACAACTAGAAGCAGTCGATCGTATTCAATCCATACATTTCTTCTCCCTCTGAACTAAACCCTAGAGCATTGATCTTTACCTTAACTCCTCGTCGGAGCCGACTCCTCAGGAAACCTGCAATTCTAAAGTCGTGGCGGCCGCCATCATCTGTGAGAAACACCTTAGAAGACTGCAACCCTAACGCCTCCGGAAACCTGCAACTGTAAAGCCGTCACTCTTCTCCATCTTCGCACGTTCCCATCTAACCTCATTTCTACCTGTTCTGCCGACATCATCGATTTCATATGGAAAATCATCTTCCAATGATTTCATCATTTAGAAAAATGGTCTTTGATTTATGGGATATCAGGTGAGGTGTTGCATTTTGGGGTTAATCCCGTTGTGGTTAATCCGGCGACCTCATCGATTTCAAATACAACAAAATTTAACCCCATTTGTTTTTGTATTTGTTTTTTGGGATTTCATTATCGATTTAAGGTTAGGTTTTATGTTTTAGGTTTTGATTTCCAGATTTGGTTTTGATTTCAGTTTAGGTTCTGGATTTCATCATCGAAGTTTTGCCTTTGGTTAGGTTTTGATTTCGATATTTGATCTTGGTTTGATTTTAATTTCTGGGATTTGATCTTGGTTTTGGTTAGATTTTGATTTGGTCCAGGTGGTGATCGATTGTGGTTGCAGAGTGTAAATGATGGTTATTGTTGACGGTGAACATGGTGGTTGTTGGAGGTAAAGGGGGGTGGGTGTCACCTGATGAAATCGATGACGTGGGCGGACCGAATACGCAAGTGGTGGTGTTGCCGGAATAGGTGGGTGGTGGTGGTGTCGGAATAGGTGGGTGCTGGCGGTGGTGATTGGTGGCTTCCTGGTTGTAGTGATGGGAGTGGGTCCATATGTCTATAAGCAATGTCAGGGAATGGTGGTTACCGGAGGTGTTGAGTGAAGGATAGGTAAGTGGTGGCTGGCTGTCACCGGTGGTGGTTTTCCGATGGCTGGTGGGTTTCAAATGGTAGTGGGTGATTCTGGCATTGACACGTGGTATTAATGGTGGGACCTATTATATTAATACATCTTTTAATTAATAACTAATAACAAAAAAAAAGAAAAAAGAAAATATAAAGGGTATTATAGTCTTTTTATGTTTACGAGGGACCAACAATGCAACAAAATCAAACAGTAAGGACGGTCCGAATGCAAAATAAAAGTTAGGACCAAACACGCAATTTTAACTAAACCACAGGGACGATTTTAGTAATTTGTTCTTATTTAAATCAGACATTTTGGTATAACGGAATGTTTTTAAACATATCAAATACACTACCTATTTAAATATAGGTTACCCGATTACCCGAATTTCCGAACCTGATACCCGATTTACCGGACTCAATCTATCCAAATTTAAAATGAATCGGGTCGTATAATCGGGTATCGGTTATTTTCAACAGGCCTAATTGTGTTAATACGATGAAAATGAAGTGATGGGAATACACCCATTAGTTTTATATTATTATTATTATCATTATTACAACTAATTAAAAAGGTAGGACTAAAAGTCTAAAATTAAGTGACTTGATCCCATTTGACTCGGTCAAAATTTCATTTTATTCTTGTTTTTTTTTTAACATGTGAGGCTAGTGGGCGTGTTGTGTCCAGTCCTAGTACCAAAGAGACAAAGATTGAGCTCGTTTTTGTTTTATTTATTTATTTTTATAATTATACAAATGCAAGGGAGGTCAACTCATACCAAAAGACCCGTACATCATCCATTATATTATTTTTCTTTGTATTAATTGTCGCTCGAGTGTAAATCAACCAACCTTACTTTTTCTTGCAAACAATTCGTTAAATCTTAGATAATCAACCAACTAGGATTTAAGATTAAGCTAAAAAACTATTACCATCTCATACATACATACATACGGATCATCAATGTAAAAAATACATCTCATCAATCTATCATATTCATATCATACCCAAGTAATAATTAAGAGTTAGAGTTAACTAATAGTATAAGAATCCTCCTCCTCAGGATTTAGTTGAGGTGTGGGGCCCACCATTAGTTGTTGTAGAGTAGCGAGGAGATATATCCATTGTTTCGTGGGTGGGAGTGGAAGTATAAGTATGGTGGTATGAATTTTTTTGAGAAAAGACGGAAATACCCATACCCATGGGGGCGGATGCTCTGTGCTCATACCCACTGTAACTACGGCGGTGATTCAGATCATCTCTAGGTGGAAATCTGTTGTTGCTTCCCCTATTAGGCAATGTAGTTTGAGATGGATAAGAATAAGATCCTCCTGAAAATTTAATTATGAATTATTCACTGAATAAAATGCAAAACAACCAAGGGTATTTACGGAATTAACAAAATACAATCTTTCCACATAAGAAAAGCAAAAAAAAAAAGTTGAAAGTAGAATGCTGTAATTGCAAATGAGAGGCAGATAATCTACCTTGATTTTGCAACAAAGTTAAATGACTTTGAAGAGGATTTGGATGTGTTGAGATTCTTTGAGGCTGCATGACATGCTCCTGTGGATAGCTGCTTACAGGATTGCTACTTTTAAGAGAAGAATAAGGAGAGATAGTAGTGGTGGATTGTAGTTTTGCTTTCATTTCATCTAAGCATCTGTTTGATTCCATCATGTTGAGTTCTATATATATGACCTGTAATATGAAAAGAGTAAGCTTTTTTATTTTCAATATTTCATTTTAAATAAACAAACTCATTAATTAGAATTAAATAGAAAACAAAGTCACCTGATCAAAATACTCATCAGTTCCATGCATATCCTTGCTCTTAGGCAAAACAAAATTGGCTGCAAGTAGCACAAAACAGAAAGCAATCAGCTTGTGGTATAATTAATTATGATCAATGATTATTGATTATAATAGCAAGATCTGATCAATAATAGTAATGATAATTAAAAAAAAAAGAAAATTAATAAAAATAATACCTAGCATTTGATTAACAGCTTCAGCAGGAACTTCCTTTCCCATTTCTCTAAAACTTTTCTCACTGCGAGCTTTAAGTTCTTCCAGCCTTGGAAAAACCACAACTGCAATCTAAATTTATCACATCTTTTAACAACAATAAATGTGTTATATAATATATATAATAAGTAAATCAATGGAACTAAATTTGTTGCTATTTCTTATACTTAACCTTTATTTAGGCTAATTAGAACACATAACAACGTACTTTAATTTATTTTTATAGAGAAATCTCCGATAAAGACCCGATATTTTGGGTCAGTTTACGGTTCAATCCCAACTTTTATTTTTTGAACAGAAAACTCCCGATTATTTTATATTAAGTAAATTACACGAATGGTCCTTATGGTTTGGGGTAATTTTCACGTTTGCTCCTTAATTTATTTTTTTAACTCGGAAGTAGGGTCCCTGCTGTTTGTTTTTGTTGCGCGCTTGGTCCCTGTCTTACCTAAAAAGACTATTTTGCCCTTGGTTTTTTAATTTATTTAAATAAACACATCCCAAACCCCACCCCCACCTCACCTTACCTTACCTTACCTACCCCACCTTATTTAAATAAATTAAAAAACCAAGGGCAAAATAGTCTTTTTAGGTAAGACAGGGACCAAGCGCGCAACAAAAACAAACAGCAGGGACCCTACTTCCGAGTTAAAAAAATAAATTAAGGAGCAAACGTGAAAATTACCCCAAACCATAAGGACCATTCGTGTAATTTACTCTTTTATATTTTGCCCAAGTTAAAAAAATACCTTTTGAAAGTTAGCAAAAGGCTTCAATTTGCGCTTTCGAGCACTTTTGTAGACATTTGTTTGGTCTATAATGAAATTTCTTGGTGTTTTGGAAGCCCTTGTTAACAAGGTATTAAATATATCAGTTGCATGCTCCATTAAGTGATCAAACCTCTTACCATAGTTCTGCTTCCGAAGTAAACCAGGAACCTTAAAGTTATCAAAAAAGTTAAAAGGTCACATAGCATAAGATAAACAAAAAATTGAATAAAATGTAGTTTTCAATTTTAGGGGAGGAGTTAGAAGAATAAAGGTTAAATAGCAATTCAATTTCATTGATTTGATACTAAAAATATCTCACTTTCGTTTCTTCTTATTACAACATTGTAATAAGAAGATTTGATACTAAAAATAACTTCTAAGTGAAATGGTATTTTGGAGATGCCACTTTTGGCTAAAATGTACTCTTTTATTAGAGTAGAAAGAAAAGATTTCCATTGCTATAAATTGGGAAGATTTTTCAACGTATTAATAAAAAAAAGAATTAAAACCACAATTTTGTAATAAAAAGAAATGAAAGTAAGATGCTATAATATACAAATAAACAAAAGTACATTGCTATTTCAAACATTTAACCAAAAAAAGCACCTTCATTTGATCAAGAGCCAAATTTGTTCCAAGAAGAATATATCTCTTTTCAGGGTGTTCATTCGCCCATTTTTCAGCCCAAGTTGTCTTCCCAGAAGAAGGCAACCCAACCATCATAATCAATTCACAATTACACACATCAGAAAACGTGGGTCCCACCAAACTATTTCCATCTTCAAAAGCACATCCCCATGGTCTATACCCATGTAATGGAATCAAACCATCTTCATAACCAAACTGCATCTCAACCACAACGTTTTTCAACAACACATGTGGAAAGTACGATTCTACCCCTCCTCCATTTAAATACCCTGCTATCCCCAACCACTTTCCATTCTTGGCAAATCCAATACTACACATTGGTTTACTTTCCATATCTACTGCACAAAGAATCGTATCTCCAATATTGAATCTTTCTCCATAACTTGAAAACTTTCCAAAATTAGAAAACTTTCCTGTTCCACCGAACCCGAAACTGTGCTCGGTTTCCCCTAAGTTTCCTACTTTGTTGTTTGCATTAGAGATGCCCACACGACAGAGGTGTTTTTGGTCAAGGGTAGTTTCGTCAATTTCAACGGGTTGGTTTGAGACTATTTTGCAACTAAAGCAATACTTTCCTCTGGTTATGCCTATGGTGGCACGGGCCCCGGACCAGCAATAAGCAAATCCTTTCTCATAAAGCGCAGAGCCTTTAAGACCATTTCCTTCAATATTGAAATCTGGTAGAATTACATCAAGAAATTGAGGTAAGATGATCATATGATGGAATTGATGATATGGTTGGAAACATTAGTTGTCTTAAAGAACAATCAATCTGTGATTGAATCAAGCTTGCTTAATTGAACACAGTTCTTATAGATATTTTGAGTTGTTTGAGCTTTTGATGGATATTTTCAAGCTATCTGTAACTTCAATTAAGTTCAGGGGATCTTCTTGTAAAATGTGTATCGATTTTGTAGCTTATGTATGAATTTGAATTGGGTTTATGTTTCAAGAAAATAGAACCTAGAACTATGTTAAGCACATATATAACATAAATATGTTTCAGTGAGTTGATAATGTGTCATTCTTACGTATTGATTTGGAACAAAGCTAATTCATGAGCAATGGCTTAACCTTACTGGTTTATTTAACTAAATCCAGCACCAGATCAAGAGAATCGGAAAGCCTAACACAAAATTAGTTCAACCAAACACGCACACGCAGGAGAAATCATATTCGAGGAAAAACAAACGAAATTAGTTGTCCTATGGTAAAGTTTTCAACCTAAGATTTTGAATTAAGAGAAAAGCGGGAGATGATAGTGTAAATTGATGAGATATTATATACCTAGATCACAATCTGCAGGGTTAAGAACGACTCGATGTTTGGTGATCGGGTGTAGCGAAGATCCGACTAGCGAATGATCACCGTAATTGACTCTTGATTTCTTCCCCGACGAAGGGTTTTTGTCTGCTAAAGAGCGTTCCCGCTTCACCGACGACGCCATGAATAGTGTGAAACGAGAACCCTTTTTCAAGATTAATGTCGTTGTAGCCTTGTAGGCTAATTTCAAAGTAAACTACAATTTTGGTTCCACGATCGTTGTTATTTATTTTAGGGTTTAGTTCGGGTGTGATCCAATCCAATTAAAGAAATTCAAAATTGATATATTTTTTTTTTGAAACCAAAAACAAATCAGGGAGAAGCCTAAAAATTTTTCACATATGGGGTGTGTTTGACACGCAGCTTTTGGGAGCTTCTAGCTTCTAGCTTTTAAGAAAACGCTAGTTAAAAAGAAAAAGTCTCGTTCGTCGACAGGAACGTTTAGTTTTTAGCCTAAACAAAACGCTCCAAAATCAAAAGTTATATGGAGTAGCTTTCAACTAAACGCTCCAAAATCAAAAGTTATCCGCTACCAGCTACTTTTGTCGAACACGCTCATGATAGTTTAAGGGAATCAAACTTCCAATCTTACGTCCACTAATATAGGGATGAAAATTTTGCCCGAAAACCCGAACCGAACCGAAACCCGAACCGAACCGAACCGAACCGAATTAGACCCGAATAAGCAATTCGATTCGGTTTCCGGGTATCTATATGAGGCTTATTCGGTTTTCGGGTTATTCGGTCCGGGTTACCCGAATAAGGGCTTATTCGGGCCAAAAGGACCGAACCGAATTTGAAAAGTCACAATTTTTATTTTATGTTTCAGCATGTTTGCAAATTTTTAGCCAACTTTGAAGTGTCATAACGTCTTTGTTATTTGTCCGATTAGCCCAATTTGTTTTCCTGCTTGTAGTTCACAATTTAAACTACAGTTTACACTATTTAAATGCGTTATTTGGTTGTATATTCAGTGAGATACATACCTCTAAACATGGGGTATTAAAGCTGAGTTTTTCTGTTTCAGCATGTTTGCAAATTTTTAACCAACTTTGAAGTGTCATAACGTCTTCATTATTTATCCGATTAGCCCGATTTTTTTTCCAGCTTGTAGTTCACAGTCTAAACTACATATTACACTATTTAAATGCATTATTTGGTTGTATATTCAATGAGATACATGCTCCTAAATAAGAGGTATTAAAGCTGTTTTTTTTTTTACAAAAAAAATCCTAACATTTACTTTATTATAATAGATCCTACATATGTTCGAAATGTTTTGACCCCCACAAAAGAAGATTTTAACATTTGTAGAGCTATGGTTGGATTTCTCGAGAAATTCAATGTGAAAACTGACATAGTATCGACATCAACAAAACCGATGACATATCGTGTTTTTGGAGAAATATGTGATGTGTACAAACACAAATTCTAACTCTTTTTGCATATTTGAAACAATTATATATACTTTGTATTATTTTTAATTAACAAATTTGTTTCTTTAAAAGATTTGTTATGAAATAATAAGCTACAAAAGTCATACAAAATACAATATTTATAATCACATTGTAAATGTTATTTTGGTTATTCGGGTTATTTGGGTTATACAATCATAATACGGTTTATCCGGTTCTTTTCGGTTATAATAGTTCCTTAATCATCTTGTACATGTTATTTGAGTTATTCGGGCCGGAACCGAACCGAACCGAATAATACCCGAACCGAACCGAACCGAACCCGTATTGCTTATTTGGTTCGGTTTTCTGTTCATACAATTACCCTTATTCGGTTCTCGGGTTATTCGGGTTCGGGTCGGTTCGGTTCGGTTCCGGCCCGAATAACATCCCTACACTACTATATAAAACCTGAAGCATCAACCCAACTAGGCTGATTCAAACTAAATTACAATCCAATCCAAACCAATCAAATTACTATTCGTTTGAATCAGTTTGCAATTCAGTTTTCATTAGTAAATCAACTTCGCAAAAAATATGGATATAAATAATTCCTCAATGAAGATATGTTTTTTTAACCAAACACATTAAACCATTAAACATGGAAATAAACATCTTATAACATCAATCTAGACCTAAACATATTCCATGTATCAACCTAGACAAATAAGTTACACTCATAAACCTAGATAAACAATGAAACAATTCGCATAAAACTGAAAATACAAAAATACAAGTTTAACTTACGACAAAAATCATACCGAGTAACATGACTACTAGTAACAACAATTAAAAAAAAAACTAGATATCAACAAAATAGGGCTTCAACAATTGAGCATCACAACTTCATTAGATTCATCATCTTCCTCCTCACAAATCCAAAATACTTAGATCATTGTTATAATAGGTAAAAATTCATATAAGAAAGTTGCAAATTATGCAACATTAATGGATACATGGGATACTAATAATTCTAGGATTATCACTTGGATTAATAATTATGTAGTTTAATATTGACACTTAATGGAGAAACAAATATTTGAAGTTCTAAAAGCATATTATGAATATATAAACAAAGAAAAAATGAAGTTGCAAAAATGAATTAAAAAAACATGAAAATAAAGGAAAAATGTAACATCCCAAAAATACCAATAAAAAGTTTCATTTTTAAACCATCTAAACCATACAACATTTGTTCCAAAACCATTTATTGTGAAATGTATCTTTCAAACATTAGAGTAAAACAATAATAATCAATGTCGAAAAGCCAAGAGGGAATGTTGTGTAGTCAAGTCGGGCCCTTCCTTTTGGAACTGGAGTACCTGAAAATCTTTAAACCACAAACCGTAAGCACAAAGTTTAGTGAGTTCCCCAAAATATCACATACCATACAACGGGCCCAACCCAACATACAAACGGACGCAACCAAATATATTAATGGGCCCAACTCAACATATAAATGGGCGCAACCCAACATATCAATGGACCCAGCCCAACATATCAACGGACCCAACCCAACATATGAACGGGCCCAACCTAGTATACAAATGGGCCCAACCCAAAATACAACGGAAGAGTTACAAAGACAACTAGCATCCTACACGGTATAGTGAGAAGAATCACCTCAATCCTGAAGACAAGATAAACCACACACTCGAGCCGACGATATCAAGTCTCTTCTTGCTAAACATATACATAATATAACACTAATTAACAATTAAGGTAATAACAAACTCACAAAAGGTCTAGGCTTACAATTAAACCTCCTTCGGGAAAAAGACCATTTTGCCCTTCAAGTACTAAGTCCCAACATGGTTAACCAAAAGTCAAACATGTCAAAAAGTCAATGGTTAACCCTCAGTTGACTTACACTAAGCATAGCACACCAATCTATCCTTAGCGTAGAGCTACGCTTAGCGTGCAGAAGGGTACGCTCAACGTAGAGCCCCTGTGTAACATCCTAAAACAACGATAAAATTTTTCTTTTTTAAAACCAACAATTTCAAACATCAAATTGTTCCAAACATTCACAATATGCAATATCAAATCAGCAGAGTAATAATATCCATAAAAGTGTGGAAAAAATAAGGCTAGGATGTTGTGCCATCACGCCGGGCCCTTCCCTTTAGTACTGAAGTACCTGAAACCGAAAATATAACTGTAAGCACACAGCTTAGTGAGTTACCCAAAGTACCACATACCAAACATACGAATATGGACCTCGCCCTAGGGTGTATTCCAACCCAATAAACAATATAAGCCCCACCCTGGGGTATATTTCAACCCAAACATGTCATAGTGGGCCCTGCCATGGGGTGTATTTCAACCTGACATACCATAGTGGGCCCCTCCCTGGCGTATATTTCAACCCGATCATACAAACAAGTTGTCACACCCCCAAACCAAGGATGGCGGAAACGTCCGGGGGTGGCGAACTTCATGTATAGTATCACAACAACGAGTATAATAGTGCTCAAAGTAAACACAACCATCATAAATATAATTGAAAGAGTTATACCATAGTATGAGTTTACATGTTTCAAAATCAATTACACTATGATGACAAAAATGAAATGTTTGACGATTCAACGTCCCATCCTCAAAAGCTGTTGATTTCCTGTTTCACTGATCTCCTGAGAATACAAGTAATTTCGAAAAAGTGTCAACAATTAAGTTGGTGACTTCATAAGCTTTTGGTTGTAGAGTTTGAAAACCTTTGTTTGTAATGGTAATGTATGCTTCAAGAAAAATCCATTATTTTCCTTATAAAAAGTTATGTAGTCTTAAATCCCAAGACCGAGAGTATGTGTGTATTTTGTACTTATAACGTGTTTGAAATTGTAATGTGTATCCAAGAAAATCCAATATTTTCCTTATAAAAGTCATGTAGCCTTAAATCCCAAGACCGAGAGTATGTGTGTATTTTGTACTTATAACGTGTTTGTAGTTTTAAATAGATAAAACCCCTTTTTAAAGTAAAATTTTCCTGTAAACTTGAAATGTTGTTAACTCCCTATGTGAGTCATTATAACCATACTATAACTAGAATTAACCTGCTACAACGTTTTTCAGACGTCAAGATCCTATGACTTTTGTCACCCGTAGACCTGCAGGTCCTGCTGTAGCTAGCAGCGAGGTGTGGGGTGTCAATCCCAATATAGATCTATACTCAATTATCACGCTCTCCCTACAAGAGACTCTGGTTATAACTTGCAGGAATTTTAACCCGTACTCTAAGAGTACAATTGAAGAATTGTCTCACAACTTACGTTAACTAGTTTACGTATAGTTTGAATATAAAACTTTTTCCGTGGTGGAAGTGAAATCACCCTTTGTGTAATAAATTCGTGATGTGAAATCCATAAACTATTACTATTATAGTTTATCAGGTAGCATATGAAAAATCCGTTTGTATTGAGTGTAAAACCTTTTTCTAAGTAAGTAGTATGTTTAGCAAAGCATAACCATAATTCTTATGTTTCACCTTGTATATTTGTAATGATAAAGGACTCTTACAAGTCAGTGAGCAATTTCTGTTATTTAAATGTAACTTAACAGAAAACACATGTAAAATATGAAATCATCAAAGATAAACACTTTGCTCAACATGTTACAAAGTGTTATGAAAGTTGTAAGCTATTAACTAGTTTTTAACCTTTCTGCTCTGTTTTAGAAAAACCATAGAAAAATCATACGAAGCCGAAAAGTAAATCCGTAAACTCGGAGAGTTTAGTAATTGTGTATAGTTTATTCATAATTTTTGTTATGATTTTTAGAAGTCTCTAACTTGTGTAAAAATGCTCATATTCACAGACTGGTCCGGATTTGTTTCTGAATTGATAGACAGTTTTATAAAAATCACCATAAATTGTAGAAAAGTCGTATGGAGATGTGCAAGTAGTCATTAGAAAGGTATAAACCTGAACTAATTGCATATAAAACAGTTTTGAAAGATATTTAGTTTAAGATAGTAAAAACAGTCCGTGAATGGTACTCAACTTTTCTGATGAAAGTTGTGGTTTGAGCTTAGTTAAGTTTTTGATGTATTAACTTGTATTCCCCCCCCCCCCCCCCTTAAAACTAGAAGAAAACATGAAAATGTAGGGGTATGAACTCACCTTGAGTGATTTCCTTAGATGTATGCTAAAGAGAAAGGGTTTCCAAGTCAAGAACACTTGATAGGAGCTTGGAGGGTTGAAGATCTAAGAACAATTATGGTGACATTTGTTATGAGAGATTCATAATCGGAGTGAAGGAGTGAAGAATGTTCAATGTAGGATGAGAATACTTACTGAATGAGGGTGAGAAGCTCAAAGGTAGCCTTGGAGTCTCAAGTTCTTTGAGAGGGAAATGAGAGAGAAGTGTTTGTTTCTTGGTGAGAGAGTGAGTAAAGTGGAAGGAGAGATGGGGGTTTCCAACTTTTGATCAAGATACCAGCTGGAGGAGATGTGTGAGAGGACAAATAGTTGACTAGGTATGGATGAATAATGATTGAGGGTTGTCCTATGTGGGTATGGGGGTTAACTTGAGTCATACTTCATGGAAAGATCAATACTTTATCTTAATATCTCACCCACTAGATATTGTTCTTAAGTTGAGATTTCCCCCAAAATGTGATTAAAAAATGAATATATATGGTCTTATATGTCAAAATATAAGTTTGGGTGAAAATCCCACGCGAAAATCATGAAAAACGAGCTTAAAACGCAAAAGTGGTCGAAAACCGGGAGAATGATGCGAACCTGCGAGGGTTCCGGAGTCAAAATCACACTTCCAGAGCCAAAAGTGGAAATTCCGAAGTCGCTTCTACTATTCCGGAGCGGGCCAGCAGCTTCCGGAGCGGATCAGGGGCTTCCGAAGTGCGAGGTTGTCCGGGGCGAAGTCCTCCTGCCGTGCGAGATGGTCTGAAGCAAGGTATTCCGGAGCCACTTTCCGGAGTGAAGGAGTTCCGAGGCTGAGAGGGATGCGAAATTGTCCGGTTCCGGACCAAGAGGGTTCCAGACCAAAAGGGTTCCGTTGGGTTTTCTCCTTTGGTTTTGGGCTGTTTTCGACTGAGGAAGGTACATAGAGAGATTTGGGAGAGATTTCACATACTTGGAGAGATTTGGGAGAGATTTCACATACTTGGAGAGATTTGGGAGAGATTTCACATACTTGGAGAGATTTGGGAGAGATTTCACATACTTGGAGAGATTTGGGAGAGATTTCATGTATCCTTGGAGAGATTTGGGAGAGATTTCATATCCTTGGAGAGATTTGGGAGAGAGATAGATACAATGGGAGAGATTGAGAGAGACTTTGTCGGGGGCCTTTATTAATGTTTTTCTTCATAGTACAAAGACCGTAGACTTAGTTACATCCCATTTTGAGTGTTATACACCCCCGAAGGGCATGTAATAGTGTTTTATAAAGTTGTTACTTCCCTCAATCTGATTAGGGTTTAGAATTTTGAACATTTGAAACTTTCAAGTGTTACTTTGCATTAAGATTTAGAGTCATACATTAGTAAACATAAAGTAATCCCTAACATATTAGCACTAGTTGAGTTGACCAGTTTGACTTGTTGACTTTCTTTGACTTGGACTTGACCAGAAAGTGACGGTTGTCACATTATCCCCCCGTTAGAAGGAAATTTGTCCCGAAATTAACACTTTGACCGGGACTTCAAGAGTTGGGGAAGAGGTGTGGGTATTTTTGTTTCATCTGGTTTTCGCGTTTCCGGGTGAATTCGTGTGACAACCCGAAATTTCTATCTTGTACAACATTTCAACTCAATCAAAGTCAGACTTGTTTCTGCTATCTTTTAGCATTGTTTAGGGTCTGTTTGAGCATTCTAAGTCTAGTACATCCAAGGAATGAGTGTTAGGAAGTATCTGCTGAAGCTCAAAACTACCAATCAGGCCATAAACTCCTTCATGAGGAGTTTACGGCCACATCACATGAGTTTACGGCCGTAAACTCAAGGTGGACGTAAACACTTGGCCTTAAAGTATGATATTCCTTCACTTTTTCTCATTATTCACCATTTCAAGTCAAGAACTCATTCTCTCTCAACTATCATCCGATTTTTCTTCTTAGATCTTCAAGATTGTAAGTATTTCTTCCCTTGATTTGTTGATTCCTTTCACTATCTAGTAAAGATCATTGATTTCATCCATGAAATCACTTCATTTTGGTAGATCTTCAAGTGTTCTTCAAGAACACCAAGAACACCTACTAAGTTCTTGGACTTCAAACACCCCTAAAGGCTTCTAAATTCATAAGTACCACTTCATATGCTTATTACTTACTAGTTATGCTCCTTGAAATCAACCATTTCCCTAGATCAAAGAGAGTTTACGGCCAGGAGCATCTCCCTTGGCCGTAAACCCTTGTTAAGGCTACTAGTTTGGCCATAAACCCTTCTTAAGGCTAGGAATGGGTCTAGAACACTTCCTTGTTGCTGGAAAGACCTTAAAAACACCCTTTGGCACAAGTCCTCATGAGTTTACGACCGTAAACACATAGGGCCGTAAATCCTATGGCCGTAAACACATAGAGCCGTAAACCCTATGGTCGTAAACACATAGGGCCGTAAACCCTATGGCCGTAAACACATAGGGCCATGAACTCATTGGTCGTAAACACCATTGTGTGGCCATACACCCCTTTAGATGCAATCCTTTGTGATTATAACACTTCCATAAGTGTTTCCTAAGTTCTAAGGTGTTTTCCTTACATGATTAGTTGGATAAATACTAATTATATATATATATATATATATATATATATATATATATATGTATGTGTCATTATATGCTTATTAGGATCCGTTGTGCTCAAGTCTTCACTTGACACTTAACATCCTACAAATCGATCTTTCATTCGTATCACTCACTGCAGGTGAGTTCATACCCCTTAACTTATCTTTTAAATGATTTTAAATGCTTTTATGGGGGAGAATACAAGTAGAAACAGTTTAGTTATTATATCAATCACATGTGATTAATAACTATCAAACAAGTGAATTTCTTACATTTTAAAACTGTGTTATCAAACAAACTGCTTCAAATCGTTTTATAAACTCTTTTATATGCAAAACTCTTTATCAAACTCTTTTAAACTTATATTTTGTCAAAATCATGTATATATATATATATATATATATATAGTTATATAAGTAGGATTGAAAGGACTTAGGACTGATAACTCGCCTTACTTCCTGTTCCTTGTTTGGTTGTGGACTTAGGGTATCAGTTGTTTGTCCGAAGGTCGTTTGAATCTTAGTTATATATTATGTGTATGTATATAGATATGAAAGTTCTTAGTTCAGTTCAATACCTTTGGGTAGCAAAGGTGTACAAACATGTTCATTCATACAAACAACATTACTAGTAAACTATAATAGGTATAGTTTAGGAAGTCACTACTACTATTACTAGAACAATGAAACATACATGAGTCAGTACAGTACATACTATAACGAGAGACAATACTCACTATAAAGAGAAACAGATAGAGCATACTATAACGAGAGACAATACTCACTATAAAGAGAAGCAGATAAAGCATACTATAACGAGAAACAATACATACTGCACACTATACACTAGAGAACATACTACATACTAGACAGAGAGAACATACACTACACTAGAACATACTATACAAATACAAGAATACTATAACATAATGTGAGATACTACTTCATGGTTCGGCAATATACTGTTGCGTCACGTTTTGTACCCAGAGTCTCTTGGAGGGAGAGCGTGAATTTGTGTATAGATCTATACGGGACTGACCCTCCTACACCTTGTTGCTAGCTACAGTGGGACCTGCAGGTCTACGGGTGACGAATGTCATATCTTTTCGACGTCTCGAACGTCGTGTTATACTAGTCAATCAAGTATGGTTACAATCATATCACATTTTACCTTAATTAAACTAACAAGTTTAAGGGTAGTTAGTACATTAGTAGTTACCTAGATAAAACTACAGTGTCACACCCCCGAACCAGACGGCGGAAACGTCCGGGGGCTCGTGTGACTAACAATTGAATAATCATCGCAATGAATATACATGAATCATAACACGATCATCACCAACATTACATAATACAACTGGCATTGTTTACATCAAGTACATTGTTAAAATACATAAGTTCATATTGTTAAAAGTACGATAAGTGTTGTTACATAAAACAAAACCCTACACACTTGCATATCTTCCAGCTTAACGATTACCTGAGAATACAAGTTATTTTGAAAAAGGTCAACATATATAATGTTGGTGGGTTCATAAGTATGTCTGAGTGAAAGTCTTTGTATCTTTCATAAAAACCCAGAAAATCCGATATTTTCTGTAAAATGTCTGAAAATGTTGTGAAAATCAAGTATAAATGCATGTGTGAATTTCACAGTTATAGTTTATAAAAGAGTAGTTTAGTTTCATTGTATTGTGAATAAGTGCTGAATGTATATGAATAATTTCCCCAAGAAAATCCGATATTTTCTATTTTACAACATTGTCTAGATTCTTGTATCGTTAAATAAGTTGTTTTGCATTGACACAATCGAAGAGTTTATCTTCGAAAGTTTACTTTTGGTATTGAATCCCTATATGAGTCGTTATAACCATGCATGATAATGACTAGGTCGCCCGTCTTGGTATTTTTCCAAATGTCGGTCTTGCTAAGGATGTTGTCGCCCTAGACTGGCCTAGTTTAGCTGTAGCGAGCAGCTAAAGCGTGGGGGGTCACCCCGTATAGATCTATACACAAACTCCCGCTTTCCTACCAGGAAACTCTGATTATAACTACAAGCTACGATTGTACACTCAGTGGTGCCAACCGACAAGTCTCACTAGATTCACAACCTCTTTTGTACTATGTTTAATGTTTAGTATATGTAATATGTTTTTGTATTCGAAAGGTACATGATTAAGTTTACGAAGTTTAATGATTACATAAGGGTATCGTTATGGCTTACTAAAACATGAAATTTCCATCCCAAGCCCTATTAGTTTGTAACTAGGCCACAAAGGCCCAATCACATGTAAAAGGGTAGTTTAGGCCCAATAGGCATGTAAATGGGCCACATAAGCCCAATATCCATAACTTAGGCCCAAATCAACATGTAAGTGGGCCACAAGATCCAATAAACATGTCATGGAAAACATTGGGCTCATTTCACACTCAATTGGGCCCTTAGGGCCCAATGGCCAAGAAATGTGAATATTGGGCCCAATAAATAGTTTTTGACGTATTTCGTTCGTTCGTTTGATTCGTTTATTTGTTTTAGTTCGAGGCTTAATAAATTGATGATAAAAACTTTCATTTGTAAAAATGACATCTTTGACCAATAATACTCAAATCTTTAATTAAGGCCCAAAGTTTTGTAAAAATGACACTTTAGTCCATAATTTATAAAAGTTTGCAATTTTGTCCCAAATGTCTGTAAAATTTACAGTTTGGACCCAAAATGTTATATTTCACATTTAAAACCTTGTTTCTCAGAAAATTACAATTTCAGCCCCTTGTTTGTAAAAATTTACATTTTCGGCCCAATTTTTGGAAAACTTTACATTTTTGGTCCAATTTGAAAATAAATGACATTTTCACTTCTAAACTTGGTTTATTTACATTTATGACTCAAACTTTGGCCAAAATAACATTTTAAACCTCAAAACCTCATTTTATCGCAAATTGGGCCCAAAGGCTGTGAGGCCCAAAAGTTTGGCCCAATATGCTTGAGTTTGCACTTTTGATCCCTATAAAAGCATGTTTACCACAAAAATACCTTTTTATACATGTAGGACCTGTTTGGCCCTCTTAAAAACAAAATTTTCACTTTTTACCCTTAGCTTTTGTTTTCTTGACAATTTGGACCTTTAACAAGGTTTTTGTTGAATTCTTTTGCATCTTAAACATGTGTTCACTTTTGGCTTGATAATATGATGTATATAGTGTTGTAGTTCTTAGATCTTTGTTACATAATACTTAAAATTTCGAGATTTACCAAGATCTAACACATTTTTACCAAATAAACTAAGGATTCACACAAAACATGCATATAACACATAGATCTACACATTTTACTTGTATTCTCCCCCAAAAATCATGTAAAAACCGAAAACAAGGGGGTATGAACTCACCTTTGCTTTGATGTTTCGGTTTTGAAGAAGAAGTGGAAGAAGTTGATGTGATTTTAGCTCTAACAAGCTTCTTGAGTGGATTTCAAGCTTATGAAGTTTCTAAGGTGTTAGATCACGAAATGAAGCTTCATAAGAGAGTGTTCTTAGCTTAAGGATGAAAGTCAAAGACTTAAATATGATAACAACTTACCAAAGAGTGATGATCTAGATGAGAACCTCTTGAAGATCCACACAAAGTCTTAAATTTTTTGGTGAAAAGGAGAGAGTGTTCTTAAGAGATTAGAGAGAGCTTGGAGAAAATTTTTGGAGGTGTGTGTGTGTATGTAATTGCTCTCGGCCAAGAGGAAGAAAAAGAGAGGGATAAAGAGTTTTTGCATGGAGGGCAATGGTTCTCCTTGATGCATGCGAATTTTCTTGATGTTTGATGGTTAATTGTGAGTTGTCAATCCCTCCTTAATCCTCTCTTAATCTTTTTTTTGTTAAATGATGTTGGGCCGAGAGTTTGGGCCAAGAAAATAGGAATGGGATAGTTTGAGCCCATTAAACTTTAGTTAGGATTTTTTGGGAACCTATTCATAAATTTTTAGGCCCATTGGGCCCTTGGAAGTACTTACGGCCCAACATAAGATAAAGGGATGGGTTTTTGGTCCATTAAGGCAATTAATTTATTTATGGCCCAATAAGGCCTATTAAGGGTAAACCAATTCATTTTAGACCCATTATGGCCCAGAATGTTAAGTTTTATGAATATGGGTCCAATTAGAGCCCATTTAAGGGTCCTAAGCCCAAAATAGTCAAATTGGAAGCTTATTGGTCCTTTAGGCCCAATAAGGAAATCCTAGTCCATAACGGACTTAAACCGGGATTTTTGGGGCTGCAGACTCTTTGATGAATATAATTGATGAATCTAACTGAGCATTGAGTGAGATTTACTTAGAATATAAGTTTTACAATAGTTGAATGGTTACACAGGAATAGAATTTCCTAGCTAAAATGCCAGTTGTGACATCATCCCCTCGTTAGAGGGAATTTCGTCCCGAAATTCTTTTGAAAACTAGGATTGTGAAGGAAAGAATAAGTGAGGGTACTTTTGCTTCATCTAGTCTTCACGTTCCCACGTGAATTCCGGTCCGCGTTTCGCGCTCCATCTAACTTTCACGATCGGGATGCGACTTTGCTTTGTACGATTCACTTCCCTATCCATAATCTCAACTGGTTCTTCGACGAACAGGAGATTCTAGTTTATCTATATCTCTTCCAAAGGAACAAAAAGGGTTTTATCTGATAGACACTTTTTCAGATTCGAGACATGGAACACTGGGTGCACGTTGCTGTGCTCGACGGGTAGCTGCAGCTTGTAAGCCACTGGACCAATCTGGGCAAGAATCTCGAACGGTCCAATGTACCGCGTGTTCAATTTTCCTCATTTCCCAAATCTAATCATTCCCTTCCATGGAGAGACCTTTAATAGCACGCGATCCCCGACTTGAAATTCTAGTGGCTTTCGCCGCTTGTCAGCATAGCTCTTCTGTCGGTCTTGCGATGCCTGAAGTCGAGCTTTGATTTGGACTATCTTCTAAGTTGTTTCACGAATGATTTCGGGTCCTGTAAGAGTACTAGCTGGCGATTTCCCTTTTGCTAGTTGAGTGCCACCCACCTCGGCCTAGCATAGGGGCGATCTACATTTACGACCATAGAGAGCCTCGAAGGGAGCAACCTTGATGCTCGTATGGTAACTATTGTTATAAGAGAATTCGATCAGAGGCAAGTGGGCATCCCATGATTTGCCGAAGTCAATCATACAAGCTCGAAGCATATCCTCAAGTGTCTGGATGGTACGCTCACTCTGACCATCCGTCTGAGGGTGGTAGGCAGTGCTCATATCTAGTTGTGTTCGAATTGCCTTCTGAAGAGATTGCCAGAATCTTGAAGTAAATCTGCTATCTCAATCCGAGATAATAGATACTGGCACTCCATGGAGTTTCACGACCTCCTTGATGTAGATTCGGGTCAGCTTTTCCATATTGTAGGATTCTTTTATTGGCAGGAAATGAGCGGATTTTGTCAATCTATCGACAATTACCCAGATAACATCCAATCCGTCTGCTGTCTTTGGCAATTTGGTCATGAAGTCTATAGTAATCCTTTCCCATTTCCACTCGGGTTTCACTGGTTGTTGTAGTAGTCCCGAGGGCTTTTGGTATTCCAATTTCACCTTGGCACAAGTGAGACACTTGCCCGCGAAAGTAGTTATCTCTGCCTTCATATTAGGCCACCAATATTGCTGCTTGATATCCAAATACATTTTATCTGACCCCAGATGAATGGAATATCGTGTCTTGTGGGCTTCATGCATGACTTTCTCTCTAAATCCCCCAATTTTGGGAACCCAGATTCTATTCATGAAGTAGTGGGTTTACATCGTCTTTAACTTCGAGCTCCTTCTCCATTCCTCGTAGCGATTCACTAGCGACATTCTCCGACTTCAATGCGTCCAATTGAGCTTCCTTGATTTGCGAAGCCAGATGAGATTAGATGGTGATTGACAGAGTCTTCACATGCCGATTTGAATACTCCTTTATGCTCAGGGCATCGGCTACCACGTTAGCCTTGCCTGGATGATATTTGATCTCACATTCATAATCGTTTAACAGCTCAACCCATCTTCGCTGCCTCATGTTTAGCTCCTTTTGATTGAGAATGTGCTGGAGGCTCTTGTGGTCTGTAAAGATGGTGCACTTGGTACCATATAGGTAGTGCCTCCAAAATTTTAGGGCGAAGACCACCGCCCCCAATTCTAGATCAGCGTGGTGTAATTTACTTCATGCGTTTTCAGTTGTCTGGATGCATAAGCAATTAACTTCTCTCGTTGCATGAGGACACAGCCTAAACCTTGATTCGAAGCATCACAGTGAACTATGAAGTCTTCGGTTCCCTCCGGTAAGGATAGCACTGGAGCACTACAGGGGGCTTGCTTCAAGGTTTGGAAGGCAAGCTCTTGCTTTTCGGTCCATTTGAAGGGTACGCCTTTTTGGGTTAACGTGGTGAGGGGTTTGGCTATCTTGGAAAAGTTCTGAATGAGTCTTCGGTAGTAGCATGCAAGACCCAAAAATTGGCGAATTTCTGTTGGTGTTGACGGAATTGCCCAGTTTTCGATCGTTTTGATCTTGGAAGGGTCCACATGTATTCCTTCCTGACTGACTACATGTCCCCTGAAGTTCACACCGCGGAGCCAGAACTCGCACTTGGAGAGTTTCGCACATAACTTTTCAGCCCGTAAGGTTTCTAAAATACGTCGAAGGTGTTGGCTATGATCTTCTTCGCTTCGAGAGTACACGAGAATATCGTCGATGAAAACGATGACGAATTTATCAAGGAATGGGCGACATATTCGATTCATGAGGTCCATAAATGCAGCAGGGGATTTTGTTAGACCGAAGGGCTTTACGACGAATTCGTAGTGACCGTATCGAGTTCGGAAAGCAGTCTTAGGAATACCTATCTCGGACTTTGAGTTGATGATAACCGGATCTCAGATCTATTTTTGAAAAGTAACTAGCTCCTTGAAGCTGGTCAAATAGATCATCAATTCGTGGAAGTGGATACCAGTTTTTGATGGTGAGTTTGTTTAATTCCCTATAGTCGATGCACATCCTGAAGGATCCGTCTTTCTTTTTAACGAAAAGAACCGGAGCTCCCCATGGCGAGAAGCTGGGTCTGATGAATCCTTTATCCAGGAGTTTGCCCAGTTGGCTTGATAATTCTTGCATTTCAGCAGGGGCCAACCTATAGGGTGATTTGGCTATTGGAGTGGCTCCAGGCACTAGGTCGATTCGGAATTCGATTTGTCGCTCTGGGGGTATTCCCGGAAGATCTTCTGGAAACACGTCCGGGAAGTCACATGCCACTGGGATGTTGCGAATGCTCGCTTCCTCTTTGGTTTTGTCCACCACGTGAGCAATGAATGCGTAGTTCTTCTTTTGTAGACACTTTTGTGCCTTGATACATGAGATAAGGCAAAGGTTTACGCCGAGTTTATCTCCGTGGATTATTAGGGTTTCGTGATTAGGAAGATGAAGGCAAACAGCCTTCTCGTGACACATAATATCGACATGATGGGGGCTTAACCAATCCATGCCGATGATCACATCAAAACTCCTAATATTTACAGGCATTAAGTTTATTGTTTAGTGCTAACGTACATCCTATATAGATATCTTCAGTTGTTTCTGATTTCCCATTAGCCATTTCCACCCTAAAGGCTTCGTTGAGCTTCCGGGGTTGTTGATTTAGCAAGTGTTTGAATTTATTACTAACAAAATTTCGTTCCGCCCCACTATCAAATAGGATGCATGCATACGAGTTGTTAAGTAGGAACGTACCGGTGACAACGGCTGGGTCCTGCACTGCTTCACCCTGACCCATTGTCAGCACTCTCCCTGCTGCTCCTGCCCCTTGATTGTTCGCGTTGGGGCAGTTTCGCCTGAAATGCATGGTCTTCCCACATCCGTAGCAGGTATAGCTGGCTCCAGCATTGGTGTTGTTGTTGTTGTTGTTGTTGTTGTTGTTGTTGTTGTTTGTCATCTGGTTCTGTGGAAGCTAAGTCCTACAATACTTCGTTGTGTGACCTTTCCTATTGCACCTTGTGCAAATCATCTCTCTGCACTCCCCGTGATGGTGGAAGTTGCATTTGTTACACTTGGGAAGATTTCATGAATACTGCTTTGAAGCATTTGGCGTGGATGAGGCTGGAGCATGTGGTGTGGTGGTAGCTTGTGTTGCAGTATGGACAGACATTGTTTGTTGCTTCTTAGACGATCCCGAGTTTTGCCTTCCTCTTCGCTTGTTGTTTCTCCCCTTCTTGTTCTCATCCTCCTTCTTAACCTCCGCTTCCACTGTTTTGGCACCCTTCTAATTGCCATGATCTTACAGTTTCTTGGCCAATCTCTTGGCGCTATCAAACGTCTCAGGGTTTGCCGCAATGAAATTCCCTTGGATAGGTGCAGTCAATCCCCATATAAACCTCTCAATCTTTTTCCCTTCTGTGGTGATCATCCCGGGACACAGAAGAGATAGCTCACTAAACCGGGATATGTATGCGTCGATGTTGGAGTTTTGAACTGTGAGGTTCCACAACTCTTGTTCCATCTTTTGAATCTCACCTCTAGGACAATATTCTGCTAACAACATCTCCTTCAGCTCTTCCCAGGGCATCGCGTTTGCCACCGGGAGTGTCATGGCCTCTACATGTCCATTCCACTAGGAGAGAGCTTGGTCAATGAACGTGCATGCTGCGAACTTGACCTTACACTCATCCGGACATCCGCAGATTTCGAAGATGGATTCTACCTTCTCGATCCATCTCTTCAGAGCTATTACACCTCCTGTCCCATTAAAGGTCCGAGGTTTGGCGTTGGTGAAGTCCTTTTAGGTGCATTCTCGTGCGGCTCCGTGGGTTGTCCCTTGATTGGTGCTTCCGGCTCCCTGTCCGTTGCCTTCTCCGTTGTTTCCGTTGCGTATCTGCGCAAGTGCTGCAGTGACCACAGCGGACACTGCTGCCTGGAATGCAACCGAGTTTATCTCAGGTGGGGTCGGTCTTGCGTTGTTTCCACGGGTGGGTCTTTGAGGCATCTTTCTGTCATGGAATGGAAAGATGTTGAGTGCCTATGGTTTTTTGCGAGTTTGTGATCCTATAGACTAGGGGCATAGTGTGTGTATTTAGGTACTTTCGTGCATTAACATTAAAACAAGGAAAATAAAACACATAGCAGGCGACAAGTCATGATAAAACATAAGCATTTTCATTAATACTAATAGTTTTGATACATGAAAATTTGCCAAAGGCATGCAGTACATGAGAAAATATAAAATCCGGCAACATAACGACCCTATGAGTAGTGTAATCACTTAAACATAGAGTCGGTAGTACATAGCATAGTACGCCTAAGGGAAACCTAATACTAATAAGGTAAACTAATCCTGAGAAATGTCTAAAGGTAGCAGCGAACTCATATCCCAAAATGTTGTGCCAATAACTAAGCCATCTCGGTCATTTCCCCGATGACCTCATCCCTCTCCTGCTCAGCTTACACGGCTCGTGCATCCATAGCAAACAGCTGCTGCCGAAGTGTGGCGACCTCTCCCTCCGGAGAACGATCCTCACCAATGGAATCCACTAGCGGAGTAGGGTGGTCCTGGTGTGCCTCATCGGTAGGTGGTTCGACAGGGGCCTCTTTCGGGTCCCTATCTTCCTCCATGTCCTCATCAGTCCCCTCGAACTCGTAGTCAGTGTCGGTGTACTCGTCAGGTCCAACGTCATGGGCTCCTCCCTGTTCCTCTTCGGGACCCTCCTCTTCAGGTTCCTCGTCGGATTCCTCTAGCCATCCGTTATTTCCCTTATTGGGAAAGTAGGGATCTCCAGGGTGGTGGAAACCAGCCATACTGACTGCACGAGTGTGCGTAAATAAATCACGTTTTGAACATTTCCTATAGTGTATTTTAGTTATTTATGTTTTGGGTTCCCTAGAGTTGTGGAGAGTAAGGTAGGCTTTTGAATTCATTTCCCGCTATGATTACTCCCGAACACATGTTGGTTATATTTCGAATAAATATAGTTGATCAGGCTATATTTATCCCTAATATGACTACATAACTGCCCAAGTTTAATCAAAGTGTTCAATTTCCTCCAAAAGCTTTTATTAGATGTTGTTAGATTATTATCCTAGTATACGCACATAAGTGTGAGATTTTTGTTTTGTTCAGAGTTATTTAGTCCCATTGTGTTTATAGTTGCATATCATGTATGGTTAGATATGCTAGTTCACTATAAACATTGATCTGATACCAACCTGTGACACCCCCGAACCAGACGGCGGAAACGTCCGGGGGCTCGTGTGACTAACAATTGAATAATCATCACAATGAATATACATGAATCATAACACAATCATCACCAACATTACATAATACAACTGGCATTGTTTACATCAAGTACATTGTTAAAATACATAAGTTCATATTGTTAAAAGTACGATAAGTGCTGTTACATAAAACAAAACCCTACACACTTGCATATCTTCCAGCTTAACGATTACCTGAGAATACAAGTTATTTTGAAAAAAGGTCAACATATATAATGTTGGTGAGTTCATAAGTATGTCTGAGTAAAAGTCTTTGTATCTTTCATAAAAACCCAGAAAATCCGATATTTTCTGTAAAATGTCTGAAAATGTTGTGAAAATCAAGTATAAATGCATGTGTGAATTTCACAGTTATAGTTTATAAAAGAGTAGTTTAGTTACATTGTATTGTGAATAAGTGCTGAATGTATATGAATAATTTCCCCAAGAAAATCCGATATTTTCTGTTTTACAACATTGTCTAGATTCTTGTATCGTTAAATAAGTTGTTTTCCATTGACACAATCGAAGAGTTTATCTTCGAAAGTTTACTTTTGGTATTGAATCCCTATATGAGCCTTTATAACCATGCATGATAATGACTAGGTCGTCCGTCTTGGTATTTTTCCAAATGCCGGTCTTGCTAAGGATGTTGTCGCCCTAGACTGGCCTAGTTTAGCTGTAGCGAGCAGCTAAGGCGTGGGGGGTCACCCCGTATAGATCTATACACAAACTCCCGCTTTCCTACCAGGAAACTCTGATTATAACTACAGGCTACGATTGTACACTCAGTGGTGCCAACCGACAAGTCTCACTAGATTCACAACCTCTTTTGTACTATGTTTAATGTTTAGTATATGTAATATGTTTTTGTATTCGAAAGGTACATGATTAAGTTTACGAAGTTTAATGATTACATAAGGGTATCGTTATGGCTTACTAACACATGAAATTTCCATCCCAAAGCCTATTAGTTTGTAACTAGGCCATAAAGGCCCAATCACATGTAAAAGGGTAATTTAGGCCCAATAGGCATGTAAATGGGCCACATAAGCCCAACAAACATGTAATCCATAACTTAGGCCCAAATCAACATGTAAGTGGGCCATAAGATCCAATAAACATGTCATGGAAAACATTGGGCTCATTTCACACTCAATTAAGGGCCCAATGGCCAAGAAATGTGAATATTGGGCCCAATAAATAGTTTTTGACGTATTTCGTTCGTTCGTTTGATTCGTTTGTTTGTTTTAGTTCGAGGCTTAATAGATTGATGATAAAAACATTCATTTTGTAAAAATGACATCTTTGACCAATAATACTCAAATCTTTAATTACGGCCCAATGTTTTGTAAAAATGACACTTTAGTCCATAATTTATAAAAGTTTGCAATTTTGTCCCAAATGTCTGTAAAATTTACAGTTTTGACCCAAAATGTTATATTTCACATTTAAAACCCTGTTTTGCAGAAACTTACATTTTTAGCCCCTTGTTTGTAAAAATTTACATTTTCGGCCCAATTTTTGGAAAACTTTACATTTTTGGTCCAATTTGAAAATAAATGATATTTTCACTTCTAAACTTGGTTTATTTACATTTATGACTCAAACTTTGGCCAAAATAACATTTTAAACCTCAAAACCTCATTTTATAGCAAATTGGGCCCAAAGGCTGTGAGGCCCAAAAGTTTGGCCTAATAAGCTTGAGTTTGCATTTTTGATCGCTATAAAAGCATGTTTAGTATAAAAATACCTTTTTATACATGTAGGACCTGTTTGGCCCTTTTAAAAACAAAATTTTCACTTTTTACCCTTATCTTTTGTTTTCTTGACAATTTGGACCTTTAACAAGGTTTTTGTTGAATTCTTTTGCATCTTAAACATGTGTTCACTTTTGGCTTGATAATATGATGTATATAGTGTTGTATTTCTTAGATATTTGTTACATAATACTTAAAATTTCGAGATTCACCAAGATCTAACACATTTTTACCAAATAAACTAAGGATTCACACAAAACATGCATATAACACATAGATCTACACATTTTACTTGTATTCTCCCCCAAAAATCATGTAAAAACCAAAAAAAAGGGAGTATGAACTCACCTTTGCTTTGATGTTTCGGTTTTGAAGAAGAAGTGGAAGAAGTTGATGTGATTTTAGCTCTAACAAGCTTCTTGAGTGGATTTCGAGCTTATGAAGTTTCTAAGGTGTTAGATCACGAAATGAAGCTTCATAAGAGAATGTTATTAGCTTAAGGATGAAAGTCAAAGACTTAAATATGATAACAACTTACCAAAGAGTGATGATATAGATGAGAACCTCTTGAAGATCCACACAAAGTCTCGAAATTTTTAGTGAAAAGAAGAGAGTGTTCTTGAGAGATTAGAGAGAGCTTGGAGAAAAATTTTGGAGGTGTGTGTGTAATTGATCTCGGCCGAGAGGAAGAAAAAGAGAGGGAGAAAGAGTTTTTGCATGGAGGGCAATGGTTCTCCTTGATGCATGAGAATTTTCTTGATGTTTGATGGTTAATTGTGAGTTGTCAATCCCTCCTTAATCCTCTCTTAATTTTTTTTTGTTAAATGATGTTGGGCCGAGAGTTTGGGCCAAGAAAATAGGAATGGGATAGTTTGAGCCCATTAAACTTTAGTTAGGATTTTTTGGGAACCTATTGATAAATTTTTAGGCCCATTGGGCCCTTGGAAGTACTTACGGCCCAACATAAGATAAAGGGATGGGTTTTTGGTCCATTAAGGCAATTAATTTATTTATGGCCCAATAAGGCCTATTAAGGGTAAACCAATTCATTTTAGACCCATTATGGCCCAGAATGTTAAGTTTTATGAATATGGGTCCAATTAGAGCCCATTTAAGGGTCCTAAGCCCAAAATAGTCAAATTGGAAGCTTATTGGTCCTTTAGGCCCAATAAGGAAATCCTAGTCCATAATGGACTTAAACCGGGATTCTTGGGGCTGCAAACTCTTTGATGAATATAATTGATGAATCTAACTGAGCATTGAGTGAGATTTACTTAGAATATAAGTTTTACAATAGTTGAATGGTTACACAAGAATACAATTTCCTATCTAAAATGCCAGTTGTGACATCTAGTACATCTTTATTTTCCTATTTCATTCACATTGTGATCTTCTCACATAAACGGTAATGATAGTCATACTTTGGGAAAACGCACACTTTTACAAAAGAACGAACATAGAGAATAGTTGAGTCTTGGTAGAAGACTACATTAGTAGAAAATATAGGATTTTCTAGGAAGTTTACAAACATTTACATCACACACTTACAAACTTTTACATCAAACATTTACAACTACATTCTTCAAACTTATACAAACAACGACACTAAAATACTTATGAACTCACCAGCTTTAATGCTGATCTACGCTTTCAAAATAACTTGTATTCTCAGGTCACCAGTAGACAGGTACCGATGACCAGGTTTTGAGAAGATGGAGCACGTTCAAGACTCATCTCTTATTTTGATTCATATTTTTGGTGTCTTATAAACTGCAGAACAAACTTGTATTAAAATTATATTATTAATGCAATGGATGATGTTGTTGCTTGTTTCACTATTATGCATTGTTGTGATACTGTACATGACGTCCTCCGCCCCCGAACGTTTCCGCCGTTCAGGTTTTGGGGTGTGACAGATTGGTATCAGAGCATTGTTTATAGTGAATTGAGTATATTAACCCATAAAAGATATACAACTATAAACACAATCGGGATTAAAATACTCTGATCAAGAGTTTATACTTTTAAATAATAAAATATTTAACCAAAGTATACATACTTGCATTCATACTAAAATCAGTGTCACTAGGATAGAACAAAAGTATTGCGATTGTTGGACAGCACAATTAGGCTTGGGGACATATAATCAGTTCTGGGAATGATATAGCCTGATCAACTATATCTCTCCGAGAAGTGATTAGCATCTACCTAGGATTGGTTGTGGTGTTGCAGCAAGTCTAAAAACTTACCAACACTACTACAATGAAAACATTAGAACAGAATATAAACTTAAAATACTATAGGAGTATTTTGTGTTACTATAATTACTTATATGCAAACTAAAAAGATCTATATTACTATAATTACTTATACGCTAAGGTTATGTGTGACTAGGGTGTCATAGGCTTAGAATCTGTGATCATTGCTTTACTTCCTGTTCCTTGTTTGGTTGTGGATTTAGAGTTAGGGTCACTTATTCGAAGGTCTATCCTGTTTTGGTTACATATGACTGGTATGCACTACGCAAATGTTGGAGTAACTGGTAAATATCATCTTATAATTATCTTAATTAGTTCGTTTATTGATTATTTCTTTTACCCCTATTCTCGCATAGATAAAATGGCTAGATTCCATATCCTCGGCGAATCGTACTTTCCCAACCAAGGCAATTGAGGATGGATCGATGTTGAGCCAGAAGAAGAACCTGAAATTCCACTGGACGATGACTTTGTTGATAACTTCCCGGAGGATTCAAACTCCGAGCCCGAAGTCAACGATCAACCCCTGGTAGCTCCAAACCCAAATCCAAACCCTCGTCTGGCTTTTCAAAGCCCGAAACCTCTGTGGGTGGAAAGTCTGGAGACATGGAGTCAGGAACAGGGCGAACCCATCCCATTCAATGGGGACAGGAGTTTCTACAACGTGAGCGAAGGAGGCTCAGCGGACCGAGTCTTGCCTGTGCTGGTCCGCATGGTTGCTCGTAATGAGATTCAGGGTAGGACATGTGACAACCATCAAATTTCGGTCAAGTCAAAGTCAAACAAAGTCAACTAGTCAAACCGGTCAACTCCATTAACCCTTGTATGATAGGGTTTACGTTATGTAATCACTGTACAATTCGCTATTTTAATGAGAAAACATCATTTGGAAAGTTCATGTGTTTGATTTTCCTTAGCCTTAACAGTGCTAAACAATGAACCAAAGCGATAAAACACTATTGCACAATCATCGGGATTGTGTAGGACACTAAAGCATGGCTTAACGGGGTCTATGGACCTTGCGTTGCGAAGCCGGACACTCAAAAAGATCACAAACGAAACCTCTCTCAATCTCATTCAAACCCTACTCAAGATTACTTGACGCTAATAGGATCAAAACCCATACACTACGATATAAATTGACGTTAATAGCAACATAGTATAGTACAACGTTATAACTATAATCAAATTAAATTATGATACCATATTAAAATCAAATCAAAGTATAATGCTCTAATTAAATTAAAAGAATCAAACTTGAATGCTATAATTAAACTTCAAATCAAAGTAGATTGTTATAATCAAATCATAACCTATCTTTTATAAAACTCCATTTTTATAAACTTTACATTAAATTTTATAAAACTCTATTTTTATAAACTTTACTTTAAATTTTATAAAACTCTTATATTAATTATGTAAAAGATGCTTGTGTTAGTGAGAAATTATGAAGACCACCAAAAGCAAAAAGATTATTCCCATGGTCTCCCACTCACACCTCCCATCCACTTTCCTTTCATTTTTCTCCCAACACATTATTCTCTTCACCACTTAAACCTTCTCTATTCTTTCTCTCACTCTCAATCTTGAAATTCATCCAAGAAATACTCATATTCCAGCCAAGAACAATCTATTATACTCAAATCTTCATCCCTCTTGAAGCATTCATCAATGTATGTTGTTAAAAGTTTCATATTCATACAAGAAACAAATTAAATCCACCAAAATATCTAAAACTCATTTTATGCATAAACCTGATTTTTCTCAGAATCCCATCAATAAAATAAGAAGTTCTGGAAATTTTCAGAAAATAACTTATTTTTATTGAATTACTATAATTATTGCAATAAAGTAGGGCAATAATTCACATAAAATACTTTTTGCATTCAATAAATTCTGAGAAAATTTTGGGATGACCTGTATACTGATTAAACATGATATATGAAGTTTCATGCATTTATATTACTTTTTACTATTAATTATGATTTTATTGATTAATTAATAATGAAATATATAAAAAATACTTCCCCTAGTCACAAATATCTGAAACTTATACACTGAGCTCTACATCATGTTATAAAACTATGGTTAATTTTACAGATTTTTTGAGAATCATTTACTATTTTTCCCGAATTTTGTGTTGTTTAATCATTAAAATATTTAATAAATACTAAAACAGTTCAGAAAAATATACAAATTTTACAGTAATTCATATTGTATGAAATAACGATTTCCTAATAATTTCATAATTTTTCAATACTGTTTACTATTTAAAACTATTTTCCTAAGTATTTAAGCATGTAAAAATGCATTTTAATGATTATTTCATATAAATAATTGTTAAAATCTGTAAATAATTATAATTGGGCAAGTTATTATTTTAATAAGAAATTATTAAAATCTGGCCTAAATTAAAAATATAAATTAATTATGCAAAGTAAGTAATTCAATTTAAAATTCATTTAACAAATAAATACCTTAATATTATAATCAAAATGAATTATTGTTAATTCATCTAATATAAGAATATGTGTCTAATTATTTGTATTAATACTTCATTCTCGTTTAGCAGTTCCTAAACCAAAACTATTAATTATATTAGGTTCTACGCCATTTTGACCCGAATCGTCTATCGTACGACACACGCATTTCGTTTTGGGACTAATGTGAGTAATCTACCCCATATTTTATAATTTTCAATACTTTTGGGGTGTATCATGTGGTTCTAATATGTTCCAACTTCATTTTATTGTTTTATCACAATTGAGACATTGTTGGGATATTTATACGTGAATCATTAATTGTATAACTATTGTTTGTTTACGCTACATGTACTTGTAGAGCATTATCATTTTTAGTCTAATCTCCATGACTATGCCCGTATTCTTGAGGTACGTTATGGACAATAATAGCGCGTTTGGGTTGACCACCCCGCCTTGGGACGCTAAGGTGATTGATCGCACGTGGTTGAGTGTGTATGATGATTAGATGCTCCATCCTATATATATATATATATATATATGTATATATAGGGTGAGGACTTATTGTTGTTGTTATCATTTGTTAATCAATTTTTGATTTATAAACCGTTATCTCAAATACAATTGTTTGCCGACTTCAAAAGAAAACAAATTTCCAATTATAAAGGTTTCAACTTCACAATTTTCTCTACTAAAATTAGATTACTCACCAACTCTCGTAGTTGACCTGTTTTTACCCATGATGCAGATTTGAAGAATGAAGTTGATGAAAAATAGGTTATGCCTTAGAAATCCACAAGACTATTTAAATTTGATGTAATAAATGTTGTTCATATTTGGATTTGTATTTGTATGTTGTGGATCTTGTTTGCATACTTAGTACTTAATTGAATCTAACCATATTATAATATAGTTGTCATGAGACTTTGAACAATATATCACGCCTCGATCGATTCCGACAAGGATCGGGGTGTGACAGATTGGTATCAGAGCCCTTGACTATAGGGAATTAGGTTAATTGCCTTGACCTAGTCTATAGCCTCTAGGGTCCTCTCGTATGCTAGTTTATAAAATGCACACACAACTGCATGCAATTCACACTTAGAAAATCGTAGGAATACCTTTGTGTGTTAATTGCTCCCTTATGTGCATACGTATTACTCCTGACACTTATATGTGTGCATACACTTGTGAATATTCTCCACTTTCTCTGAAAATCACACACATACTCAAGTTGTTTAACAAAATGTATATACATATAGATATTCCTTAGAGCTCATAGGAAATTCAAAGTCATCCACTCTAGTCGGGTAGGATCATAGTAATTGACGCGTAGTAACTGGAAGGGGGAGGTGCCGGTAGCCCGAAAGTCCTGACTAGGTAAGCATTCGTATACATCCCAATCAACCGAGGGACCAGTTTACTTATCTGGGGACCAAAGGCGAGAGTTCCCAAACCTATAGGCCAAAGCGCGTCATTCACATTACTTTTGAGCCATCAAAATACCCGACCTTATCAAACGTATCCGAAAGGATACACTCCAAAATGGCCAACTCATTGGACTATTAAGTTCCCTAATGGGCCTAGAAGTGGGAAGGAAATGTGAAAACTTAGTTTTGTGGGGGCCCACGCAAGTGCTACATGTTTCACATTTAGTAACCATGGAAAGCCCAAAAGGTGCCCAACACTCCTAACAATGGCCCAACAAGTGTTTTACAATTATTTTACCCAACAATGTCTAAAAAAAAAAAAACTTTATTTCCATAATCAATTTACAAATAACTCACAAGTCCATATGCGTGTTTCTCATAGTTGACATGTTCCTTGTTTGGTTGTGGACTTAGGGTAGACTCATTAGGATCAACAGTCTAATAAAATTTTAATTACACATAACTGGGGGCATGTCGAGTGAATCTTAGGAGTGGATCAGACATGGAACAAATCACAAGATTATAATCAAGTTATTCCTACTAAATTCATAAGTCTATTTATATAGACCTCTGGTATAAAGTCGTCAGCGTAGTCGTGTCGGCAATCTAGAATATAGCTAAATACATAATACAAACTATAATACCCAAATTATACAAAATTTTCTGCATTAAAAATCAATAGACAAACACAATGAAACTAAAAAGGGTATCAATCTATCAAGAGAAAAACACATACAATGTAGATTAAAATCCACTAATTATAACAAAATGGCTAAAAGAAAAGGTAAGGACTAATGATTGTTAAGTCCTCTCTTCTTATAAATAGCTTTGAAGCAAGCTTGCCTAAGCTTCTTTGTTCTTTCTGTCAATTCCATACCTGGCAATTTCTCCATCATCTTCTTGTGCCCTGCTAACGTCTCTACCTCCTCCTTTAATCCCAACTCCTAGTTTTTTTTAGGTAGATGCAATATATTTTTCGTGTGAGTTCATAAAATTTATAATGAGTTAAGTTTATGTAAATATAAATTAGAAATCGTAGTAAAACAATTGATTCGATGTGGCATATGCCTAGGGCCTATGTTTATGTTATAAAGAAACTAATAATTAAAATTTTAGAAAATACCAAAACTACTTTGGTTACCAAGTGCATGCATACATGCATGAGTAATGTATAGAAGGTTATTATCGTAGTTTACCTTGGCATTTTGAATGAGGGATTGAAGGCTCTTAAGTTTTCTATGAGGCCATCTGTTTATGTTTAGCTCTCTGCATCTTTTCTTCAACAATGTTAACCCTATCCCTAGTTCCTTTGCTGCCATGATTATCGACATCTCAAAGTACTTCGCTATCTCTTCAAACTCCAATGGTCTCAATCTATTTGCCACCTTCCGGCCACCGTGATCAGTGGTGGCAGCACTAGAACTACCTGTAGCCTCACCACCGAATTTACAGTCTTCACTGAAACTAACCAATGGTAAATTACCATCCTCCCAACAATCCCATAAGCTTATATCTTCAAGGGGATCCAAATCGTGAAACTCATTTCTAGAAATGATGTTTTGATCTTTGTTAAGTACTGTGGAAATGTTCTGATCGAGCACTTCATGCAATTTTTCCGACAACTCGTAATGATGATGGTCGAGCCTGTCACCACTGCAAAAAATCCAAAAAACTCAAGATAATCAAATCCAACACGATGGAAGACTCTTTTTGATCACTACAAATCCAAACCATGTTTTGATCAATATAGACAAAATCACTTTTTTGTGCGAAAGATGGGGTAATGAGTGACGTTTATATATACCTGAAAAGATCTTGATGATCAAAGTACAGAAACCAATCGAGGTCATATATGGGGTTTTGATGATCTGCAGGTGGATCCATTTGTGAGGGAGAAGTTAAAAGTTGCGGTAAGAATGTGATGATTTATATAAGTGAAGTGGGAGAAGTAATTAATAACAAATAAAGAGGAAATGAATATATATGGTCTTTGAACTGTAACCTTCTTCTTCAATTCACACACATATACGTATATGTTGCCGCAAATTATGACTTATGTGCCTCATGCATTTAATACATCACATGCCTACTGCATATTCTTGACTTTGAAGCTACGTACCAGTTTCAAATTTCCCCAGTAGCACGCTTTTCATTAGAAAGTACTCCAAGTCTTCACACATGAACCAATTAGAAAGTACTCCAAGTCTTCACACACGAACCAATTAGAAAGTACTCCAAGTCTTCACACATGCAAATTATGACTTGTGTATCGCTATAGGTAACTAATAAAACTTTATTTTTTAACCCCTTAAATATCAGTACAAGCTTCTAACCTCGACGTTTAAATTCTAAATTTCTTTTTATTACTAAAACTAGCATCGATTCAAGTATATAAACCATGAATCTTGAGAACACGGCAAAACCCAAATAAGTTTTATCATCTATGTAAAAAAAAAAACTCAGGGTTTTTTACTAGTAAATCTATCAGTAGCGGAGCTTGAACAATTAACTTGGGGGGGGGGGGGGAGAAAATATTATAAACTGAAATTAACATTAAAAAAAAACAGATTGTTTTCAACAAATAAACACCAAAAACACCTAGAAAAAGAATTACAACTCAGCCCGACAACCTTTAATGTCTTTAAAAAACAGATTATGAATGATATATTAGTAAGCAGACAACAATTTCTCTTTCAATGTTTTCATCTTTCCCATGATTATATCTAGAAAAATCAAAATGAAGGAACAATTGATCCAATCAAAACAAAATCAAATTCAAAATTAGAACAATAACCAATAACTCATTTAACAATAACCAAATCAATCTTTGTTGTCACTTTTCAGTTTTGTTTGAAGCTGACAAGCTGTTAAGCATAACCAAACCAATAACCAAATCTATAAGTTCATAACTTATAAATCAAATTGGCAAATCGCCAAAACGCAAATGACATCCAAATTAAAAGGAAACTCAGTAAGACAGTAGTAACGCATAAATAGGCAACAGATTGACTGAAAACAGTAGCAACAGTGCAATACGCCAACACCAACAATCAACAATCTTACAATCAGAAAAGAAAGAACATCTGAACAGGATTTGGGTCTCGGGATTACATACCTGATTTCTGTGAAGTATGAATGGGGACTTGGGCACTTGGCGATGGCGATTGGCGAGAGTGAGACCAGGCGACTGACTTGGCGAGACAGCGACAAACGAACAGCAGGCGAGATAGGCAGCGAATTGGGAAAATGGGGATGAATCGATTTTGATTTCTTGATACCGCTTGGTCGCTTGGATAATTGGGAGTATTGGACTATTCTGATTAGGAATCGGGAGGGGCCAAAGCCCAAGTTTGAAGATAGTAGGCTTATAACTATTTTATTTTTTGAACTACAATTCCTACTTGTAGCCCAATAATACTACTCCCCTGGAATCTATGAGGGCTAGTGTAAACATTATGGTCATATATCATTAAGATTCTATGGACTTAGAATGTGTGATTCCGCCTCATTCCCTGTTCCTTGTTTGGTTATGGGCTTAAGGCGGGGTCACCCATCCAAAATGCCCTTGCAATCTTAATGATATACGACTAGTTTACGTCAATCGACTATAAAAGAACTTGTAGGACTTATAATGCAAATTTCGTCAAAATTTGTTGAAACATTCGTAATGATGGAACTCGCTAACTACGTTATAAAATATTCATAGTGGTAATACCAAGGATAAAACAGGGAGTATAAAAGCACACATAGAATACTCTATCATCCCAAAACAATAAACTCCTTTTAAATTGACTCAGTTCAAGTTACAATAAGAAATTTCCAAGGTCGTCATGTGACATCAGGAGGGTTGTTCCTCACCATAATCAATTTCTTGTACTACAAAAAGTTTTCCACATCTTTTTCCAAACTCTTGAAGTCCCAATCAAAATGCAAATTTCGGGACGAAATTGTGACATCCGCCTAAAATGGATTCGGGTCAACCCAACCCAATTGGAAATTTAATAAACCCTACTCAAGATTACTTGACGCTAATAGGATCAAAACCCATACAATACGATATAACTTGACGTTAATAGCAACATAGTATTGTACAACGTTATAACTATAATCAAAGTAAATTATGATACCATATTAAAATCAAATCAAAGTATAATGCTATAATTAAATTAAAAGAATCAAACTTGAATTCTCTAATTAAACTTCAAATCAAAGTAGATTGTTATAATCAAATCATAACCTATCTTTTATAAAACTCCATTTTTATAAACTTTACATTAAATTTTATAAAACTCTATTTTTTAAAAACTTTACTTTAAATTTTATAAAACTCATATATTAATTATGTAAAAGATGCTTGTGTTAGTGGGAAATTATGAAGACCACCAAAAGCAAAAAGATTATTCCCATGGTCTCCCACTCACACCTCCCATCCACTTTCCTTTCCTTTTTCTCCCAACACATTATTCTCTTCACCACTTAAATCTTCTCTATTCTTGCTCTCACTCTCAATCTCGAAATTTCCTCCAAGAATACTCATATTCCATCCAAGAACAATCTATTATACTCAAATCTTCATCCCTCTTGAAGCATTCATCAAGGTATGTTGTTAAAAGTTTCAAATTCATACAAGAAACAAATTAAATCCACCAAAATATCGAAAACTCATTTTTTTCATAAACCTGATTTTTCTCAGAATACCATCAATAAAATAAGAAGTTCTGGAAATTTTCAGAAAATAACTTATTTTTATTGAATTATCATAATTATTTCAATAAAGTAGGGCAATAATTCACATAAAATACTTGTTGCATTCAATAAATTCTGAGAAAATTCTGGGATGACCTGTATACTGATTAAACATGATATATGAAGTTTCATGCATTTATATTACTGTTTACTATTATTTATGATTTTATTAATTAATTAATAATGAAATATATAAAAAATACTTCTCATAGTCACAAATACCTGAAACTTATACACTGGGCTCTACATCATGTTATAAAACTATGGTTAATTTTACAGATTTTTTTAGAATCATTTACTATTTTTCCCGAATTTTGTGTTGTTTAATCATTAAAATATTAAATAAATACTAAAACAGTTCAGAAAAATATACAAATTTTACAGTAATTCATATTGTATGAAATAATGATTTCCTAATAATTTCATAATTTTTCAATACTGTTTACTATTTAAAACTATTTTCCTAAGTATTTAAGCATGTAAAAATGCATTTTAATGATTATTTCATATAAATAATTGTTAAAATCTGTAAATAATTATAATTGGGCAAGTTATTATTTTAATAAGAAATTATTAAAATGTAGCCTAAATTGAAAATATAAATTAATTATGCAAAGTAAGTAATTCAATTTAAAATTCATTTAACAAATAAATACCTTAATATTATAATCAAAATGAATTATTGTTAATTCATCTAATATAAGAATACATGTCTAATTATTTGTATTAATACTTCATTCTTGTTTAGCAGTTCCTAAACCAAAACTATTAATTATATTAGGTTCTACGCCATTTTGACCCGAATCGTCTATCGTACGACACATGCATTTCGTTTTGGGACTAAAGTGAGTAATCTACCCCATACTTTATAATTTTCAATACTTTTGGGGTGTATCATGTGGTTCTAATATGTTCCAACTTCATTTTATTGTTTTATCACAATTGAGACATTGTTGGGACATTTATACGTGAGTCATTAATTGTATAACTATTGTTTGTTTACGCTACATGTACTTGTAGTGCATTATCGTTTTTAGTCTAATCTCCATGACTATGCCCATATTCTTGAGGTACGTTATGGACAATAATAGCGCTATTGGGTTGACCACCCCGCCTTGGGACGCTAAGGTGATTGATCACACGTGGTTGAGTGTGTATGATGATTAGATGCTCCATCCTATATATATTTATATATATACATATGTATATATATAGGGTGAGGACTTATTGTTGTTGTTATCAATTGTTAATCAATTTTTGATTTATAAACCGTTATCTCAAATACAATTGTTTGGCGACTTCAAAAGAAAACAGATTTCAAATTATAAATGTTTCAACTTCACAATTTTCTCTACTAAAATTTGATTACTCACCAACTCTCGTAGTTGACCTGTTTTTACCCATGATGCAGATTTGAAGAATGAAGAATGATGTAAAATAGGTTGTTTCTTAGAAATCCACAAGACAATTTAAATTTGATGTAATAAATGTGGTTTGCATTTGTATTTGTACTTGTATGTTGTGGATCTTGTTTGCATACTTAGTACTTAATTGAATCTAATCACATTATAACCTAGTTGTCATGAGACTTTGAAGAATATATCACGCCTTGATCGATTCCGACAAGGATCGGGGTGTGACAGAAATTCCCTCTAACGGGGGGATGATGTGACAACCATCAAATTTCGGTCAAGTCAAAGTCAAACAAAGTCAACTAGTCAAACCGGTCAACTCCATTAACCCTTGTATGATAGGGTTTACGTTATGTAATCACTGTACAATTCGCTATTTTAATGAGAAAACATCATTTGGAAAGTTCATGTGTTTGATTTTCCTTAGCCTTAACAGTGCTAAACAATGAACCAAAGCGATAAAACACTATTGCACAATCATCGGGATTGTGTAGGACACTAAATCATGGCTTAACGGGGTCTATGGACCTTGCGTTGCAAAGCCGGACACTCAAAAAGATCACAAACGAAACCTCTCTCAATCTCATTCAAACCCTACTCAAGATTACTTGACGCTAATAGGATCAAAACCCATACACTACGATATAAATTGACGTTAATATCAACATAGTATAGTACAACGTTATAACTATAATCAAATTAAATTATGATACCATATTAAAATCAAATCAAAGTATAATGCTCTAATTAAATTAAAAGAATCAAACTTGAATGCTATAATTAAACTTCAAATCAAAGTAGATTGTTATAATCAAATCATAACCTATCTTTTATAAAACTCCATTTTTATAAACTTTACATTAAATTTTATAAAACTCTATTTTTATAAACTTTACTTTAAATTTTATAAAACTATTATATTAATTATGTAAAAGATGCTTGTGTTAGTGGGAAATTATGAAGACCACCAAAAGCAAAAAGATTATTCCCATGGTCTCCCACTCACACCTCCCATCCACTTTCCTTTCATTTTTCTCCCAACACATTATTCTCTTCACCACTTAAACCTTCTCTATTCTTTCTCTCACTCTCAATCTCGAAATTCATCCAAAAACTACTCATATTCCAGCCAAGAACAATCTGTTATACTCAAATCTTCATCCCTCTTGAAGCATTCATCAAGGTATGTTGTTAAAAGTTTCATATTCATACAAGAAACAAATTAAATCCACCAAAATATCTAAAACTCATTTTATGCATAAACCTGATTTTTCTCAGAATACCATCAATAAAATAAGAAGTTCTGGAAATTTTCAGAAAATAACTTATTTTTATTGAATTACTATAATTATTGCAATAAAGTAGGGCAATAATTCACATAAAATACTTTTTGCATTCAATAAATTCTGAGAAAATTCTGGGATGACCTGTATACTGATTAAACATGATATATGAAGTTTCATGCATTTATATTACTTTTTACTATTAATTATGATTTTATTGATTAATTAATAATGAAATATATAAAAAATACTTCCCCTAGTCACAAATATCTGAAACTTATACACTGAGCTCTACATCATGTTATAAAACTATGGTTAATTTTACAGATTTTTTGAGAATCATTTACTATTTTTCCCGAATTTTGTGTTGTTTAATCATTAAAATATTAAATAAATACTAAAACAGTTCAGAAAAATATACAAATTTTACAGTAATTCATATTGTATGAAATAATGATTTCCTAATAATTTCATAATTATTCAATACTGTTTACTATTTAAAACTATTTTCCTAAGTATTTAAGCATGTAAAAATGCATTTTAATGATTATTTCATATAAATAATTGTTAAAATCTGTAAATAATTATAATTGGGCAAGTTATTATTTTAATAAGAAATTATTAAAATCTGGCCTAAATTGAAAATATAAATTAATTATGCAAAGTAAGTAATTCAATTTAAAATCATTTAACAAATAAATACCTTAATATTATAATCAAAATGAATTATTGTTAATTCATCTAATATAAGAATATGTGTCTAATTATTTGTATTAATACTCCATTCTCGTTTAGCAGTTCCTAAACCAAAACTATTAATTATATTAGGTTCTACGCCATTTTGACCCAAATCGTCTATCGTACGACACACGCATTTCGTTTTGGGACTAATGTGAGTAATCTACCCCATATTTTATAATTTTCAATACTTTTGGGGTGTATCATGTGGTTCTAATATGTTCCAACTTCATTTTATTGTTTTATCACAATTGAGACATTGTTGGGACATTTATACGTGAATCATTAATTGTATAACTATTGTTTGTTTACGCTACATGTACTTGTAGTGCATTATCATTTTTAGTCTAATCTCCATGACTATGCCCGTATTCTTGAGGTACGTTATGGACAATAATAGCGCTATTGGGTTGACCACCCCGCCTTGGGACGCTAAGGTGATTGATCGCACGTGGTTGAGTGTGTATGATGATTAGATGCTCCATCCTATATATATATATATATATATATATATATATATATATATATATATATATATATATATATATATATATATATATATATATATATATATATATATGTATATAGGGTGAGGACTTATTGTTGTTGTTATCATTTGTTAATCAATTTTTGATTTATAAACCGTTATCTCAAATACAATTGTTTGCCGACTTCAAAAGAAAACAAATTTCCAATTATAAAGGTTTCAACTTCACAATTTTCTCTACTAAAATTAGATTACTCACCAACTCTCGTAGTTGACCTGTTTTTACCCATGATGCAGATTTGAAGAATGAAGTTGATGAAAAATAGGTTGTGCCTTAGAAATCCACAAGACTATTTAAATTTGATGTAATAAATGTTGTTCATATTTGGATTTGTATTTGTATGTTGTGGATCTTGTTTGCATACTTAGTACTTAATTGAATCTAATCATATTATAATATAGTTGTCATGAGACTTTGAACAATATATCACGCCTCGATCGATTCCGACAAGGATCGGGGTGTGACAGGACAACCCTCAATCGAATTGCGGAAGTTGATGCCAATGCGGGGGTCAACACCATCCGCATTCGTCGTCTGGAAGATGCTCGCGAGAGAGCCGAAAGAGACAATGAGTCTCTACTGCAAGCGCTAGCGGAGACTAGGTCTGAAGTCATAGAACACCGTGTGCGCGAGCGAGTGTACGAGCAACGCCTTCTTGACTTGGAGCGTCGGCTGGATGACCTAAGGGTTCGCCCAAGGGGTTCCCGTTGTCAGTGAGGGATGCTCTGCTCGTCCCTTTTCTTTTGGATTAAGGATTAGCTTTCTTATTTGTGCTCTAAGTAGCACTTGTCCTGTAATTTCCTTTTTATTTGAAGACCTTGAACTTTCAGTCTATTAGGTCTTAATGCTGTCAAAATTTTCTTATCTTGGTGTGATGTAAGACCTACTCCTAGGTCATTTTCCCGAACTTGTTACATCTGTAATACCAGTATTATTGACAGATATTAAATCTCTTGGAAATTATTATCCAAATGCTTTCATCTGTGTTGTTAGGAAATGGAGAGTTAGTCCATGAGTCATTCTCATCATTCTCTCTATTGAATTCTTACCAATATCTTCATCTTTGTGATCTTATAGCTTCAAGATGCCTCCCCGTCGATCAGCGAGACGCACTACTCCAATCACTCCAAATCAAACTTCCCCTCCTCAATACAACCCAACAACTATTCAAGCTGCTGTGAATGCGACTGTTACGGCAGCCCTAGCCCAATCCACCTCAACTGGTACTAGTGGGAGTGGAACGAATGTGCCTCCCACTATTGTCGAGACTCCAGTGCGCTCTAGGGAGTGCTCGTACAAGGACTTCACCAGCTGCAAACCCAGGGCCTTCAATGGAACTGGCGGAATCATTTCCCTCTCGCAATGGTTCGAGAAGACGGAGTCGATCTTTGAGATCTGCTCCTATCCGGAAGGGAGCAAGGTAAAATTTGCCGCTTGCACCTTCGCGGACCGAGCTCTGACGTGGTAGAACAACCATGTCAAGTCACTATCTCTTATAGTGGCCAATGCTATCGGTGGGAAGCTCTTAAGGAGCTTATGATCGAGGAATACTGCCCGAAGGGCGAAGTACAGAAGTTAGAGCATGAGCTCTGGAGCCTAACCATGAAGGGCTCCGACATCGTCTCCTACACTGCCAGATTCAGCGATCTGGTAGCGCTGTGTCCGGGAATGGTCCCTTCTAAAGCAAAGAAGGTGGAAAGGTATATCTGGGGGCTGGTGCCTCCATTTCAGGGGAATGTCCTAGCTTCCAACTGATGGGTTTTAGGCATAAGAACAATCTTATGTGCTCATACAAACCCTAATGCTTGGATCTAGGTTTCTCTATTGTACATGCAATGAATCCAAGACTTAAAAACCCTAATCTAGCATACATAATTTCGAAATTAACATATAACATCAGATCTAGATGTTTACCTCTTCAAATAGTAGCTTGAATCTTCTTATCTTGAGCTTAGAGTCACAATTGTAACTCCTCTAATGGATCACAAACACCACAAGCAAGAAGGCAACTTTGAGAGAGGAGGGAGGATGCTTAATTTCGGCCTAGGGTTTTCTCTTGGGAACAAGTGGCCGAAAATTGAAGCCTATGGGTCTTATTTATACTGTAGGCTGCTAGGGTTTCAGTCTAAACCCTAATGGACAGCTTAATGACCAAGCAGCCCAAGGAACCTTCTGGAATAGGGCCCTTGGACGAAAATATGATGATCCTTCATCATAATTTCGTTCCCCCTTAGTCCATTAGGTTTCCCAGCCCAAAACTCAACTATCACACATTTGACAGTTTATGCCCCTTTATTTAATTAATCTCTTTTAGTCACCAAAATAATTCCTAATTAATTTATGACTAATACTAATTAAATAAATATGATTTCTCCTTTAATATATTATTCTTATAATATATTAATAAACCATAATATCCTCTCTCTTTCCTTAAATTACCTTTTCAAGTTGCTTTGGTGAAGGCAACCCAAAAGGACCATGTATAACCGGGTCAAGTACATACCAAATATAGTTAAGGAGCTTATGATCGAGGAATATTGCCCGAAGGGCGAAGTATAGAAGTTAGAGCATGAGTTCTGGAGCCTAACCATGAAGGGCTCCGACATCGTCTCCTACACTGCCAGATTCAGCGATCTGCTAGCGCTGTGTCCGGGAATGGTCCCTTCTAAAGCAAAGAAGATGGAAAGGTATATCTGGGGGCTGGTGCCTCCATTTCAGGGGAATGTCCTAGCTTCCAACCCCACTACCTTCGATAGTGCCAAGCGATTGGCACAAAGGCTTATTGACCATGGGGTCCGAACCCCGTCAACAACAATAACCCTGGCCATCTCAGAACCCTCCAAAGCCGCTGACAACAAGCAGAAGTTCTGGGATGACAAGAAAAAGAATAAGGCTGCCAAAAAGCAGAAGGTCGTAGATGTTCATGCTGCAATAGCACCTACTGCTGCTGCACCGGCGAAGCAGTATGCTGGAAGCTTGCCGAAGTGCAAAAAATACAGCTTCCACCACAATGGTCCCTGCCGGGAAATGCAGTGCGCTAACTGCAACAGGAAGGGGCACACTGCCCGTTTCTGCAAAGCTCCGACAAGGCCAATCACTCAAGTCCCCGACGCTGGTGTGGGCTAGACTTGTTACGGATGTGGCGAGGCAGGCCACTACAAAAGGAACTGCCCGAAGGCAGGAAATGCCGGCGGAGCAGCTAGAGTTTTGGCTATATGCCACGAGGAGGTTGTTTCCGACCCTACAGTGGTCACTGGTACGTTTCTTCTCGATAACTCATATGCATGCATACTGTTTGATAGCGGAGCGGAGAGGAGCTTCGTGAATCAGAAATTTGCTCACTTGCTTAAACATAAATCGCATGCACTTAAAGAACCGTTCACTGTAGAAATGGCTAACGGAAAGACAGAGAGCACTAGCTGCATATAAATAGGTTGTTAACTAACAATAGATAGCCATTCATTTCCAATCGACCTCATGCCGGTCTCAATTAAAAGTTTCGACGTCATAATCGGCATGGACTGGTTGAGTTCTCATCGTGCCGACATCATGTGTTACGAAAAGGATGTTCGCCTAAATCTTCCGTCTAGCGAAACCCTAGTAATCTACAACGACAAACCCGTCACAAACCTTCGCCTCATGTCGAGCATTCAAGCCCAGAAATTCTTGCGAAAGGAATGTCGCGCATTCCTTGCTCATGTTGTCGATGTGAGCCAAGAGCCAAAGGATATAAAGAACATTCCAGTAGTACGCGATTTTCCCGACATCTTTCCAGAAGAACTCCCAGGATTACCTCCGCAACGTCAAGTCGAGTTCAGAATCGACTTAGTTCCAGGGGCTACCCCAATAGCCAAATTGCCCTATTGTCTAGCACCAGCTGAGATGCAGGAGCTATCCAGTCAACTTAACGAATTGCTCAGCAAGGGCTTCATTAGACCAAGCTTCTCACCATGGGGAGCACCGGTCTTGTTCGTCAAGAAGAAAGATGGATCATTCCGTATGTGCATCGACTACAGAGAACTGAACAAGCTGACCGTTAAAAATCATTACCCTCTGCCTCGCATAGACAATTTGTTCGACCAACTTCAAGGGGCGAATTTCTTTTCAAAAATTGACCTGAGATCCGGGTATCACCAGTTACGAGTGCTAGGAGAGGATGTTCCGAAGACAACCTTTAGAACTCGTTATGGACACTACGAGTTTGTAGTGATGCCGTTCGGATTGACCAATGCACCCGCAGTATTCATGGATTTAATGAATAGGGTGTGTCGTCCTTACTTGGATCAGTTTGTCATCGTCTTCATCGATGACATACTTATCTACTCTCGTAGTAAGGAGGAGCATAGTCAACATCTTCGACATGTCTTAGAAACGCTGCGATCGGAGAAGCTCTATGCGAAGTTCTCGAAATGCGAATTTTGGATCCGAAGAGTCGAATTCTTAGGGCACGTGGTTAGCGAAGAGGGAATACACGTGGACCCTTCCAAAATTAAAGCCATTGAGAACTGGTCAGCACCGATGACGCCTACAGAAATTCATCAATTTCTAGGCCTCGTTGGCTACTATCGCAGGTTCATTCAAAACTTCTCTCGGACTGCGAAACCGCTTACAACACTGACCCAGAAGGGCGTGGCCTTTGACTGGGAAGAGAAGCAGGAGAAAGCGTTCCAAACGCTAAAGTGAGCCTTATGCACCGCACCGATATTGACCCTCCCCGAAGGGATAGAAGACTTCGTGGTTTATTGTGATGCATCCAACCAGTGGCTTGGCTGTGTTTTGATGCAACGAGGTAAGGTCATCGCCTATGCCTCAAGACAGCTGAAGACACACGAGGTCAACTACACCACACATGATCTTGAGTTAGGAGCAATAGTGTTTGCTCTGAAGATCTGGAGACACTATCTGTATGGTACGAAAAGCACTATCTTTACAGACGACAAAAGCCTGCAACACATATTCGACCAGAAGGAGCTCAATATGAGACAACGACGGTGGGGCGAGCTACTCAGTGATTATGAATGCGAAATTCGTTATCATCCGGGTAAAGCCAACGTAGTAGCTGACGCCCTGAGTCGGAAAGAATATTCTGGTCGCAGAGTCAAGTCTTTGACTATGACTATCCATTCACAATTGTCCACACAAATTAAGGAGGCTCAGGTCAAAGCTTTGAAACCTGACAATGTGGCGGGTGTATCCATGCGAGGGATGGATAAGAACTTGGTAGTCAAGGGTGGCGGAGCCTTATATCTCATGGATCGGATCTGGACACCGAGACACGGTGGTTTCAGAGACTTGGTCATGATCGAAGCGCACAACACTCGATATCCATCCACCTAGGTTCAGATAAGATGTATCAGGATCTTAAAAAGTTATACTGGTGGCCTAACATGAAAGCAGAGATTGCTACCTTCGTGAGTAAATGCCTTACTTGCGCCAAGGTTAAGGTCGAATACCAGAAACCATTAGGTTTACTTCAACAACCGGAGATACCTGAATGGAAGTGGGAGCGGATCACAATGGACTTCATAACCAAGTTGCCCAAGACAACGGGTGGTCTCGATACCATATGGGTGATCGTAGACAGGTTAACAAAGTCCGCACACTTCCTGCCTATCAAAGAGACTGACAAGATGGAAAAACTAACAAGAACATACATTAGGGAGATAGTACAACCGAACGGTGTTCCCACATATCTCTGATAGAGATAGTAGATTCACTTCGAGGTTCTGGCAGTCGCTACAAAGTTCCCTTGGAACTAGGCTGGACATGAGTACAGCCTACCATCCACAAACCGACGGACAAAGTGAGAGGACTATTCAGACTTTGGAAGATATGTTGCGAGCCTGCGTGATAGACTTTGGGAAGGCATGGGATACTCATTTACCCCTTGTCGAGTTCTCCTACAATAATAGTTATCACACGAGCATAAAGGCTGCTCCATTTGAAGCCCTCTATGGCCGTAAGTGCAGATCCCCTCTGTGCTGGGCTGAGGTGGGTGACACTCAGTTAGCTAAAGGACGAGTTCCTGAGAGCACTCTCACATGTCTAGAAATCATTCAGGAAACGACAAAGAAGATTGTTCAGATTCGTGAATGATTGAAAGCCTCTAGAGACCGACAGAAAATCTACGCAGACAAGAGAAGGAAACCGTTGGAATTCCAGGTGGGCGACCGTGTTCTATTGAAGGTCTCACCCTGGAAGGGCTTAATATGCTTCGGACAGCGTGGAAAGCTAAATCCAAGATACGTAGGGCCTTTCGAGATTCTCGCTACAATCGGCCCTGTAGCTTACAAACTCAAACTACCTCGCGAACTCAGTAAGGTACATTCTACTTTCCACGTCTCGAACTTGAAAAAGTGTCTGTCCAAAGAGACTCTTGTAATCCCACTCGACGAGATCAAGATCAACGAGAGCCTCAACTTAGTGGAGAAACCTGTAGAGATCATGGACCGAGAGGTCAAGCAAACGAAGCAAAGCCGTATCCCGATAGTGAAGGTTCGCTGGAATGCCAAGCGAGGACCTGAATTCACTTGGGAGCGCGAGGATCAAATGAAACTGAAATATCCTCATCTTTTCGTTTAGTTATTTGTAATAGCTTATTTGTTTAAACTCTAATTTCGGGACGAAATTTTCTCTAACGGGGAGATGATGTGACAACCCGAAATTTATATCTTGAATTGTTATTCAAATCAATCAAGGTTGGATTCATTTTGCTATCTTTTAGAATTGTTTAGAGTCAATTAAAGCTTTTTAAGCCTAGTACATCCAAGGTTCGGGTGTTAAGAAGTATCTGCTTGAGTCCATTGTGCACCAAGCAAGCCATAAACTTCATCATGTGGAGTTTACGACCACACCTCATGAGTTTATGGCCGTAAACTCAAGGTGGCCGTAAACTCATGCCATAAACATGATAATTCCACCCTTATTCCTCATTATTCACCATTTCAACCTCAAGAACTCGATTTCTCTCTCAAGTATCATAAGGATCTTCATTTTTATCTTCAAAAATGTAAGTGTTTCATCCTTTGTTTTTTTGATACATCTTATTATCTAGTATCATCCTTTGATTTCATCCATTAACTTCATCTTTTGGGGTTTGATCTTCAAGATCACCAAGAATACCAAGAACACACACTAGTGTTTTGGGCCGAAATCAACTCTTTTTGCTTCCATATTGTAAGTATCCTTCTCCTATACTTGTTATCTAGTTGAAGCCCTTGATTTTCATCCTTGAAATCAAGCAAATCCCAAGATCAAAGAGAGTTTACGGCCAGGAGCATCTCCCTTGGCCGTAAACCCTTGTTAAGGCTTCTAGTTGGACATAAACTCATCTTTAAGGCTTGGATTGAGTCTAGAACACTTATGTGATCCTTGTAAGACCTTGAATCATCTATTTGGGCACAAGATTTCATGAGTTTACGGTCGTAAACTCATGTGGCCGTGAACACATGGCCGTAAACTCATATAGCCGTGAACACATGGCCGTAAACTCATAGAGCCGTAAACCCTTGGCCGTAAACACCAATGTGTGGTCATACTGTTGGGTTATGAGCATTCTAACACTCCTAAGTGTACATGCAACCCTAAATACCTTGGATCTATGTTTTCTCTATTATACATACAATTATGAACATCCAAGGTATTATCCTAATCTAGCATACAAAATAATAAATATAACAAGATAGAATACATACCTCTTTGATGTAGAATGTCTTCATGAAGCTTGAGTGCCTAGTGCCCCAAGTGTGACACCTCAAATGGTTCACACAACACCAAATACACTTGGAATAACTTGAGAGAAACTTGAACACTCCTTGAAATCGTCTAGCCCTCACACTCACACATTAGTGCACGATTTCTTGAGCCATGGGATTCTTTTATATGGTGGCTATTAGGGTTACACCATGTAACTCATAACTTTACCCATTCCTTATGCTCCATGGATTTTAACCTCCATGGAGTATCCATGGGTCACCCCATGGACTTAGTCCAACATAAGGAATCTTGGATCACAAGCCCACATATATAAGAATGAATGATTTACACAATCAACCCATATATTTAATTAGTCTCCTTTTGATCACTTAATTAATTCCAAATTAATTCTTGATCAATACTAATTAAATAACCTTATTAATATATTAGAACTTATAATATATTAACCAACCTTAAGTGTTATTTCTCTCATTATAGTCTATCCAAATCCATGATGCCATGCAACCCAAATGGACCATGCCGGGTCGGGTCAAGTCTTACCAATTATAGTTATGGACTTAGACATTAATCCAACAGTCTCCCACTTGGATAAGTCTAAAACTATTATTGCGTATGACTTCAGGAACCGATCAACAATCGTAGCTCTCAAAAGCTTCTGTCGAACTCTGACCTTGTCGATGAACTCTGACCTTTGTCAATGACTTGTCCATTAGATAAGGGATCATATATTCCTCCATTCTAGATATCATATGGACTGAGACATGGATTATCAATCATTCTGTCTGTCCATTTGTCGTTTCCCGATTTCCGATTCATGATGACTGACTGATTGAACAAATCAAATCAGTCCTGGCTTGGCCAAGCACTCACATGTATCATCTTTAAATCATCGAGGGGCCCACAAATATCGCTTTTATCCCGAAGGTAAATGGAATGGATAAACTTTGACTCATATGGCTTGTTCTACTACTTGTTGAATCATACACAAAGGCACGTTTTATAACATCGAGTTACCAATGCGTTTTCGTGCAATCAATGTATAACCAACTCATAGTAACAACTCATATCTCTAGGTTTGAAGAATATAAGATATTATCGTCTCATGATCACTCGTGATAAAATCCATGAAGTGATTCAAATGAGCGCGGGTTGAATCCAATACTCAGAACTTATGAGCACTCATGAGTGTTGTAGCACCACTTTGTCCACCAACTTGGACCTCTACAAACCAACCCATGACAGTCTTGATTCATATCTACTTCCAACATATGACCGACTGTGGATGGTTTGAATAACTTAATCATTCAGGAAGAGCGACTTAGTTATTCTGGAAGTCAAAACATGCAAAGTGAAACACAACAATAAATGAATCAAATATGGTATCAAACCCTATGAATATAAATAAACACTTTTATTTATCACCATACTGATTACTCATTATTCATTGTTTCGGTTTTATCAACTTTATACTTGAATTTAAAACAATAGTTGTCCCATGCTCCAAGCATGTACACTATGTTTTCTAAACACTAGTCATGCCATACACCAAGTATGCATACTATGTTTGTCTATGATCTTTACTTTGTAAAATAGATCAATTGAACATCACTCCAATGATCCTCTTTTCACAGTCCCAAATCCTTACTGCAAATGCAAGAATTCCAAATTCATGCCATTTACTGAAATCTGTTAGATTCTAAACTTATATGCATTGATCCTCTTAATGATTATGCACAAAGTCAGAAAGACTTGACAATAATCATTACAGAGCATTCCAAAGGAGATCAGCTCCTTGGAAACATCCTTCTTTCATTAAGTTTCCTAATCTTACACATATTGAATAATTTCTAACTTTGAAACATTTCCATATTCCATTTTGACTATCACTTCTGAACAAGAGTTGCCTCCTTACAGATTATGTCAATATGGTCCTTCCAGAATTAACATTATACTTCCAACTGTCCTTGAGCAACCAATCTTTGGTAAACCTTAGATTGTCCTCGACAATTGCTTAATCATTTTAGTCATATCCAATTCTAGACCTTTTCCCTTCATAATGCCCCAGGCATTTGGAAAATTTTAGAAAGGATGAATATAGCACATGTAATCGATCCTATATCCGAAGCATATGGGACACGATTCATGATGTCTCACATAAAGACTAAACCAGTCTTTTGCTATAATATTTCCATTTCAATTTGCCAAGTTCTCAAAATTCAGATTATGAAAAGGGATGCCGTAATCATAATCGAATTTTAGAACGCAAATAATGGACCCATATATAGAATTTACTTATGTTGAGCCATTCCAACATGAAATTCATATATATATCCTTGATTAAATACGATTAAAATCTCAATCTAAGCTTTTTAGAATTGAAATGAAGTATAATTTCCTCTCCCTTAATTATAGCAAAACAACTTTTTCAACCCCTGCAACCTCACGAATTGAAACTTTTGTTTTCTATAATTAACATTGCTAACTTGCAACCTTTGTCATAATTATCATGCTCCCACTAACATGATGGTTATTAGCATAACACTTATGCTCCCACTAGCTTTGACATGTACTCAGAAATCAGCTGACTTTCTTACCAAAGTTCAGATTTCTGATACTAGATTGTTTTGATAAAACTTTATCAAAATCATACACCTCTCTTAGATAGCTCACATGTGTGTCTAAACAATTTTAGAACTATGAAAAGGGATGCCGTAATCATAGTCTCAATTGTTTAGACCTTTGCCACTTCTCACAAGTCCATGTTAGTGTGCCGGTAAACCACACACGCTCCACTAACGACTTTGAGAATGCAAATATCACAATTGCTATCTAGCTAAAATCTACTTAGTGAAAGTGTTTCCTCACCATCATTTTCATGAATCGGAGAGAAACCTTATGACGCTTAGATTTAATAGTGTATGTGTTCTTATCCATGTGAATTTGTCAAAACCATAATCACAAGACAAGGTTAGTGACAAATCCAAACTCATATTGATTAAACTTGTGCAATCTTAAATTCTTGCCATTTGGCAGCTCAGGTGCCTGCCATTGCTTCCAAGTAGTTGTGCAACCAATTGAGAGCTCTCAGAACTCCAATGCAAAGCCAACTTGAATAGGCACAAAAATTTCAACACGATAGGTTATAAACCTCAAGTCGTGTGCTAGTGAAGGACTTTAGGTTTTATTCTTGATTAAGTCTTGAAACTTTCAAGAGCTTTAAGACTCCCACTGTCCTCTTGACATATAAGACTCCCTTGTCAAATATTCAAGAGATAGTGCGGATTCTTTATCAAGACTAACATTTTACACAATTGGCCTAAGTTGGTCTCTGTTTTATCCAAAACATCACAACTTACCAATTTCAAATGTACAAGAGTAGATAACCTTTTACTCTTACATTTGACTAGTGTTAACAAACCCTCTTTAAGATATGTCACTCAAGTTACAATCTTGGAGTATGACTCTAAGAATTGTTTTGGAACGAAGTATGACTCATCTTTTTGATTTAACCATTTCAACAATTCATGACTCCTCTTCTTGACTTTAGAGGACCAATTGTGATATGGTATCTTAATCATTAAGATGATCATAAACATGATACTAAAGTACTCTCCCATCTTTTCAGATTTGAGAAACTTTTATCTTTCTGCCATACTTTGATTCTTCTTATTCGTTCTGTCTCACATTGAAACTTCTCCAATGCTACAGACTTATACTTAAACTTATAAGTATAACCATATTTACTGAACTTAAGTAAATCATGACGAATAGTATTCTTGATCTTTTGTGGTGGACTTGACCAGTGCACAAGAATGTGTACTCGATCCCTTAGTCCTTTCCTTATTCACATAAGGAATTACTCTTAATTTTCCAAGCTGAAAGTTCTCATTCATCATACTATACAACTTGCATGATTCCAAGTTTCGGTCCAATTGAACCTTGGGTGATGAGAATCTTTCCTTATTTGGTAATATTAGACACTACCACAACCGAAAGAATCAAATCCATTTTTCCAATATTGCTATCAATGGAATCTTATAAGCAACAACTTTTCACAAATGCCATTGTAAGGATACTTAAAATAAATAAAATCAAAACCTTTTTCTTTTATTTTAAAACTTTGCGGAAAAACTTATCCTTACAATCCATATGAAAACCTTGTTGTTATCTATTCCTATGCAATATAAATATCATAACTCTTAAGTAATAGCCCAAAATTCTGATCACCGAACCATGCGATTGAAATCCATCTTCGCAATCAGAATCAGCATGTACTTAATAGAGTTAGACAATGGACTTTACCTGAAGTAGAGCCAAACTTATTGACTTTAACATCCTTAGGTAAATTTGGCAGCTTCGTAACCAATGCCCATTCCTTTGGCAATAGTTACCTATGGATCCTTGATAATGAGACTATCTCAGACTTCGCCTCTCTCTTTACCATTGGGTCAACAGAGTTGACTATGGCCAATCCCTTTCCATTGGGAAGAGAGAGCTTTACTGGATATCCAATGTCATCATTGTCAATGTCCATAGCGTTTTAGGAAGTTGATCTTAGCAAATAGATAAGATCATTAAGGGTCTTGTCTTAGTCTGTTTCATAGGATTCCCAAAAGAAGTCACTATGTGACTTAGAAAGTAGTTGAGCCACCAACTTTCTCAAGACTTTGACACCCAACTCTCCCGGCTTGTCAATATGTGACTACATCTCCAAGATGTGATCACACCTAGACCTTGCCTTGCCAATAGGGCTTGAGTGACCTTAAACTTTTTAGGAACTTGTGGGTTAGGGAGAATAATTGGAGGAGGTGAAAGAAGTATGATATCCATGGGACATCATCTTCATTTAGGAAAGCTTGTTTCAAGAGATTTGGGAAGATCATAAATGTCTAGACCAGACATCTTTTTGGGAGATATTCAAGATTGTTGATTTAAAGTCCTTAATATGACACCCAATATGAAATATTAAGGCTAGGACCCAACAAACTATTTTATAACTTAGAAGAGGGATGCCGTAATCCAAGCTATAAAATATTTGAAGGTAGGTGAATGACGATTCACCAATTTCCACCATGAAAAACGAAATAATTTATTAGGTTTTAATTGGATTTGAAAGTCCTAGATCTTTGAGATTCATTGAACTGTTCAAAGGCATGTTTCAATCTCGAGTGTGCCCTTCAGGTTTTGTGACTGGGATGCCGAGGATCACAAAACAAGGTGTGAATAACCATGCAAATATACTTGGTACCCTTAATATTTACCCCTTAATCAGTGTGCCGGTTAACCACACACGCTCCACCGATACTATGATAAATATTAAGTTACCCTTTGCCTACCTTGTTAAGTCCAGGTTAGTGTGCCGGTTAACCACACACGCTCCACTAATGACTTAAGCAAAGTGCAAAGTGTAATTTCATGGGTTAGCACCAAATTCACATTTTCCTAAGTAACTAAGATTGGGTATTAATAAGAGTTTAGTTACTTAGTATTTATCATTAATACTTTTAATGAAAGGAGAATTATAGTCCTTGTCCTACCCGTTCGGCTAACGACCCTCCACCAGTCAAGGAAGCGGTGGGTGAGAGTGGACACCCATTAAACTGCCATTTTATAGGCAGTAACCTTATACCCCCCTTATAGACCGGTTTCGTGAATGAGGCCTACTAACGGTAAGACTGACTTTACTCTTATACATATATATAAATATTATTAACTTATAATATTATAAAGTATAAGGGTTGAATTTTAACTTTTAAAATTCTAAGGGCTAACTTGGAATTAAAGTATTCATAAGTGAAAACTTTTCAAATTCCAAAACTTGAGGGCAAGTTTTGAAACTATTCAAAACTAATTAATTCCATAACTTATGAGTTTAAAGTAGTTTTAATTAAAAAAAAAGCTCTTCAAGTTCCATAACTTGAGGACAAGTTATGGAAGACTTTAAACTAATTAATAAAAAAAATAACCTTTTTTTATTGTAACTTATGGAAATAATTAAGGTTACACTTTTTTTTTAATTTAATGAAGAGACTCTTGAACCTCCATAACTTGAGGACAAGTTATGGAGTCATAAAACCATTTAATTAGAACTAGACTCTTCATTTTGTAACCTTTGCCAACTTTTATGAGTTTTATGATTCTTAAATGTGACTTTTCATATAACTTGAGGACAAGTTACAAAAACACACTTTGGAATCAACTCTGAGATTAAAATGGATTGAAAACAACTATTTCACACAACTTTTCTATTAATCTAAGAACCTCATAAGAACAAGATAATTCAAATCATCAATCTTCAAGAAATTAGCATGAACATACAAACTAATACAAATCTTGAAATTATGACAATTATCTTAGAAATTGGATTAGCATGAACATTACCACATCAAAAACAAGTTTATAAGTCCAAAAACATCTTAGGGTAATGTTCCTAGTCCAATTCCAGCCAAAACAATCGAATATATGCATCCAACTCGATTTTTCAGCTACGTTTGCAAGTATAACAAGAAAACAAGCCTAGGCTCTGATACCACTGTTGGGTTATGAGCATTCTAACACTCCTAAGTGTACATGCAACCCTAAATACCTTGGATCTATGTTTTCTCTATTATACATACAATTATGAACATCCAAGGTATTATCCTAATCTAGCATACAAAATAATAAATATAACAAGATAGAATACATACCTCTTTGATGTAGAATGTCTTCATGAAGCTTGAGTGCCTAGTGCCCCAAGTGTGACACCTCAAATGGTTCACACAACACCAAATACACTTGGAATAACTTGAGAGAAACTTGAACACTCCTTGAAATCGTCTAGCCCTCACACTCACACATTAGTGCACGATTTCTTGAGCCATGGGATTCTTTTATATGGTGGCTATTAGGGTTACACCATGTAACTCATAACTTTACCCATTCCTTATGCTCCATGGATTTTAACCTCCATGGAGTATCCATGGGTCACCCCATGGACTTAGTCCAACATAAGGAATCTTGGATCACAAGCCCACATATATAAGAATGAATGATTTACACAATCAACCCATATATTTAATTAGTCTCCTTTTGATCACTTAATTAATTCCAAATTAATTCTTGATCAATACTAATTAAATAACCTTATTAATATATTAGAACTTATAATATATTAACCAACCTTAAGTGTTATTTCTCTCATTATAGTCTATCCAAATGCATGATGCCATGCAACCCAAATGGACCATGCCGGGTCGGGTCAATTCTTACCAATTATAGTTATGGACTTAGACATTAATCCAACACATACACCCCTTAGATGCAATTCTTTGTGGTTATAACACTTCTATATAAGTGTTTCCTAGTTCCTAAGGTGTTTTCCTTACATGATTAGTTGTTTAAACACTAATTATATACATATATGTGTCATTATATGCTTATTAGGATCTGTTGTGCTCGAGTCTTCACTTGGCACTTAACATCCTACAAATCGATCTTTCATTCGTATCACTCATTGCAGGTGAGTTCATACCCCTTAACTTATCTTTTAAATGATTTTAAATGCTTTTATGGGGGGGGGAATACAAGTAGAAACATTATAGTTATTATATCAATCACATGTGATTAATTACTATCAAACAAGTGGATTTCATACATTTCAAGACTGTTTTATCAATCAAACTGCTTCCAATCGTTTTATAAACTCTTTGTTATGCAAAACTCTTTTAAACTTATGTTTTGTCAAAAGCATATCTATATAAATATAGTTATATAAGTAGGATTGAAAGGACTTAGGACTGATAACTCGCGTTACTTCCTGTTCCTTGTTTTGTTGTGGACTTAGGGTATCGGTTGTTTGTCCGAAGGTCGTTTGAATCTTAGTTATATATTATGTGTATGAATATAGATATAAAAGTTCTTAGTTCAGTTCAATACCTTTGGGTAGCAAAGGTGTACAAACATGTTCATTCATACAAACAACATTACTAGTAAACTATAATATGTATAGTTTAGGAAGTCACTACTACTATTACTAGAACAATGAAACATACATGAGTCAGTTCAAACATACTATAACGAGAAACAGTACATACTATAACGAGAGACAATACTCACTATAAAGAGAAACAGATAGAGAATACTATAACGAGAAACAATACATACTACACACTATACACTAGAGAACATACTACATACTAGACAGAGAGAACATACACTACACTAGTACATACTATAAAAATACAAGAATACTATAACATTAATGTGAGATACTACTTCATGGCTCGGAAATATACTGTTGTGTCACGTTTTGTACCCAAAGTCTCCTGGAGGGAGAGTGTGAATTTGTGTATAGATCTATATGGGACTGACCCCCTACACCTTGCTGCTAGCTACAGTGGGACCTGCAGGTCTATGGGTGACGAATGTCATATCAATTCAACGTCTCAAACGTCGTGTTATACTAGTCAATCAAGTATGGTTACAATCATATCACATTTTACCTTAATTAACTAACAAGTTTAAAGGTAGTTAGTACATTAGTAGTTACCTAGATAAAACTACAGTACATCTTTATTTTCCCATTTCATTCACATTGTGATCTTCTCACATAACCGGTAATGAAAAACTATATTTTGGTAATGATAGTCATACTTTGGGAAAACACACACTTTAATAAAAGAACAAACATAGAGAACAGTTGAGTCTTGGTAGAAGGCTACACTAGTAGAAAATATAGGATTTTCTAGGAAGTTTACAAACATTTACATCAGACACTTACAAACTTTTACATCAAACATTTACAACTACATTCTTCAAACTTATACAAACAAGGACACTAAAATACTTATGAACTTACCAGCTTTAATGCTGATCTATGCTTTCAAAATAACTTGTATTCTCAGGTCACCAGTAGACAGGTACCGATGACCAGGTTTTGAGAAGATGGAGCATGTTCAAGACTCATCTCTTATTTTGATATGTATTTTTGGTGTCGTATAAACTGCAGAACACACATGTATTAAAATTATACTATTAATGCTATGGATGATGTTGTTGCTTGTTTACTATTATGCATTGTTGTGATACTGTACATGACGTCCTCCACCCCCGAACGTTTCCGCCGTTCAGGTTTTGGGGTGTGACAGTCAAGTCATTTGACCTAATGGTAAAGAGAAAGGATAAGTCTGAGATAGTCTCATGTACCATTTCCAAAAGAGTCCATATGTTTCTCTTGCCAAAAGAAGGGGCATTGGTTGCGAAGCTGCCAGATTTACCTGAAAGATCTGGTAAAGTCAAAAGTTTGACTCTACTTCAGGTAAAGTCCATTATCTAACTCTATGAAGTCTCTTTTGGAGATTCTTAATACATGATGTAATGTAAGTTACATTTTGATGTTTTGGAAGAACCAAAGGAAACCTAAAGAAAGAGTATGCTGATCTGATCGCGAAGATGGATCTCGATCGCATGGTTCGATGATCATAATTTTGAGCAACTGCTTAAGAGTTACGATAAATTGCTTAGGAATAGATATCAACATAGTTTTCATATGTATTTGCATTATAAGGATAAGATTTTTCGGCAAGTTTTAAAATAAAAGAAAAAGAAAAGTTTTGATTTATTTTAAGTATCCTTATAATGGCATTTGTGAAAAATTGTTGTTTATATGTTTCCATTGATAGCAATATTGGAAAATGGATTTGATTCTTTCATTTGTGGTAGTGTCATAATTTACCAAATAAGGAAAGATTCTCATCACCCAAGTTTCAGTTGGATAGAAACTTGGAATCATGCAAGTTGTATTGTGTGATGAATGAGAATTTTCATCTTTGGGAAATTAAGACTAAGTCCTTGTTCACATGTATGTGTGAGTCAAGAGAAGGACTAAAGGATCGGGTGCACTAGGTTGTGCGCTGATCAGGTCCACCACAAAGAATGATAAGATCATTCGTCATGATTTACTAAAGTTTAGTAAATATGGTTATGCTTACAAGTTTAAGTGTAATTCTGAAACATTTGAAAAGTTTCAATGTATGGCAGAACGGATGAGAAGAATCAAATTAGTCAGAAAGATAAAAGTTTCTCCATTCTAAAAAGATGGGATAGTACTTGAGTATCTTGTTTTATGACTATCTTAGTGATTATGGAACCATATCACAATTGATTCTCTAAGGACACCTTAGTGCATTTGTTTGACTAAGGAGAGGAATCATGAAATGTTGAAATGGTTAAATCAAAAGATAAATCATACTTCGTTCCAAAATCAACTCTTAGAGTCATACTCCAAGATTGTAACTTGAGTGACATAATCTTTAGAAAGTTTATAACACTTGTCAAATGTAGAGTAAGATGTTTCCTATACTTGTACATTTGAAATTGGTAAGTTGTGATGTTTTGGATAAAACAAAACTAAGACCAATTGTGTGAAGTGTTTTCCTTGATAAGAATCCACACTAATTCTTGAATATTTGTTTTGTCTAGGAATGGTTCTTGACAAAGAGAATCTTATATGTCAAGAGTTTAGTGGGAGTCTTAAAAGATCTTGAGAAAGTTTGAAGAACTAAACAAGAGTATTGTTAATCGCTAGCACATAACTTGAGGTTTGTAACCCATTGTATTGACATATTTCTGTTTCTATGCCCATTCCAGTTTAAGTTGACTATGCTTGTGAGTTCTATGAGTTATCAATTGTTTGCATAACAACCTGGAAGCGATGGTAGTCCCTTGTGCTGCCGGGTGGCAAGAAAAACGAGATTGGGCAAGTTCAGTCCATATGAGGTTGGATTTGTTACTAACCTTGTCTTGTGATTATGGCTATGACAAATTCACATGGATAGGAACACATACACCATAAAAATCAAAGTGTCATAAGGTTTCTCTCCGATTCATGAAAATGATGGTGAGGAAACGCTTTCACTAAGTAGATTTTAAGTAGATAGCAATTGTGATATTTGCATTCTCAAAGTCATTAGTGGAGCGCGTGTGGTTAACCATCACACTAACATGGACTTGTGAGAATGGCAAAAGGTTTAAACATTATGATTACGGCATCCCTTTTCATATTTGTTTAGACACACATGTGAGCTATCTAAGGAAAGGTGTATGATTTTGATAAAGTCTTATCAAAGCAATCTTGTATCAGAAATCTGAACTTTGGCAAGAAAGTTAATAAAATATTGATTTCTAGAAGTCCAGCTGATTTCTGGGTACATGTCAAAGCTAGTGGGAGCATAAAGTGTTATGCTGGTTAAATTATAATTATCATGTTAGTGGGAGCATGATTATTATGTTACGTGTTGCAAGTTAGCAATGTTAATTATAGAAAACAAAAGTTTCAATTCGCTTTGAAAAGTTGTTTTGCTATAATTAAGGGAGAGGATTTATACTTCATTCCAATGCTAAAAGCTTAGATTGAGATTTTAATCAACTTTAGTCAAAGATATATATGAATGTTATGTTGGAATGGTTCAACATAAGGAAATTCTATATATGTTGCATTCTCAAAATTCGATTATGATTACGGCATCCCTCTTCATAGTTCGAATTTTGAGAACATGGAAAATAAAAATTTTATAGCACGAATCGGGTCCCATATGCTTCGGGTATAGGATCGATTACATGTGTTATAATATTTATCCATTCTAAATTTTCCAAATTCTTGGGGCATTAAGAGGGAAAAAGGAATAGAACCGGATACTACTAAAATGATTAAGCAATTGTCGAGGACAATCTGAGGCTTACCAAAGATTGGTTGTTCATGGACAATTGGAAGTATAGTGTAAACTTTGGAAAGGACCATATTGACATATTCTGAAAAGAGGCAACTCTTATTCAGAAGTGATAGTCAAAATGGGAATATGGAATTGTCTCCATAGATGGAAGTTATTCTTTGAATCTGTGTAAGATTAGAGAACTTAATGCAAGAAGGGTGTTCAAAGGAATGTACTGTGAATGTGAGACTTCGTTTCCATGGAATTGCTCTCCATTGAAATACTTTGTAATGTTTGTTGGCAAGTCTTTGTGACTTGTGTGCATATTCATTACAAGAGAACCATTGCATATAAGTTTAGAATCTAACAGATTACAGTAAATGGCAAGAGTTTGGTATTCTTACATTTACAAAAGGGATTGGGATTGTGAAATAAGCATCATTGGAGTCGTGTTCAATTGATCTATTTCACAAAAGAAAGGACCATAGGTAAACATAGTGTGCATGCTTGGAGCATGGCATGACTATTGTTTTATTCAAGTATCAAGTTGATAAATCGAAACATTATATAAAGAATAATGAGTACTCAATATGGTGCTTAGATAAAAGGTGTGTTATTTACACTCAAAGTGTTGGGGGCATATAGTATTAGTATTATTCTTGTGTTTCACTTTGAATGTTTTGACTTCCAGAATAACTGGGTCATTCTTCCCGAATGACTAAATTATTCAAACCATCCACAATCGGTCATATGTTGGAAGTAGATATGAATCAAGACTGTCATGAAGATGGTTTGTAGATGTCCAAGGGAGTGGACATAGCAAGAGTTGCTGCAACATTCATGAGTGCTCATAAGTTCTGAGTATTGGATTAAACCCACGCTCATTTGAATCACTTCATGGATTTTATCACGAGTGAATCATGAGACGATAATATCTTATATTCTTGAAACCTAGAGATATGAGTTGTTGACTATGATTTGGTTATACATTGATTGCACGAAAACGCATTGGTAACTCGATGTTATAAAACATGCCTTTGTGTATGATTCAACAAGTAGTTAGTACAAGCATATGAGTCGAAGTTTATCCATTCCTTTTACCTTATAAGGATAAAAGCGATATCTGTGGGCCCCTCGATGATTTAGTGATGACACCCTAAGTGCTTGGCCAAGCCTGGACTGATTTGATTTGTTCAATTAGTCAGTTGTCATAAATCGAAAATCGGGAAACAACAAATGGACAGAGAGAATGATTATAATCCATGTCTCAGTCCATATGATATCTAGAATGGAGTAATATATGATCACTTATCTAATGGACGCGTCATTGATTTGTTCAGAGTTCGACAACGGCTTTAAGAGCTACGATTGCTAGTCGGGTTATGAAGTCGTACTTGCAATAATAGTTTTAGACTTATCCCAGTGGGAGAATGTTGGATTAGATGTCTAAGTCCATAACTATTATTGGTATGTACTCGACCCGAGTGTAGCATGGTCCATTTGGGTTGCATATCATCAGGACAATTTGTTAGGATGGACTTTTGAGAGAAGGTAATTTATGGTTTATTAATATATTATAAGTTATAATATATTAATACGAAATTATATGTTTTAATTAGTATTGATCAAGAATTAATTTGGAATTAATTTAGTGATCAAAAGAGACTAATTAAATCTATGGGGACTAATTATGACAATTAGTTATATTTATATGTGTTGGGCTTATGATCCATGTTGGACCAAGTTTATGTATGGATACATAAAGAGTTGGGCCACATGAACCATGGATCATAAGACCCATGGGTATGGATTGAAGGGTTTTGAGCATTCTAACACTCCTAAGGTGTACATGCAACCCTAGAAACCTTGGATCTATGTTTTACTATGATACATGCAAAATTGATTTTCCGAGGTTCGTAAACTATCTAGCATACCATGGGGAACTTTTAAACATAAATGCTAGAAGAAGAACATACCTTTTGTAGTTTGGATTCCTTGAGAACCTTGTGAGCCTAGCACCTCAAGTGTGATGCCTCAAATGTCTCACACAACACCAAATACACTTGGAATAACCTTGAGAGAAATAGAACACTTCTAAAATCGGCTATGCCCTCTTGTTCTCACACTAGTGCCGATTTTGGTTGCTCACATATTCCTTTTATAGTGTGTCATAAGTAGGGTTACACCATGTAAACCCTAACTTGACATGGCTCTTCATTTCCATGATCCATGGGTTCAAAGACACCATGGAGCATCCTATGGGTTTTAGCCCAACTTGATAACCCATGGAGCATTAGCCCACTATACAAGTATGGATGATTTACACAATCAACCCATATATTTAATTAGTCTTCTTTTGATCACTTAATTAATTCCAAACGAATTCTTGATCAATACTAATTAAATAATATTATTAATATATTAGAACTTATAATATATTAATAAACCTTAAGTGTTATTTCTCTCATTTTGGTCTATCCAAATGCATGATGCCATGCAACCCAAATGGACCATGCTAATCGGGTCAAGTACATTCCAGAAATAGTTATGAACTTAGACCCCTAATCCAACAGTCTCCCACTTAGATAAGTCTAATAACTATATCTGCAAGAATAACTTCAGGAACCGATCAGCAATCGTAGCTCTTTCAAGGTCTCGAGGAACTGAGATGATGATGATACTCCATTTAAGATAAGTGATCATATAATCCTCTGTTCTAGATATCAGCCGGACAAATACATGGAACAATGTCTTACTTATTGTCCAGCAGTTTGTTTCCCAATTTCCGATTTGTTTGACATAGAACTTATTTGAACACATCAACTTAGTTCTGACCGGGCCCGGTACATGGGTCAACACAAAATCATCGAGGGGCCCAGATATCGCTTCTAATCCAAGAAGGAACAGATAAACTTCGACTCATATGCTTGTTCTACTACTTGTTGAATCATACACAAAGGCACGTTTTATAACATCGAGTTACCAATGCGTTTTCATACAATCAATGCATAACCAACTCATAGGCAACAAGTCATATCTCTAGGTTTGAAGACTTATATGATATTACCGTCTCGCGATCACTCGAGATAAATTCCATGAAGTGATACCAGCGAGCGTGGGTTGAATCCAATACTCAGAACTTATGAGCACTCATGAGTGTTGTAGCAATGTCCAACATCTTAGACCTCTACAACCAACTCATGACAGTCTTGATTCATATCTACTTCCAACATATGACCGACTGTGGATGGTTTGAGTAACTTAGTCATTCGGGAAGAATGACCTAGTTATTCTAGAAGTCAAAACATGCAAAGTGAAACACAAGAATAATCGAATCAACTATGGTCTCAGAACTTATGAATATAAATAAAACAAATTTTATTTATCACCATATTGATTACACATTATCCATTGTATACTGTTTCAAACTATCAACTTTATACTTGAATTAAAACAATAGTTTTCCCATGCTCCAAGCATGTATACTATGGTTTTTCTAAACACTAGTCATGCCACACACCAAGTATGCACACTATGTTTTATTCAAAACATTAGTTATGCCATACACCAAGTATGCATACTAAGTTTGTCTATGATCTTTACTCTGTGAAATAGATCGATTGAACATAATTCCAATGATACTCATTTCACAATCCCAAATCCTTACAGCAAATGCAAGAATCCCAAATTCCTGCCATTTACCTAAATCTGTTAGATTCTAAACTTATTTGCATTGGTCCTCTTGTAATGATTATGCACAGAGTCACAAAGACTTGTCAACAGACATTACAGAGTATTCCACTGGAGATCAACTCTATGGAAACGAAGTCTCATATTCAAAGTTCATTGCCTTTGAACATTCTTCTTGCATTAAGTTTCCTAATCTTACACAGATTTAATGAATAACTTCCACTTATGGGAATATTTCCATATTCACATTTTGACTATTACTTCTGGCCAAGAGTTGCCTCCTTTCAGAATATGTCAATATGGTCCTTCCAAAATTAACACTATACTTCCAAATGTCCCTGAGCAACCAATCTTTGGTAAACCTTAGATTGTCCTCAACAATTTCTTAATCAAATTAGTCATATCTAGTTCTAGTACTTTTTCCTCTTAATGCACTAGGCATTTGGAAAAATTTAGAACAGGTGAATATTATAGCATATGCAATCGATCCTACATCCGAAGCATATGGGACACGATTCAGAAAGACATGATACTAGACCAGTCTTTTGCTATAATATTTCTATTTCTATTTGCCAAGTTCTCATAATTCAGATTATGAAAAGGGATGCCATAATCATAATCGAATTTTAGAACGCAAATAATTGACCCATATATAGAATTTCCTTATGTTGAGCCATTCCAACATAAAATTCATATATATATATATATATATATATATATATATATATATATATATATATATATATATATATATATATATATATATATATATATATATATATATATATATATATCCTTGACTAAATATGATTAAAACCTCAATCTAAGCTTTTAGAATTGAAGTGAAGTATAATTTCCTCTCCCTTAATTATAGCAAAACTACTTTTTCCCAATTGAAACCTTTTGTTTTCTATAATTAACATTGCTAACTTGCAACACTTATTATAATTATCATGATCCCACTTGCATGATGATTATTAGCATAACACTTATGCTCCCACTAGCTTTGACATGTACTCAGGAATCAGTTGGACTTCTAGAAGTCAATACTTTATTGACCTTCTTACCAAAGTTCATATTTGTGACACAAGATGCTTTGATAAAACTTTATCAAAATCATACACCTTTCCTTAGATAGCACACATGTGTGTCTAAACAATTTCAGAACTATGAAAAGGGATGCCATAATCATAGTCTCAATTATTTAGACCTTTGCCATTTCTCACAAGTCCATGTTAGTGTGTCGGTTAACCACACATGCTCCACTAACGACTTTGAGAATGCAAATGTCACAATTTCTATCTACTTAAAATCTACTTAGTGAAAGCATTTCCTCACCATCATTTTCATGAATCGGAGAGAAACCTTATGACACTTTGATTTTATGGTGTATGTGTTCCTATCCATGTGAATTTGTCAAAACCATAATCACAAGATAAGGTTAATGACAAATCCAAACTCATATGGATTGAACTTGTGCAGTCTTAATTTCTTGCCACCTGGCAGCACAAGGGCCTTCCATTGCTTCCAAGTTTTTATGCAACCAATTGAGAACTCTCAAAACTCATATGCGAAGCCAACTTTAACTGGAATGGGCACAGAAATAGGAATATGTCAACACGATAGGTTATAAACCTCACGTCGTGTGCTAGTGATAAACTACAGGTGTTTACTCTTGATTAGATCTGGAAGCTTTTCCAAGATCTTTAAGACTCCCACCATCCTCTTGACATATAAGACTCACTTGCCAAATATTCAAGAGATAGTGCGGATTCTTTATCAAGACAAACACTTCACATAATTGGCCTTAGTTGGTCTTTGTTTTATCCAAAACATCACAACTTACCAATTTCAAATGTACAAGAGTAGGAAGCTTTTACTCTTACATTTGACAAGTGTTATAAACCTTTCTCTAAGATATGTCAATCAAGTTACAATCTTGGAGTATGACACTAAGAATTGTTTTTGGAACGAAGTATGACTCATCTTCTTGATTTGACCATTTCAACAATTCACGATTCCTCTTCTTAGCCATAGGAATGCACTAAGATGTCCTTAGAGGACCAATTGTGATATGGTTTCTTAATCATTAAGATGATCACAAAACATGATACTAAAGTACTCTCCCATCTTTTCAGATTTGAGAAACTTTTATCTTTCTGCCTAGTTTCATTCTTCTCATTCGTTCTGCCTTACATCCAATGTTTCAGAATTATACTTAAACTTGTAAGTATAACCATATTTACTAAACTTTAGTAAATCATGACGAATAGTCTTATCGATCTTTTGTGGTGGACTTGACCAGTGCACAAGAATGTGTACTCGATCCCTTAGACCTTCACTTGACTCACATATACATGTAAACAAGGAATTAGTCTTAATTTTCCAAAGCTGAAAGTTCTCATTCATCATACTATACAACTTGCATGATTCCAAGTTTCGGTCCAATTGAAGCCTTGGGTGATGAGAATCTTTCCTTATTTGATAAATTTAGACACTACCACAAATGAAAGAATATAATTCACATTTCCATTATTGCTAGAAACATATAAACATCAATTTTCCATAAAAGCTATTGCAAGGAGATATAAACTAAAATAAAATAAAAAATTTATTTATTTATAAAATGCGGAAAAAAAACTTTTTCCTTACAATGCAGCTTTAAATGAAAACTATGTTGTTACATATTTCCTAGCAATCTATCATAACTCCTAAGTAGTGGCTCAAGAATCCGATATTCGAACCATGCGATTGAAATCCATCTTTGCGATCAGATTCAGCATACTCTTTCTTTAAGTGTCCTTCCCTTTGCTTGATTCTGCCAAACACCAAAATGTAACCGAGTCACATTTTGTATTAAGAATCATCAATAAGGAACTTAACAGAGTTAGATAGTGGACTTACCTGAAGCAGAATTAAACTTTCTGACTAGACCTTCTCCCTGATCTTTTAGGTAGTTAGGGCAGCTTTGCAACCAATGCCCCTTCCTTTTTGGCAATAGAACCATATGGACCCTTTGGGAATGGTACACAGGACTATCTTTGACTTAGCCTTTCTCTTTACCATTAGGAAGAGAAAGCTTTCTGGATTTCCAATGTCACCAATTTGTCAATGTCCATGGTAGTTTGGGAAGTTGATCTACTAATCAATTTTGCTTTACCAGTGCTCCAAATCATTGCTGATTCAGCAGCACCAAGCAAATAGATAAGATCATTAAGGGTCATGTCATAGTCTCTTACATAGTAGTCCCAAAGGACACTCAATATATGACTTAGAAAGTGATTTAACAACCAACTTTCTCAAGACTTTGACACCCAACTCTCCCGGTTTGTCAATATGTGACTTCATCTCCAAAATGTGAGCACACATAGACCTTGCTTGCCAATGGGGCTTGAGTGACCTTGAACTTGTGGGATATGGAGAATGATTGGAGGAGGTGGAGGAATTGAAGTACGATTTCCATGATCCAACCACAGTACATCATCTTCATTAGGAAATCTTGTTCCAAGAGATTTGGGAAGATCATAGATGTCTAAACCAAACATCTAATATGGGAGATATTCAAGTAAGTTGATTTAAGTCCTTAATATAACACCCAATATGAAATATTAAGTCTAGGACCCAACACAATATTTTAATTGGATTTGAAACTCCTAGATCTTTTGAGATTCATTGAATTTTTTCAATGGCATGTTTCAATCTCGAGTGTGCCCTTCAGGTTTTGTGACTGGGATGCCGAGGATCACAAAACAAGGTGTGAATAACCATGCAAATATACTTGGTACCCTTAATATTTACCCCTCAATCGATGTGCCGGTTAACCACGCGCGCTCCACCGATACTATGATAAACATTAAGTTACCCTTTGCCTACCTTGTTAAATCCAGCTAGTGTGTCGGTTAACCACACACGCTCTACTAACTGACTTAAGCAAAGTGCAAAGTGTAATTTCATGGGTTAGCACCAAATTCACATTTTCCTAAGTAACTAAGATTGGGAATTCTTGATAGTTTAGTTACTTAGTATTTATCATTAATACTTTTAATGAAAGGAGAATTCTAGTCCTTGTCCTACCCGTTCGGCTAATGACCCTCCACCAGTCAAGGAAGCGGTGGGTGAGAGTGGACACCAATTAAACTGCCATTTTATAGGCAGCAACCTTATACCCCCTTATAGACCGGCTTCGTGAATGAGGCCTACTAACGGTAAGACTGACTTGTTCTTATACATATATAATTATTATTAACTTATAATATTATAAAGTATAAGGGTTGAATTTTAACTTTTAAAATTCTAGGGGTTGGAACTAAAGTTTTTAAAGAGACTTTACATGTTCCAAAATTTGAGGGCAAGTTTTCTAACTTTCAAACCATTTCATCTTTCATAACTTATGAGTTAAATGGTTTATTAAAATGAGAGACTTTTCATTTTATGTAACCTATGTGTTTCTTTAATGGACTTTAAAATAATGACTTTTGGTAACCCATAACTTGAGGACAAATTATGGATTCCATTAAAACACATAATGATTAAGAATTAAACTAACAAACAAGTTACAAATAATTCCTATGATCTTCTAAACTCATAAGTTCATGAACATGCATATCAACAATTTCAAGAATCATAAAATTAACCATAAAAAACTTGAAATTTTGATAATAGCTATTGAAAATGGATTAGCATAACCATTACACCATCTAAAACAAGTTTTATAAGACCAAAACAGTTTAGGGTAATGTTTCTAGTCCATTTCCAGCAGCAAAAGTCGAAAATCTGCATTCAGGGGCTCCTACTCGTCGAGTGCATGAACCTACTCGACAAGTAGGATGAATTTACTCATGGACTCGGCGAGTTCATGCTGCAGAGTGCAGAAAAACTGAGTTTTTCCACAATTTTGCATCAAGTATCAAACAAACAAGCCGAGGCTCTGATACCACCGAAGGGTTTTGAGCATTCTAACACTACTAAGGTGTACATGCAACCCTAGAAACATTGGATCTATGTTTTACTATGATACATGCAAAATTGATTTTCCAAGGTTCTTAAACTATCTAGCATACCATGGGAAACTTTTAAACTTAAATGCTAGAAGAAGAACATACCTTTTGTAGTTTGGATTCCTTGAGAACCTTGTGAGCCTAGCACCTCAAGTGTGATGCCTCAAATGTCTCACACAACACCAAATACACTTGGAATAACCTTGAGAGAAATAGAACACTTCTAAAATCGGCTATGCCCTCTTGCTCTCACACTAGTGCCGATTTTGGTTGCTCACATATTCCTTTTATAGTGTGTCATAAGTAGGGTTACACCATGTAAACCCTAACTTGACATGGCTCTTCGTTTCCATTATCCATCGGTTCAAAGACACCATGGAGCATCCATGGAGCATCCTATGGGTTTTAGCCCAACTTGATAACCCATGGAGCATTAGCCCACTATACAAGTATGGATGATTTATACAATCAACCCATATATTTACTTAGTCTTCTTTTGATCACTTAATTAATTCCAAACTAATTCTTGATCAATACTAATTAAATAATATTATTAATATATTAAAACTTATAATATATTAATAAACCTTAAGTGTTATTTCTCTCATTTTGGTCTATCCAAATGCATAATGCCATGCAACCCAAATGGACCATGCTAATCGGGTCAAGTACATTCCAGAAATAGTTATGAACTTAGACACCTAATCCAACATGGATTTGGGTTATATCCATGACCCTAGATATCCCACATATAAATACATACTTCATTGCCCAAAATCGCTACAAGTGTATTCTTGGAGTGCATGGTGGTTTTAGGTGCATGGAGATTCTCTCTCAAGTTCATCCTTTGTTCATGATGTGTTGTGATTCCACTTGAGGCTTCCACACTATTGGGGCTAAGCTCTTAAGGCCAGATACATCAAGACTTCAAGCTCCATCAAAAAGTATGTTATCCTAACTAGTATATTATATGGTTTATATCAAATGCATGCTAGTTGTAGGTTTAATACCTTAGAAACCATTTGTATGTATAATTAGTGAAAACATAGAGCCAAGGTATTTAGGGTTGCATGAACACCTTAGGAGTGATAGAATGCTCAAAACCCAACACATTGTTTATAGTGAACTAAGTATATCAAACCACAAAAGATATAAAACTATAAATACAATGGGGCTGAAATGCTCTGACTAAAAGTATACTTCTAAAAATACAAAAGTATACGAACATGCATACATACCAGAAACAGTATTACAATAAGAACTACATAAAAGTATTTAGATAAGTTGGACGCTGCGGTTAAGCCTGGATAGTTATGTAGTCATATCTGGAATAAATATAACTTGATTAACTATATTTATTTGAGATACGACCAACATGTGTTTATGAAAGATCGTGGTGTTGCAACAAGTCTAAAACTTACCAACTCTACATATAAGAGGAACTCTAGAACCTAACATGAATTTAAAATACAATAGGAGTATTTTATGGCACTACAACACTAGAACAACAATATTAGGAATTGATAGCTATATAAACTAATAGTCGAGAAAGGCCTTCTTACCATAATCAATCATGTGAAGACAAAGGACCCTTGCTGGTAGATCTATAATTGCTAAGTGTATACGTTACAGTTATAAATAATTAAGATTTTATAGACTTAGAATTTGTGATTTCACTTTACTTCCTGTTCCTTGTTTGGTTGTGGACTTAGAGTAGGATCACTTATTCGAAGGTCTATTTGATCTTGGTTATATATAATATGTATACACTATGTGATTATAGGAGGACCCGGTATGGGTCATACTATACAAATTCATTTGAAATGTTGCTATAAATTTCATAAATTGAAATTGCGATTGTTTACTTATATTAGTAGACTTCTATTGTAAACCGCTTAATAGAACACTATAAAAGTCAGGATATGATGCGTTTAGGACTAAGATATATCTTGTTCAATATCACCTGACTCATAACTACTATAGAGGACTTATCATCACCTCCTCTTTAAACCTTATAGAGAAAGATGACGCCACGTAATCAAACATGCGTTTTAACAACACACCACCAACTCCACCACCGCCACCACCTCTACAGTATGACACTACTGTTTTCCAAGCATCAGTAACAGCCGCCATGGCAGCCGCCATGACACAAATCAACGCAAGTAGTGCTAGTGGGGCGAGTAGTGGTGCTAACAATTCTAACCACGGAGAAAGTCACGGACATCCAAGAGAGTGTTCCTATAAAGACTTTACGAATGCCAAAACCAAATCCTTTGATGGCACTGGAGGTTTCATTGATCTAACATGCTGGTTTGAGAAGACAGAATCGGTGTTTGAAATTTGTACGTGCCCTGAAGTTAGCAAAGTGAAATTTGCAACATGCACTTTCATGGACCGAGCCCTCTCCTGGTGGAACGGCTATGTCAAATCGTTGACGCTCCCACTAGCCAACGCCATGAGCTGGGAAGACTTAACAATTTTTATACTAGCAGAATACTGCCCAAGGGGCGAGGTGCAAAAGCTAGGGCAAGAACTCTGGCGTCTGACGATGAAGAACTCCGACATTACAGCTTACACTACCAGATTTAGTGACCTGGTTATACTATGTCCCGGGATGGTCACCCCGGAAAGTAAGAAAGTGGAAAGGTACATCTGGGGACTATCTCCTCACATCCAAGGAAACGTGATAACTGCAAACCCACTTACTTTTGACAGTGCCAAGCGTCTGGCACAAACACTCGTTGATCATGGAGTTCGCCAAGGCTTCATGACATCCATTCCTGAGCAACCCAAAGAAGGTGGTAACAAAAAGAAGATTTGGAACAAAAGAAAGGGACAATTGTCACAAGAGTCCTCAAAGAAGCAACAAACTGTGGCAGTCCACGCTGTTACTGTTCCTGCTGTTGTTCCTGTTACTCCAGCACCTCCCAATCGATATGCAGGAAACCTTCCAAAGTGTAACAAGTGCAATTTCCATCACACGGGAATTTTTCGGGAAATTCACTGCTAAAACGGCAACAGGAAGGGGCACACCACCCATTTCTGTAAAGCGTCGGCACAACCAATCACCCAAGTCCCTGATGTTGGAGTAAGCTGTAACACCGTAAATTTTCAAACAAAATTTTCATTTTAAAATCATATAATTCTCATAATGTATTTCACAAAATCTCATTTATTTTGTTTACAAAACACATCTCTATAATTGTTTGACTAATAATCCAGGATCCTCAAATCATAACTCTTTCTCTGGTGTGTACAATCGAGCCGGTGCCTTCCCGCGATCCTGAGAAAACCTGAAACACATAACAGATAACATGGTAAGCATGAAGCTTAGTGAGTTCCCCAAAATACCGCACACATCACAGTAGCCTCTCATGGCTATACTCAGATAAGACCCTTCGGTCAATGTGTCTCAGTGGGCCCCCCCGGTCCCAAAACACAGGTGGTCCCTCCAGTCCTAACCCAATAAGCTCATAATAACAATACTCGGCATAAATCACAGAGACATAATGCAGAATATCACAATACACAAATAAGCACATAAGACATCTCAGTCACACAAGGATACCACTCATGGTAAGTATAGTGAGAAGACTCACTTCGGATGATGAACAACCCCTATAAATGTTGTTGCTACACATCGGCCACTAACGTTGTGCCAAACCCACAATTATCCCAATTAGAAACTAAGTCCAAACTCTCACTCATTAGGTCTAAAGGTAATCCACTAACCAGCCCATCAATGACCTAAAACCCATTGGGCCTACCAAGGCCCAATTATAAATGGGCTCTCCCAAGGCCCAATTCTCAATCTAAATGGCAAGCCCAACTCAAGGGCCCAAAGCACAATATAATATTTCTCTGCTCAAAGTCACTAATACACAAGCCCAAAGATCCAGGCCCAACGCTTAATGCCTAATAATAAACTCAACCCAAAAAGCTCTCAGAGAGGTTACACAGCGCGTACCTCCCTTGGTATGCTCAGCATACACTAGCATGCACAAATCTGATCAGGGACACCAACCCAGTACGCGGGGCGTACTGGAATTACGTTCGGCGTATGCCCAGTTTTGCTTAGTCCATTCTTTTGGTCTTAACCCGTTAAGACCTTAGCTCATTTCTCAGATCTGGACTCCCTAATAGCTCTTACTCCATAAAGTCAGTGACTTTAACCCTTTGCATGGCTGATATGGTCACAAACACACAAAACACCCACTCTCTTATCTCAAAAAGCTCATAACTCATGCATGGCTTGATACCAACGTCCAAAACCTCATTTTTATGGATCCTCTCTACTAAAAATATTCTAAAGGAAAAACATTAGGCTCTGGAGTGCAACAACTCATAAAGCTTCAAGCTTTGGGACCAAAAACCCTAAAATGGACCATAACATGCACAAATCAAAAGGATGGGAAAGCTTTGAGCTTTATACCTTCAAATGATGCTCCATCCATAGAAAAGCTCAGATCCAAAACCTGGACTCCAACTATATTCTCTTCCATTCTCCTTCTTCACTCCCAAAAATCCCACAAGAACACTTATAAGCTCACAATAGACACTCAAGCTCAAAGAACGGGAATTAGGGTTTTGAGAGAGTTGAAATCTGGAAATGGTGGCTGGATATGAGGACATAATGTTCCTTAAATAGGGGCACTCCAAAATATTAGGGTTTCTTTCTGGACCTAGTACGCCCAGCGTACCCTCTGGTACCCCCAGCGTACCCTCTAGTACACCCAGCATACTGGGTGACTCCGCTTTAATTTCACGCACATGAGTACGCTAAGCGTACTCACATGTATGCCCAACGTACTCAACTACCACCTTACTCAAATAACGGACTCATCCTGCCACAACTTCAAACTTCCCTAGCTTCCTCGATATAACTCCGATTCCAATGAACCTCATACCCCCGGAAAGGTGTCGAGATGTCCTACGCTTCTAGCAACTCGTCGCAACCCCGAGGCTTCCTCATGCCCGGGTTGCAGCCCACGAGCCCTAATCACGGACCATCTGAAACAGGGTGTTACAATTTTCCCCCACTTGAAATAGATTTCGCCTTCAAAATCGCTCCTTATTAACACATAGATCGAACCCAATAACCCGAGAAGCTCCACTGAAAGGACCTCATATCAAACAACAACCTCTTCCAAAGACACCTGAACCCAACAGGAACTCCCGGCCCCGAAGAAGGACAGACCCTTCTACCGTTGCGGTACTTGATCTAACTCACGGGAACTTAAAAACTCTAGTGGTCTGTCACCCTACTAGACCACCCTCAGAAAATATCATCATGTTGATCACTCATCGACTAACAGACTCTAAGAACATCCTACCAACCCTGATTCTCTAATCAATTCCGGTCGAAATCAAGAGGAACGGAAAGGTCATAACCCACTAAGGACCCACCGCCTGAACAACTATCCGAACTCTTCTGAAGGAATGGTCCTCAAAACTCTGTCCTCAGACACAAGAAAGCGGTCAAGACAACTCGAAACGATCCTCTAAGACCCTTAATTATAAGCCCCAACTCCTCTCAATTGTCCCTTCCAACACTGAGCACCAGGTCAGCTCCAACCCAAAAGTTGAAACTCTAAAGGTTACCCACTGCACACCCAATAAAACGACTTACCGACTTCCTTCTCATAACAACTATCTCGACTCATCGTGACACACAAGTCACGAAGTTCGCTTTACCTCAAGCGAATAATACAACCTTTTCTGAAGTTGTGTCACCTCTGACCTCTATCGCCTACCACTTACCGGTTCCACGCGTCTCGTGGTTCTTCACATACCAACGAAACTGACCCACTCCGGGTTGAGATATCAGATGGAGGTCAATACCCCTCAATATGAAACCCATCCATGAATCTGAAACCTCATCTCGCCTTCTCAATACACGAATGGATCCAGACTCAAACTTGAGAGTCTAATTAAACAACAGAATTGGAACCACTTATTTCAAATTTGGTACTCAACTCATGACTCAAGATTCGCAAATTTATGCTCACACCATCTCTCCAATTCTTTCCGATTACAATAATCCCTCCTCATCCCAGGGATATAACGATTCCCGACCGTCACGGAGATCTCAGTCTCGCCCCTGGTTCGGCAACCAGGTTCCCGAAGACTCAAGTGGTAAGGCTACCCAAGCCTAAGAACTCCTCTGCGTCATACTCGTACTAGCGAATACTACAGCTCCCCGCTGAAAAGTATTCCCTCTTGTCGACTACTGAGTGCTACGGTTCCCCTCGTAGTCTTAAGATGCTTCTTTATTGACTCATGAATGCTACGACTCCCCGTAGACTTATGACACCCTCTCACTGACTCGTGAATGCTACGGCTCCCCATAGTATCACAACACTCTCTCGCTAACTAGTGAATACTACGGCTCCCCGCAGTATCACGACACTCTCTCGCTGACTAGTGAGTATCACGGCTCCCCGCAGTATCACATCACTCTCTCGCTATCCAGTAAATACTACGGCTCCCCGTAGTATAACGACACTCTCTCCCACTGACTCATGGATGCTACAGCTCCCCATAGTCTTACAACACTCTCTCGCTCACTGACTCACCATGGGCTCTTACCATGGTTTCTCCTGATAATCCCACGCGATTACTACCACCCGGATCCACTCACTCTTTTATCACCTCATAATCTCATCATCAAGTCATCACTACACTGAGTTCACTAACTCATGCTCCACAACCCAACATAGATAGGTGCACACACCCACTCAGGTCATGCACCACCACTCCTGATGTAAATTCTCATAAGCCAGTCACTTTTCTCAACACAGGCACACCATTATCCAGACTCGCTCTGGGACAATTAACTGATGGGTTCCCACTGGAACAACAACCACTCGGTACTCCACTTGCAACTTAAATCTCAAAATAATCCAAAAATTTAGGGCGTTATACTCAGACAACCAGGCACACCATCACAAAACCTCATGGTTTCTTGTCTCATACACTGATCTTCTACTTACGGCATCATACTCGGAACCTCGAAATACTCCAACTCACAACTTGAAACACGGAGGAATCTGTTGGATTAATGTCTAAGTCCATAACTATATTTGGTATGTACTTGACCCGACCCGGCATGGTCCATTTGGGTTGCACTTCACCGACACAATTTATATGGATAGTCTTTTGAGAATAGTATATTTATGATTTATATTAATATATTATAAGTTCTAATATATTAATATATAATCATCTTATTTAACTAGTATTGATCAAGAATTAATTTATAATTAATTAAGTGATCAAAAGGAACTAATTAAATATGGACTCTTAGATATATATATATATATATATATATATATATATATATATATATATATATATATATATATATATATATATATATATATATATATATATATATAGTGGGCCAAGTTCATTTAGGTTGGGCTAAGTCTTCATGGATAGTCCATGGAGCTTTAACCCATGGATCCTAGGAAATGAAAGGTCATGGGTATTAGGGTTTAACCCTAATCATCCACACTATATAAAGGGTCTTATGGTTCATGAAATTATGCTAGTGGCTAGTGTGGATACACTAAAGAGGGCAATAACCGATTTCATAGTGTGAGCCAAGTATCCATATTCTCTAAAGGTTTTCCAAGGTGTTTTGGTGATTTGTGATTCCACTTGAGGCTTCCACACTATTGGGGCTAAGCTCTTAAAGCTTGAAAACATCAAGCTACATCAAAAGGTATGTCATCTAACTAGAACTTTGTAGTATAGGTGCTTCATAATATGCTAGTTACCATGAAACCTTGGAATATTTAATATTTGCATGTATAATAGAGAAAACATAGATCCAAGGTTTATAGGGTTGCATGTACACCATAGGAGTGTTAGAATGCTTAAAACCCAACAGAATCATCAATGACTGAAAACATGCTGAAAAATTCCGAAGCTCCACCCTCTACTGATCACCGCCCATACGAACTACTCATACCGACTCTGAAATTGGTTGAAAAATCAACTGCTCCTCCTCCTAGAGTATAGATCACAATCTTCATGGATAGTCCATGGAGCTTTAACCCATGGATCCTAGGAAATGAAAGGTCATGGGTATTAGGGTTTAACCCTAATCATCCACACTATATAAAGGGTCTTATGGTTTATGAAATTATGCTAGTGGCTAGTGTGGATACACTAAAGAGGGCAATAACCGATTTCATAGTGTGAGCCAAGTATCCATATTCTCTAAAGGTTTTCCAAGGTGTTTTGGTGATTTGTGATTCCAAATGAGGCTTCCACACTATTGGGGCTAAGCTCTTAAAGCTTGAAGACATCAAGCTACATCAAAAGGTATGTCATCTAACTAGAACTTTGTAGTATAGGTGCTTCATAATATGCTAGTTACGATGAAACCTTGGAATATTTAATATTTGCATGTATAATAGAGAAAACATAGATCTAAGGTTTATAGGGTTGCATGTACACCATAGGAGTGTTAGAATGCTCAAAACCCAACAGTGGTATCAGAGTCATGGGTTGTTTTCTGTTATTTTGATGCAAATGTTTTATTTTCAAAGTTGAAAAAAAAAAAGAAAAAAAAACATGACGTTTGTCAAATTTTAAGATAATTACTTGTTTTTGTGAAAAACTAATTATTTGTAAAATTTGAATCATTTGCTATATGAGTTGAATTAGGTCAAATTTAGTAAAAGATAAAATGATGTGATTATTTTATTAGATTTAAAAGTTTGATCTAAAGAGTTTTTTGAAACCTCCATAAGTTATGGATATGAAAAGGTTTTTAAAAAAAATTGATTCAAAGTTTTTTATGGAGTTACAAAACTTGGTCTTAATGTTTTAAAGAATTCCATAACTTGTTCTTAAGTTATGGAACATGAAAAGTTTCATCATAAAACAAGTATTTAACTCCATAAGTTATGGAATTCAAAAGTTTTCAAGAGTTACAAAACTTGCCCTCAAGTTTTGGAATTTGGAAAAAGTTTTTTTATGATAAAAAAAAAGAATTGAATTCTAAAACTCTTGGGTTCATAACTTAAACAATTAATTAAATGGTTTTAATTTTGAATTTAATAATTGGAATTATGATGTTTTATTGAATAATTCAATTAACTCTTATGGACTTTATTAATAGATAATTAAAGTGTTTAATTAAAAGAGAATTAATAATTCCATAATGACATGGTTTAAATTTAATTAAATTAAGAGTATAGTTTAATTAATAGATTAAACCACCAAGTATTTTAAATGTCTAAAATACACCCTTATACTATTATAATATTAAAAGTTTAATATATTATATGTATAAGAGCAAGTCGTCTTACCATTAGTAGGCCTCATTCACGAAGCCGGTCTATAAGGGGGGTATAAGGTTACTGCCTATAAAATGGCAGTTTAATGGGTGTCCACTCTCACCCACTGCTTCCTTGACTGGTGGAGGGTCGTTAGCCGAACAGGTAGGACAAGGACTATAATTCTCCCTTCATTAAAAGTATTAATGATAAATACTAAGTAACTAAACTTTTTATAAATTCTCAATCTTAGTTACTTAGGAAAATGTGAATAAGGTGCTAATCAATGAAATTACACGTTGCACTTTGTTTAAGCTGTTAGTAGAGCGTGTGTGGTTAACCGGCACACTAACCTGGACTTAACAAGGTAGGCAAAGGGTAACTTAATGTTTATCATAGTATCGTTGGAGCTTGTGTGGTTAACCGACACATCGATTGAGGGGTAAATATTAAGGGTACCAAGTATATTTGCATGGTTACTTCACACCTTGTTTTGTGATCCTCGACATCCCAGTCACAAAACCTGAAGGGCACACTCGAGATTGAAACATGCCATTGAAAAGTTCAATGAATCTCAAAAGAATCTAGGAGTTTCAAAACCAATTAAAACCTAATAATACATTTCGTTTATCTTGGTGGAAATTGGTGAATCGTCATTCACCTACCATCAAATATTTTATAGCTTGGATTACGGCATCCCTCTTCCAAGTTATAAAATAGTTTGTTGGGTCCTAGCCTTAATATATCATATTGGGTGTTATATTAAGGACTTAAATCAACTTTACGTGAATTTCTCCCATTGTTGATGTCTGGTTTAGACAACAATGATCTTCCCAAACCAAGCTTTCCTAATGAATATGACTTCCCGAGTTTGGCTCATGGAAGTCATACTTCTCTTCCTCCACCTCCTCCAATTATTCTCCCTAACCCACAAGTTCAAGGTCACTCAAGCCCTAATGGCAAGCAAGGTCTATGTGTGATCACATCTTAGAGATGAAGTCACATATTGACAAGCCGGGAGAGTTGGGTGTCAAAGTCTTGAGAAAGTTGGATGTTCAATCACTTTCTATGTCACATAGTGAGTTCCTTTGGAACTACTATGAAACAGACTATGACATGAACCTTAATGATCTTATCTATTTGCTTGGTGCTGCTGAATCAGCAATAATTTGGAGCACTGGGAGAGCAAATTTGATTAGTAGATCAACTTCCCAAACTACCATGGACATTGACAATGGTAACATTGGATATCTAGAAAAGCCTTCTCTTCCCAATGGAAAGGGATTGGCCATAGTCAACACGGTTGACCAAATGGTAAAGAGAAAGGCTAAGTCTGAGATAGTCCCATTACCAAAGGGTCCATATGTTTATTTTGCCAAAGGAAGGGGCGTTGATTGCAAAGCTGCCAAATTTACCTAAGGATGTTAAAGTCAATAAGTTTGACTCTACATCAGGTAGAGCCCATTATCTAACTCTGTTAAGTTCTATTCTGAGATCCTCATTACATGATGTGACTGGGTCACATGTTGATGTTTTAAGAATCAAAGAATAGAGAGAAATCTTAAAGGAAGTATATGCTGATTCTGATCGCGAAGGTGGATTTCGATCGCATCAGAATTTTGAGCAGTTGCTTAAGAAGTTATGATATATTGCTAAGGAATAGATAACAACAATTTTCCATGTGGATTGTAAGGATAAGTTTTTCCGCAAAGTTTTAAAATAAAAGAAAATTGTTTAATTTTATTTATTTGAAGTATCCTTACAATGGCATTTGTGGAAAATTGTTGCTTATATGATTCCACTGACAGCAATATTGGAAAATGGATTTGATTCTTTCATTTATGGTAGTGTCTAAATTTACCAAATCAGGAAAGTTCCTCATCGCCCAAGTTTCAATTGGACCGAAACTTGGAATCATGCAAGTTGAATAGTATGATGAATGAGAACTTTCAAGCATTGGAAAATCAAGACTAATTACTTGTTCACATGGATGTGTGAGTCAAGTGAAGGACTAAAGGGATCGAGTACACATTCTTGTGCACTGGTCATGTCCACCACAAAGCTGGTTAAGACTATTTGATTTACTAAAGTTTAGTAAATATGGTTATACTTACAAGTTTAAGTATAATTCTGAAACATTGGAAAAGTCTCAATGTATGGTAGAACGAATGGGAAGAATCAAATTAGGCAGAAAGATAAAAGTTTCTCAAATCTGAAAAGATGGGAGAGTACTTTAGTATCATGTTTGTGATAATCTTAATGATTTAGAAATCATATCACAATTAGTCCTCTAAAGGTCATCTTAGTGCATTCTTATGACTAAGAAGAGGAGTCATGAATTGTTGAAATGGTTAGATCAGGAAGATGAGTCATACTTCGTTCCAAAACAATTCTTAGAGTCATACTCCAAGATTGTAACTTGAGTGACATATCTTAAAGAAAGGTTTAAAACACTTGTCAAATGTAAGAGTAAAAGTGTCCTACTCTTGTACATTTGAAATTGGTAAGTTGTGATGTTTTGGATAAAACAAAGACCAACTAAGGCCAATTGTGTGAAGTGTTTGTCTTGATAAAGAATCCGCACTATCTCTTGAGTATTTGGCAAGATAGTCTTATATGTCAAGAGGATAGTGGGAGTCTTAAAGATCCTAAAAATAATTTCAAGAACTAATCAAGAATAAAACCTGAGGTTCTTCACTAGCACACGACTTGAAGTTTATAACCTATCGTGTTGACATATTCTGTGCCCATTCCAGTTAAAGTTGGCTTTGCATAGGAGTTCTGAAAGTTCTTAATTGGTTGCATAACAACTTGGAAGCAATGGAAGGCCTTGTACTGCCAGGTGGCAAGAAGTTAAGATTGCATAAGTTCAGTCCATATGAGTTTGGATTTGTCATTATCCTTGTCTTGTGACTATGGTTTTGACGATTCACATGGATAAGAACACATACACCATAAAATCTAAGGGTCATAAGGTTTCTCTCCGATTCATGGAAATGATGGTGAGGAAACACTTCCACCAAGTAGATTTGAAGCAGATGGCAAAAGGTCTAAACAATTGAGACTATTATTACGACATCCCTTTTCATAGTTCTGAAACTGTTTAGACACACATGCATGCTATCTAAGGAAAGGTGTATGATTTTGATAAAGTTTTATCAAAGCATCTCGTATCAGAAATCTGAACTTTGGTAAGAAAGTCAATAAAGTATTGATTTCTAGAAGTCCAACTGATTTCTGAGTACATGTCAAAGCTAGTGGGAGCATAAGTGTTATGCTAATAATCATCATGTTAGTGGGAGCATGATAATTATTGTTAGTGTTGCAAGTTAGATATGTTAATTATAGAAAACAAAAGTTTCAATTCGTGAGGCTGCAGGGATTGAAAAAGTTGTTTTGCTATAATTAAGGGAGAGGATATACTTCATTTCAGTTCTAAAGGCTTAGATTGAGACCTTAATCATCTTTAGTCAAGAATATATATATGAATTTCATGTTGGATTGGTTCAACTTAAGGAAATTCTATATATTGCGTTCTAAAAATTCGATTATGATTACGACATCCCTCTTCATAGTCAAATTTTGAAAACATGGCAAATAAAAATATTGTAGCAAAAGACTGGTCTAGAATCATGTCTTTATGTGAGACATCATGAATCGTGTACCATTTGCTTTGGGTACAGGATCGATTGCATGTGCTATAATATTTGTCATTTCTAAATTTTTCCAAATGCCCAGAGGCACTAAGAAGGGAAAAGGTCTAGAATTGGATATGACTAAAATGATTAAGCAATTGTCGAGGACAATCTGAGGTTTACCAAAGATTGGTTGCTCAGGGACAGTTGGAAGTATAGTGCTAATTTTGGAAGGACCATATTGACATATTCTGAAAAGAGGCATCTCTTATTTAGAAGTGATAGTCAAAATGAGAATATGGAGTTGTCTCCATAGGTGGAAGTTATCTGTGTAAGATTAGAAAACTTAATGCAAGAAGTTATCTGTGTACTTTGAATATGAGACTTAGTTTCCATGGAGTTGATCTCCATTGGAATACCTTATAATGACTGTTGACAAGTCTTTGTGACTTTGTACATATTCATTACAGGAGGGTCAGTGCATATAAGTTTAAAATCTAAACAGATTTCGATAAATGATAGGAATTTGAAATTCTCACATTTTTCGATAAGGATTTGGGAGTGTGAAATTAGAATCATTGAAATTATGTTCAATTGGTTTATTTCACAAAGTAAGGATCATAGACAAACATAGAGTGCATACTTGGTGTATGGAAAAGCCATTGCTTAAGAAAAACATAGTGTACATGCTTGGAGCATGGGACAACTAGTGTTTTTAATTCAAGTATAAAGCTGATAAAACCGAAACAATGAATAATGAGTAATCAGTATGGTGATAAATAAAAGTGTTTATTTATATTCATAGGGTTTGATACCATATTTGATTCATTTATTCTTGTGTTTCACTTTGCATGTTTTGACTTCCAGAATAACTAAGTCGCTCTTCCTGAATGATTAAGTTATTCAAACCATCCACAGTCGGTCATATGTTGGAAGTAGATATGAATCAAGACTGTCATGGGTTGGTTTGTAGAGGTCCAAGTTGGTGGACAAAGTGGTGCTACAACACTCATGAGTGCTCATAAGTTCTGAGTATTGGATTCAACCCGCGCTCATTTGAATCACTTCATGGATTTTATCACGAGTGATCATGAGATGATAATATCTTATATTCTTAAAACCTAGAGATATGAGTTGTTACTCTGAGTTGGTTATACATTGATTGCACGAAAACGCATTGGTAACTCGATGTTATAAAACGTGCCTTTGTGTATGATTTAACAAGTAGTAGAACAAGCCATATGAGTCGAAGTTTATCCATTCCTTTTACCTTCGGGATAAAAACGATATTTGTAGGCCCCTCGATAATTTAGGGATGACACATGTGAGTGCTTGGCCAAGCCAGGGCTGATTTGATTTGTTCAATCAGTCAGTCATCATAAATCGGAAATCGAGAAACAACAAATGGACAGAGAGAATGATTGATAATCCATGTCTCAGTCCATATGATATCTAGAATGGAGGAATATATGATCCCTTATCTAATGGACAAGTCATTGACAAAGGTCAGAGTTTATTGACAATATCAGAGTTCGACAGCGGCTTTAAGAGCTACGATTGCCAGTTGGTTTTTGAAGTCATACTCAATAATAGTTTTAGACTTATCCAAGTGGGAGACTGTTGGATTAATGTCTAAGTCCATAACTATATTTGGTATGTACTTGACCCGACCCGGCATGGTCCATTTGGGTTGCACTTCACCGACACAATTTATATGGATAGTCTTTTGAGAATAATATATTTATGATTTATATTAATATATTATAAGTTCTAATATATTAATATATAATCATATTATTTAATTAGTATTGATCAAGAATTAATTTATAATTACTTAAGTGATCAAAAGGAACTAATTAAATATGGACTCTTAGATATATATATATATATATATATATATATATATATATATATATATATATATATATATATATATATATATATAGTGGGCCAAGTTCATTTAGGTTGGGCTAAGTCTTCATGGATAGTCCATGGAGCTTTAACCCATGGATCCTAGGAAATGAAAGGTCATGGGTATTAGGGTTTAACCCTAATCATCCACACTATATAAAGGGTCTTATGGTTCATGAAATTATGCTAGTGGCTAGTGTGGATACACTAAAGAGGGCAATAACCGATTTCATAGTGTGAGCCAAGTATCCATATTCTCTAAAGGTTTTCCAAGGTGTTTTGGTGATTTGTGATTCCACTTGAGGCTTCCACACTATTGGGGCTAAGCTCTTAAAGCTTGAAAACATCAAGCTACATCAAAAGGTATGTCATCTAACTAGAACTTTGTAGTATAGGTGCTTCATAATATGCTAGTTACCATGAAACCTTGGAATATTTAATATTTGCATGTATAATAGAGAAAACATAGATCCAAGGTTTATAGGGTTGCATGTACACCATAGGAGTGTTAGAATGCTCAAAACCCAACAGAATCATCAATGACTGAAAACATGCTGAAAAATTCCGAAGCTCCACCCTCTACTGATCACCGCCCATACGAACTACTCATACCGACTCTGAAATTGGTTGAAAAATCAACTGCTCCTCCTCCTAGAGTATAGATCACAATCTATACCTATACTTGCAAATCTCAGCTATTGCACCCTGAACTCAGCGACCAATCTGCCTCGAACTCAACTTTTGCAAACCCGAAAGATCCATAGCCATAATAAATTCCCTGACTGACGGCCACCTGCCGTGGGTTCAATTATCCTTCCTTACGCCTAGACTCACACATCATCCCACCTTGCACCTTACCTCATCCACCAATAACCCAGGTGTCGTGTGTCCGCACCACAGATCTCCAAAATCAGTTCTCTAAACGCACTTGAACGAATTGCTGATCCTCTCAATAGAATACCCAGTTCTCCCCCACTCAGGTTTCGAACCATCACCAGTCGACATACCAACAATCTACCCCGTAGACCATTTCACCCGGTACATCACACTTGACTCTTGGAACGTACCACGAAATCACTCAATGATCTTCCTGAAAGAAACCAAGCAACTCTGAATAACCCGTAACTCAAACCAAATCTCAAAATCCTCCCAGCGCGACTGCCTCTAGACATCTCGAAATCTCTGACCGATATACCGACGAACACCTCAACTGTTCTGAAAATCCTGACCCTCAGTCCAAAAATAACGCACTAACACACACCTCGTCTCTGACTCCTCGACCAGCCTCCAAACACGGGAATCATCATCCAAGCACAAGACCTTACTTCCACAACCGACACAACATAACAACGAGGGCCACCGCCCCGATATTTTCCTCTTGACCACCTGGAACTGCTACTAAAAACATGCCACACTCAACATGGCACCTTCCTGGGTCTCTTCCATATCAGCCTCCACTAATGACTCCATGGCACAAGAAATGCCTCACAGCAGACAAACTGTCCAAATACTCTGATGACAAGGTCAATACCAATGCTACCCTACGGGGCTTACCTCCAAACTCTGAAACCGGAAACTTGATATCTCTTTCGCTTCTCCCAAAAACGGGAACAACGCAACTCTTGCCACAGAAGGTGACGTCTCATCCATCAGCCGATGACTCGTCTCAGACATCGATCCTCCAATAAGCATCATTTCTACTCATCCCTGAGTCTTACGACTCTAACTAACATTTCACCAATAAAATCTCTCGGAAACAAACTCAATCTCCTTTCAAGGCATACTCCATAAAAACTTGCTCGCATGGCCCTCTGGCCCCACACTCTATCACCTGATCTCAGACTAATCAACCACCACGGGACAACTGGTAAGACCAGAAGCACTATCAGCCACGAATCATGATACTCGAACCATGTGATCACCCCTCAATCTGCTATGAATCATGGTACCCGTACCATGTTATCTCCTCTCAATCTGCTACGAATCATGGTACCTAAACCATGTTATCTCCTCTCAATTTGCTACTTAGAACCTCTGGTACTCTCCCTGTTTCGAGTATGGGTCCTCTGCTTCCAGTAGTACGGGCCCATACTACCTGCCATATCTACCCATACTTTCCACATGGATCGTCCCAGAATTCCTAAGTAGCCCCTCAACCTTCTCGATCACCAACCCCGCTAAACCTAGTCGCTTCCCAGTGAATACTCTCCTCAATCAGCATACTCATATGACTAAGGCCACTCCATAGGCTCTTCTTAGGTTCCCTCACTTCTCTGCCCTCAGCTACTGAAGAACTCCTTATGATGCCAGTCATCTACCTCCTGAATATCGTCATATTCACTTAGTAGCTGACTCCCATCATCAAGAGTTGCACAAAGCACGAAGCAAACAACATTCGGGCATCGACTAATCTCTACAAACACATAAAACCACTCTAGGTTACTACTCCACTTACACTCAAAAGGTATCACCGAAATCAAGCAACTCTACCCCCTCGCGGATATCTAACTACTCTCTCAGTAGGCTCCTCAACTGGTCATCTAGGTATCTCTCCTAGATTACTCCTCTACTCAAGTTCTCTCTAAAAGATCTCTGCTGGATACTCTTACTCCGCACATACTCAAAGCACATCACAGATAGAAAAATTCCTACGCTAAGGCATCACAAATCAGGCAACTCTAGCCCTAGAATATGAAATACCTAGCCTATCATCTAGCATGCATAACTAATATCTCAATAATAATTCATAACACAAATAAGTAAGGGTATTTTGGGAAATCACCGTTCGGGCTCTGGGTGATTGTACAAACTGCTCCTTCTCGTTTTTCTCTTAGAATCTCTTGCTCGTTTTTATAAAAATCATTTCTTTTGAAAACGTTTCTCAAATCCTCAGTTTGAGTCCAAATATACCCGAAGGTGCATCCGAATCCCTCAAACCAAGTCTCTGATACCAACTTGTAACACCGTAAATTTTCAAACAAATTTTTCATTTTAAAATCATATAAAACTCATAATGAATTTCACAAAATCTCATTTATTTAGATTACAAAACACATCTCCATAATTGTTTGACTAATAATCCAGTATCCTCAAATCATAACTCTTTCTCTGGTGTATACAATCGAGCCGGTGCCTTCCCGCAATCCTGAGAAAAATCTAAAACACATAACACATAACACGGTAAGCACGAAGCTTAGTGAGTACCCCAAAATACCACACACATCTCAGTAGCCTCTCATGGTTATACTCAGATAAGACCCTCCGGTGATCGCGAACCGCTGAACGTTTTCAGTTAGATTCCATAAAATCACACTACTAAGGTGAGTTTCACGGCCCCACTTTCTAATATTTCCAGGGAAAACGCATGCTAAATATTGTATATACGTTACTATTATGTCTATACGATATTATATTAGTATCAACGTAGATAGTTATAATAACCGGGATATAGTTGTTCTAAATATAATATTTTGAATATATACAACTATTATCAACTTGTTAGCATGTTCTTGTATTAATGTAGATCTTGAGTTATACTTAGGATTCTATATATATTTCGTGTGCGATATAGTTCCAGAGTTATTCTCGGAAGTTCTATATGTTAATTGATATGTACGTTGTTATTGTTGGTTTTATGTCAAGATAAAACCAGGTATGTTATATGTTGTTGTTATTGGTTTTATGTCAAGATAAAACCTCGTATGTTATATGTTGTTATTATTGGTTTTATGCTAAGTAAAACCTGGTTTTAACTCAAATTTTAGCTGTTGTACTGCCTAAGTATTATAAATATTAGGAGTAATGTTTAAAGCATAGTCTAATAACTTAGGATTTTAGACACGAATATGATTTTGCTATTAGAACTAACGGAACTCGAAAAGTCTACATGAGTTATTGTATTCATCAACTAAGATTGGAAATCTTAAGGAAAATCCTCTGACCTGTAACCGTTAATCCCATGTGAGCGAGGAAGTCGTGTATGAATAAGATACGGGTTGACAACCCCACTTGTGGTTGCTAGCTACAACCCAACGGTTTGCGAATGACGAACTGTCCTTTTATTTGTTTATTGTTCCGACATTGATGAAGCGTGTGGAACTTATCTTAAGATCCGAAACTTAGAGCATCAATCAGAGGTTTGAAACTAGTCATATAGCCGCGGTTACGGACTCATGGTAGCAAATTGTTAGAAGCATTATACTTTGTCGTTATACAAGTATTAATGTTAAGTATAAGTTTCCCAAACACTTATACTCTAAGTACAAGAAGTTGGTAGGTATACTACTTCTATATTAAGTAGATAATTATACCTAGCACACATACTCGTATAGAATAGAAATAGATTTATACGTAGCGGTTTTTACTCATATAGAATTGAAATAGATTTATATGTAGCGGTTTTTACTCGTATAGAATTGAAATATGATTTATACCTAGCAACTTTCTTTTGTATGGAATTACAAACACTTATATTCATAGTATATGAGACTTATAGGTAAACTACTTATTTGGTAATAAACTTTTATACCTAGCATATATATACTAAACGTTGGAGAGTCAAAAAGATACTTTCGAAACTATACTTTTGAACTTGGAAAATGTATTATTTTTATATGGAGTCAAAACATGTGGACTCACCAACTTTATGTTGACGTATTTTAAAATGCATGTGTTTTCAGGAAGATGATAACTATGATACGAGAAATGACGTTACACCGCCCGGTGTTTCCGCCGACGGTCAGGGTGTGAAAGATTGGTATCAGAGCTATTAACTATAGTGAATTAGTACTTTCTTAGGAAATCACGACTATAGTTTAGGGCTTACTCTGTTAGGTTTAGGTATATCCCTTAGCCTACAATATAAAGTATTATTAATTATACTACTAAAGGACTACTTACGGGAGCGGTGACAAGATAGACATGTCGCTTGGGTTGCTGGATTTCAGAACGGCTATATGCTAAAATGATCATGCCCTCCGACTGTCCTGACTGGCCGGTGCCTTATCAGCTAGACCTGAAGTAACAAACAATAACTAATAGAGCATGAATACAACAAATACCAAATATAGAGTCATATATGAAGACTCAGACCCGCGATCATAATACACCTAAATACCCGGAATGTTTTTTATCTCAAGGATTTAGATCAGATATTCCAACTAAAGTTCATATGTGCATAGATCTTATCACAACTAGGTGTAGGTGTACAACTATATTTTATTATGATCAGATCATATGAACTATTTAAATTGGGAGTAATATTTGATAGACTAAACACTTGGTGATCCAAAATGTATAGGAACTAAACAAAATGCCTAGAAGAAGTAGCGCTCGTCTAAACCTTAACCGACGACCAGAACCACAACAACAACAACCCCAACCACCACCACTAGAAACAAACCCTCCAATAAGTTCAACAGAACTTGAAGAAATCATAGCCCAGAGAATCGATGCAGTTCTTGCTAATGTCACAAGAGGCAGAAATGAAGGCAATGTAGGGACTGCAAAAATGTGTACCTACAAGGATTTTATGAATTGCAAACCAAAGAAGTATGCTGGAATACTCCCATGGTGCACTTAGTGTAGTCGCCATCATCTAGGTAACTGTCCATGGTGCAGTCAATGAAACCATCAGCATGCAGGTGACTATTATAATTGCATGAAGTGCTAAAAGAAGGGACACACTGCCAGTTACTGCAGGAGCACAACACCTACAACATAAAATCAAGGAACAAACTCTGGAACAAGCTATGATGGAGGAAGATCATGTTTTGAGTGTGCAAAAATTGGACATATCAAGAAGGAATGTCCAAAGTTAAGGAGTCAAGGAAATTAGGCCGTGGTAGGGCATTCGTAACAGGAAGCAAGGAAGCTATCCAGGACCCTTCGGTGGTATCTGGTACAAGATAAATTTCGAGACGAAATTTACTTTAACGGGGGGAGAATGTAACAATAGGCAAATTAGGTCAATAACAATCACATGTGAGTATACCAATCATGTTATGTGATTTTTTCAAAACAAGTAATGTAGTAAACTCACTATGTATTTCATTATAATTCTAATATAAATATGAACTTTCATTCATAATTTATAGTATAAATCAAAGTATACGTCCATACGATTCCAAAAATATACAGAACGTCGAAATCTGACTTCGCGTGAAGAAGTTATGATAAATTCTAACGCTATAGATCCTGATAACAAGAGGATTTTAAAATAGACTTATAATTAGCTATTGGAATCTAAAAGAAAGTTGTAGTACTCGGAATTACCTACGCGTGGATATAAAGAACGTCAAAAACGGAGTTCGTATGCAAAAGTAATGACCTTCCGAAGATGGAGCTGTCTTAGAGCATGACATGTGGCAGGAAACCCTAGTTGTCTGGATTCACGACGTGAACCTTTGATTCACGACGTCAAAGTAGTCCAGGACACATTTTGGAGCTAGAAACACTAGCAAAGTCTACGGGAATGAGGTGTTCAATCCTCACGACGTGAACATCAAAGACACGACGTGAAACTAGAATCGTGACACCTTCCGAAGCTAGGACGCAAATGGCAAGTCTACGACATGACTCAGCTCAATTCACGACGTGAACCTCAAGTTCACGACGTGAACTTGTCTTGGACAACCTATAAATAGCATGTCTGGCCTCCTCTCTCCTTACACCATTTCTTTTCTCTCCTCTATCCTTTGCTGAAGTTATCTTACATCCCGAGCCCGGTGATCGCGAACCGCTGAACGTTTTCAGTTAGATTCCATAAAATCACACTACTAAGGTGAGTTTCACGGCCCTACTTTCCAATATTTCCGTGGGAAAACGCATGCTAAATATTGTATATACGTTACTATTATGTCTATATGATATTATATTAGTATCAACGTAGATAGTTATAATAACCGGGATATAGTTGTTCTAAATATAATATTTTGAATATATACAACTATTATCAACTTGTTAGCATGTTCTTGTATTAATGTAGATCTTGAGTTATACTTAGGATTCTATATATATTTCGTGTGCGATATAGTTCCAGAGTTATACTCGGAAGTTCTATATGTTAATTGATATGTACGTTGTTATTGTTGGTTTTATGTCAAGATAAAACCAGGTATGTTATATGTTGTTGTTATTGGTTTTATGTCAAGATAAAACCTCGTATGTTATATGTTGTTATTATTGGTTTTATGTTAAGTAAAACCTGGTTTTAACTTAAATTTTAGCTGTTGTACTGCCTAAGTATTATAAATATTAGGAGTAATGTTTAAAGCATAGTGTAATAACTTAGGGTTTTAGACACGAATATGATTTTACTATTAGAACTAACGGAACTCGAAAAGTCTACATGAGTTATTGTATTCATCAACTAAGATTGGAAATCTTAAGGAAAATCCTCTGACCTGTAACCGTTAATCCCGTGTGAGCGAGGAAGTCATGTATGAATAAGATACGGGTTGACAACCCCACTCGTGGTTGCTAGCTACAACCCAACGGTTTGCGAATGACGAACTGTCCTTTTATTTGTTTATTGTTCCGACGTTGATGAAGCGTGTGGAACTTATCTTAAGATCCAAAACTTAGAGCATCAATCAGAGGTTTGAAACTAGTCATATAGCCGCGGTTACGGACTCATGGTAGCAAATTGTTAGAAGCATTATACTTTGTCGTTATACAAGTATTAATGTTAAGTATAAGTTTCCCAAACACTTATACTCTAAGTACAAGAAATTGGTAGGTATACTACTTCTATATTAAGTAGATAATTATACCTAGCACACATACTCGTATAGAATAGAAATAGATTTATACGTAGCGGTTTTTACTCGTATAGAATTGAAATAGATTTACACGTAGCGGTTTTTACTCGTATAGAATTGAAATATGATTTATACGTAGCAACTTTCTTTTGTATGGAATTACAAACACTTATATTCATAGTATATGAGACTTATAGGTAAACTACTTATTTGGTAAGTAAACTTTTATACCTAGCATATATATACTAAACGTTGGAGAGTCAAAAAGATACTTTCGAAACTATACTTTTGAACTTGGAAAATGTATTATTTTTATATGGAGTCAAAACCTGTGGACTCACCAACCTTATGTTGACGTATTTTAAAATGCATGTGTTTTCAGGAAGATGATAACTATGATACGAGAAATGACGTTACACCGCCCGGTGTTTCCGCCGACGGTCAGGGTGTGAAAGATTGGTATCAGAGCTATTAACTATTGTGAATTAGTACTTTCTTAGGAAATCACGACTATAGTTTAGGGCTTACTCTGTTAGGTTTAGGTATATCCCTTAGCCTACAATATAAAGTATTATTAATTATACTACTAAAGGAGTACTTACGGGAGCGGTGACAGGATAGACATGTCGCTTGGGTTGCTGGATTTCAGAACGGCTATATGCTAAAATGATCCTGCCCTCCGACTGTCCTGACTGGCCGGTGCCTTATCAGCTAGACCTGAAGTAACAAACAATAACTAATAGAGCATGAATACAACAAATAACAAATATAGAGTCATATACGAAGACTCAGACCCGCGATGATAATACACCTAAATACCCGGAATGTTTTTTATCTCAAGGATTTAGATCAGATATTCCAACTAAAGTTCATATGTGCATAGATCTTATCACAACTAGGTGTAGGTGTACAACTATACTTTATTATGATCAGATTATATGAACTATTTAAATTGGGAATAATATTTGATAGACTAAACACTTGGTGATCCAAAATGTATAGGAACTAAACAAAATGCCTAGAAGAAGTAGCGCTCGTCTAAACCTTAACCAACGACCAGAACCACAACAACAACAACCGCAACCACCACTAGAAACAAACCCTCCAATAAGTTCAACAGAACTTGAAGAAATCATAGCCCAGAGAATCGATGCAGTTCTTGCTAATGTCACAAGAGGCGGAAATGAAGGCAATGTAGGGACTGCCAAAATGTGTACCTACAAGGATTTTATGAATTGCAAACCAAAGAAGTATGCTGGAATACTCCCATGGTGCACTTAGTGTAGTCGCCATCATCTAGGTAACTGTCCATGATGCAGTCAATGAAACCATCAGCACGCAGTTGACTGTTATATTTGCATGAAGTGCAAAAAGAAGGGACACACTGCCAGTTACTGCAGGAGCACAACACCTACAACATAAAATCAAGGAACAAACTCTGGAACAAGCTATGATGGATGAAGATCATGTTTTGAGTGTGCAAAAGTTGGACATATCAAGAAGGAATGTCCAAAGTTAAGGAGTCAAGGAAGTTAGGCCGTGGTCGGGCATTCGTAACAGGAAGCAAGGAAGCTATCCAGGACCCTGCGGTGGTATCTGGTACAAGATAAATTTCAAGACGAAATTTACTTTAATGGGGGGAGAATGTAACAATAGGCAAATTAGGTCAATAACAATCACATGTGAGTATACCAATCATGTAATGTGATTTTTTCAAAACAAGTAATGTAGTAAACTCACTAGGTATTTCATTATAATTCTAATATAAATATGAACTTTCATTCATACTTTGTAGTATAAATCAAAGTATACATCCACTCTGACTTCGCGTGAAGAAGTTATGATAAATTCTAACGCTATAGATCCTTATAACAAGAGGATTTAAAATAGACTTATAATTAGCTATTGGAATCTAAAATAAAGTTGTAGTACTCGAAATTACCTACGCGTGGATATAAAGAACGTCAAAAACGGAGTTCGTATGCAAAAGTTATGACCTTCCGAAGATGCAGCTATCTTCGAGCATGACATGTGGCAGGAAACCCTAGTTGTCTGGATTCACGACGTGAACCTTTGATTCACGACGTCAAAGTAGTCCAGGACACATTTTGGAGCTAGAAAACACTAGCAAAGTCTATGCTAATGAGGTGTTCAATCCTCACGACGTGAGCATCAAAGACACGACGTGAAACTAGAATCGTGACACCTTCCGAAGCTAGGACGCAAATGGCAAGTCTACGACGTGACTCAGCTCAAATTCACGACGTGAACCTCAAGTTCACGACGTGAACTTGTCTTGGACAACCTATAAATAGCATGTCCGACCTCCTCTCTCCTTACACCATTTCTTTTCTCTCATCTATCCTTTGCTGAAGTTATCTTACATCCCGAGCCCGGTGATCGCGAACCGCTGAACGTTTTCAGTTAGATTCCATAAAATCACACTACTAAGGTGAGTTTCACGGCCCTACTTTCTAATATTTCCGGGGGAAAACGCATGCTAAATATTGTATATACGTTACTATTATGTCTATATGATATTATATTAGTATCAACCTAGATAGTTATAATAACCGGGATATAGTTGTTCTAAATATAATATTTTGAATATATACAACTATTATCAACTTGTTAGCATGTTCTTGTATTAATGTAGATCTTGAGTTATACTTAGGATTATATATATATTTCGTGCGCGATATAGTTCCAGAGTTATACTCGGAAGTTCTATATGTTAATTGATATGTACGTTGTTATTGTTGGTTTTATGTCAAGATAAAACCAGGTATGTTATATGTTGTTGTTATTGGTTTTATGTCAAGATAAAACCTCGTATGTTATATGTTGTTATTATTGGTTTTATGTTAAGTAAAACCTGGTTTTAACTCAAATTTTAGCTGTTGTACTGCCTAAGTATTATAAATATTAGGAGTAATGTTTAAAGCATAGTCTAATAACTTAGGGTTTTAGACACGAATATGATTTTACTATTAGAACTAACGGAACTCGAAAAGTCTACATGAGTTATTGTATTCATCAACTAAGATTGGAAATCTTAAGGAAAATCCTCTGACCTGTAACCGTTAATCCCGTGTGAGCGAGGAAGTCGTGTATGAATAAGATACGGGTTGACAACCCCACTCGTGGTTGCTAGCTACAACCCAACGGTTTGCGAATGACGAACTGTCCTTTTATTTGTTTATTGTTCTGACGTTGATGAAGCGTGTGGAACTTATCTTAAGATCCGAAACTTAGAGCATCAATCAGAGGTTTGAAACTAGTCATATAGCCGCGGTTACGGACTCATGGTAGCAAATTGTTAGAAGCATTATACTTTGTCGTTATACAAGTATTAATGTTAAGTATAAGTTTGCCAAACACTTATACTCTAAGTACAAGAAATTGGTACGTATACTACTTCTATATTAAGTAGATAATTATACCTAGCACACATACTCGTATAGAATAGAAATAGATTTATACGTAGCGGTTTTTACTCGTATAGAATTGAAATAGATTTATACGTAGCGGTTTTTACTCGTATAGAATTGAAATAAGATTTATACGTAGCAACTTGCGTTTGTATGGAATTACAAACACTAATATTCATAGTATATGAGACTTATAGGTAAAATACTTATTTGGTAAGTAAACTTTTATACCTAGCATATATATACTAAACGTTGGAGAGTCAAAAAGATACTTTCGAAACTATACTTTTGAACTTGGAAAATGTATTATTTTTATATGGAGTCAAAACCTGTGGACTCACCAACTTTATGTTGACGTATTTTAAAATCCATGTGTTTTCAGGAAGATGATAACTATGAAACGAGAAATGACGTTACACCGCCCGGTGTTTCCGCCGACGGTCGGGGTGTGAAAGATTGGTATCAGAGCTATTAACTATAGTGAATTAGTACTTTCTTAGGAAAGCACGACTATAGTTTTGGGCTTACTCTGTTAGGTTTAGGTATATCCCTTAGCCTACAATATAAAGTATTATTAATTATACTACTAAAGGACTACTTACGGGAGCGGTGACAGGATAGACATGTCGCTTGGGTTGCTGGATTTCAGAACGGCTATATGCTAAAATGATCCTTCCCTCCGACTGTCCTGACTGGCCGGTGCCTTATCAGCTAGACGTGAAGTAACAAACAATAACTAATAGAGCATGAATACAACAAATAACAAATATAGAGTCATATATGAAGACTCAGACCCGCAATGATAATACACCTAAATACCCAGAATGTCTTTTATCTCAAGGATTTAGATCAGATATTCCAACTAAAGTTCATATGTGCATATATCTTATCACAACTAGGTGTAGGTGTACAACTATATTTTATTATGATCAGATCATATGAACTATTTAAATTGGGAGTAATATTTGATAGACTAAACACTTGGTGCTCCAAAATGTATAGGAACTAAACAAAATGCCTAGAAGAAGTAGCGCTCGTCTAAACCTTAACCGACGACCAGAACCACAACAACAACAACCCCAACCACCACCACTAGAAACAAACCCTCCAATAAGTTCAACAGAACTTGAAGAAATCATAGCCCAGAGAATCAATGCGTTCTTGCTAATGTCACAAGAGGCGGAAATGAAGGCAATGTAGGGACTGCCAAAATGTGTACCTACAAGGATTTTATGAATTGCAAACCAAAGAAGTATGCTGGAAGACTCCCATGGTGCACTTAGTGTAGTCGCCATCATCTAGGTAACTGTCCATGATGTAGTCAATGAAACCATCAGCACGCAGGTGACTGTTATATTTGCATGAAGTGCAAACCGAAGGGACACACTGCCAGTTACTGCAGGAGCACAACACCTACAACATAAAATCAAGGAACAAACTCTGGAACAAGCTATGATGGATGAAGATCATGTTTTGAGTGTGCAAAAATTGGAGATATCAAGAAGGAATGTCCAAAGTTAAGGAGTCAAGGAAATTAGGCCGTGGTAGGGCATTCGTAACAGGAAGCAAGGAAGCTATACAGGACCCTTCGGTGGTATCTGGTACAAGATAAATTTCGAGACGAAATTTAGTTTAACGGGGGGAGAATGTAACAATAGGCAAATTAGGTCAATAACAATCACATGTGAGTATACCAATCATGTTATGTGATTTTTTCAAAACAAGTAATGTAGTAAACTCACTATGTATTTCATTATAATTCTAATATAAATATGAACTTTCATTCATACTTTATAGTATAAATCAAAGTATACGTCCATACGATTCCAAAAATATACAGAACGTCGAAATCTGACTTCGCGTGAAGAAGTTATGATAAATTCTAACGCTATAGATCCTGATAACAAGAGGATTTAAAATAGACTTATAATTAGCTATTGGAATCTAAAAGAAAGTTGTAGTACTCGGAATTACCTACGCGTGGATATAAAGAACGTCAAAAACGGAGTTCGTATGCAAAAGTTATGACCTTCCGAAGATGCAGCTATCTTAGAGCATGACATGTGGCAGGAAACCCTAGTTGTTTGGATTCACGACGTGAACCTTTGATTCACGACGTCAAAGTAGTCCAGGACACATTTTGGAGCTAGAAAACACTAGCAAAGTCTACGGGAATGAGGTGTTCAATCCTCACGACGTGAACATCAAAGACACGACGTGAAACTAGAATCGTGACACCTTCCGAAGCTAGGACGCAAATGGGAAGTCTACGACATGACTCAGCTCAAATTCACGACGTGAACCTCAAGTTCACGACGTGAACTTGTCTTGGACAACCTATAAATAGCATGTCCGGCCTCCTCTCTCCTTACACCATTTCTTTTCTCTCCTCTATCCTTTGCTGAAGTTATCTTACATCCCGAGCCCGGTGATCACGAACCGCTGAACGTTTTCAGTTAGATTCCATAAAATCACACTACTAAGGTGAGTTTCACGGCCCCACTTTCTAATATTTCCTGGGGAAAACGCATGCTAAATATTGTATATACGTTACTATTATGTCTATATGATATTATATTAGTATCAACGTAGAGAGTTATAATAACCGGGATATAGTTGTTCTAAATATAATATTTTGAATATATACAACTATTATCAACTAGTTAGCATGTTCTTGTATTAATGTAGATCTTGAGTTATACTTGGGATTCTATATATATATTTCGTGTGCGATATAGTTCTAGAGTTATACTCGAAAGTTCTACATGTTAATTGATATGTACGTTGTTATTGTTGGTTTTATGTCAAGATAAAACCAGGTATGTTATATGTTGTTGTTATTGGTTTTATGTCAAGATAAAACCTCCTATGTTATATGTTGTTATTATTGGTTTTATGTTAAGTAAAACCTGGTTTTAACTAAAATTTTAGCTGTTGTACTGCCTAAGTATTATAAATATTAGGAGTAATGTTTAAAGCATAGTCTAATAACTTAGGGTTTTAGACACGAATATGATATTACTATTAGAACTAACGGAACTCAAAAAGTCTACATGAGTTATTGTATTCATCAACTAAGATTGGAAATCTTAAGGAAAATCCTCTGACCTGTAACCGTTAATCCCGTGTGAGCGAGGAAGTCGTGTATGAATAAGATACGGGTTGACAACCCCACTCGTGGTTGCTAGCTACAACCCAACGGTTTGCGAATGACGAACTGTCCTTTTATTTGTTTATTGTTCCGACGTTGATGAAGCGTGTGGAACTTATCTTAAGATGCGAAACTTGTAGCATCAAGCAGAGGTTTGAAACTAGTCATATAGCCGCGGTTACGGACTCATGGTAGCAAATTGTTAGAAGCATTATACTTTGTCGTCATACAAGTATTAATGTGAAGTATAAGTTTTCCAAACAGTTATACTCTAAGTACAAGAAACTGGTAGGTATACTACTTGTATATTAAGTATATAATTATACCTAGCACACATACTCGTATAGAATTGAAATATATTTATACGTAGCGGTTTTTACCCGTATAGATTTGAAATAGATTTATACGTAGCGGTTTTTACTCGTATAGAATTGAAATAAGATTTATACGTAGCAACTTGCGTTTGTATGGAATTACAAACACTAATATTCATAGTATATGAGACTTATAGGTAAACTACTTATTTGGTAAGTAAACTTTTATACCTAGGATATATATACTAAACGTTGGAGAGTCAAAATTATACTTTCGAAACTATACTTTTGAACTTGGAAAATGTATTATTTTTATATGGAGTCAAAACCTGTGGACTCACCAACTTTATGTTGACGTATTTTAAAATGCATGTGTTTTCAGGAAGATGATAACTATGATACGAGAAATGACGTTACACCGCCCGGTGTTTCCGCCGACGGTCGGGGTGTGAAAGATTGGTATCAGAGCTATTAACTATAGTGAATTAGTACTTTCTTAGGAAAGCACGACTATAGTTTAGGGCTTACTCTGTTAGGTTTAGGTATATCCCTTAGCCTACAATATAAAGTATTATTAATTATACTACTAAAGGACTACTTACGGTAGCGGTGACAGGATAGACATGTCGCTTGGGTTGCTGGATTTCAGAACGGCTACATGCTAAAATGATCCTGCCCTCCGACTGTCCTGACTGGCCGGTGCGTTATCAGCTAGACCTGAAGTAACAAACAATAACTAATAGAGCATGAATACAACAAATAACAAATATAGAGTCATATATGAACACTCAGACCCGCGATGATAATACACCTAAATACCCGGTATGTTTTTTATCTCCAGGATTTAGATCAGATATTCCAACTAAAGTTCATATATGCATAGATCTTATCACAACTAGGTGTAGGTGTACAACTCTATTTTATTATGATCAGATCATATGAACTATTTAAATTGGGAGTAATATTTGATAGACTAAACACTTGGTGATCCAAAATGTATAGGAACTAAACAAAATGCGTAGAAGAAGTAGCGCTCGTCTAAACCTTAACCAAACACCAGAACCACAACAACAACAACCGCAACCACCACCACTAGAAACAAACCCTCCAATAAGTTCAACAGAACTTGAAGAAATCATAGCCCAGAGAATCGATGCAGTTATTGCTAATGTCACAAGAGGCGGAAATGAAGGCAATGTAGGGACTGCCAAAATGTGTACCTACAAGGATTTTATGAATTGGAAACCAAAGAAGTATGCTGGAAGACTCCCATGGTGCACTTAGTGTAGTCGCCATCATCTAGGTAACTGTCCATGGTGCAGTCAATGAAACTATCAGCACGCAGGTGACTGTTATATTTGCATGAAGTGCAAAAAGAAGGGACACACTGCCAGTTACTGCAGGAGCACAACACCTACAACATAAAATCAAGGAACAAACTCTGGAACAAGCTATGATGGTGGAAGATCATGTTTTGAGTGTGTAAAAATTGGACATATCAAGAAGGAATGTCCAAAGTTAAGGAGTCAAGGAAATTAGGCCGTGGTAGGGCATTCGTAACAGGAAGCAAGGAAGCTATCCAGGACCCTTCGGTGGTATCTGGTACAAGATAAATTTCGAGACGAAATTTACTTTAACGGGGGGAGAATGTAACAATAGGCAAATTAGGTCAATAACAATCACATGTGAGTATACCAATCATGTAATGTGATTTTTTCAAAACAAGTAATGTAGTAAACTCACTATGTATTTCATTATAATTCTAATATAAATATGAACTTTCATTCATACTTTATCGTATAAATCAAAGTATACGTCCATACGATTCCAAAAATATACAGAACGTCGAAATCTGACTTCGCGTGAAGAAGTTATGATAAATTCTAACGCTATAGATCCTGATAACAAAAGGATTTTAAAATAGGCTTATAATTAGCTACTGGAATCTAAAAGAAAGTTGTAGTACTCGGAATTACCTATGCGTGGATATAAAGAACGTCAAAAACGGAGTTCGTATGCAAAAGTTATGACCTTCCGAAGATGCAGCTGTCTTAGAGCATGACATGTGGCAGGAAACCCTAGTCGTCTGGATTCACGACGTGAACATTTGATTCACGACGTCAAAGTAGTCCATGACACATTTTGGAGCTACAAAACACTAGAAAAGTCTACAGTAATGAGGTGTTCAATCCTCACAACGTGAACATCAAAGACACGACGTGAAACTAGAATCGTGACACCTTCCGAAGCTAGGACGCAAATGGCAAGTCTACGACATGACTCAGCTTAAATTCACGACGTGAACCTCAAGTTCACAACGTGAACTTGTCTTGGACAACCTATAAATAGCATGTCCGGCCTCCTCTCTCCTTACACCATTTCTTTTCTCTCCTCTATCCTTTGCTGAAGTTATCTTACATCCCGAGCCCGGTGATCGCGAACCGCTGAACGTTTTCAGTTAGATTCCATAAAATCACACTACTAAGGTGAGTTTCACGGCCCCACTTTCTAATATTTCCGGGGGAAAACGCATGCTAAATATTGTATATACGTTACTATTATGTCTATATGATATTATATTAGTATCAACGTAGATAGTTATAATAACCGGGATATAGTTGTTCTAAATATAATATTTTGAATATATACAACTATTAACAACTTGTTAGCATGTTCTTTTATTAATGTAGATCTTGAGTTATACTTAGGATTCTATATATATTTTGTGTGCGATATAGTTCCAGATTTATACTCGGAAGTTCTATATGTTAATTGATATGTACGTTGTTATTGTTGGTTTTATGTCAAGATAAAACCAGGTATGTTATATGTTGTTGTTATTGGTTTTATGTCAAGATAAAACCTCGTATGTTATATGTTGTTATTATTGGTTTTATGTTAAGTAAAACCTGGTTTTAACTCAAATTTTAGCTGTTGTACTGCCTAAGTATTATAAATATTAGGAGTAATGTTTAAAGCATAGTCTAATAACTTAGGGTTTTAGACACGAATATGATTTTACTATTAGAACTAACGGAACTCGAAAAGTCTACATGAGTTATTGTATTCATCAACTAAGATTGGAAATCTTAAGGAAAATCCTCTGACCTGTAACCGTTAATCCCGTGTGAGCGAGGAAGTCGTGTATGAATAAGATACGGGTTGACAACCCCACTCGTGGTTGCTAGCTACAACCCAACGGTTTGCGAATCACGAACTGTCCTTTTATTTGTTTATTGTTCTGACGTTGATGAAGCGTGTATAACTTATCTTAAGATGCGAAACTTAGAGCATCAATTAGAGGTTTGAAACTAGTCATATAGCCGCGGTTACGCACTCATGATAGCAAATTGTTAGAAGCATTATACTTTGTCGTTATACAAGTATTAATGTTAAGTATAAGTTTCGCAAACACTTATATTCTAAGTACAAGAAATTGGTAGGTATACTACTTCTATATTAAGTAGATAATTATACCTAGCACACATACTCGTATAGAATAGAAATAGATTTATACGTAGCGGTGTTTACTCGTATAGAATTGAAATAGATTTATACGTAGCGGTTTTTACTCGTATAGAATTGAAATATGATTTATACGTAGCAACTTTCTTTTGTATGGAATTACAAACACTTATATTCATAGTATATGAGACTTATAGGTAAACTACTTATTTGGTAAGTAAACTTTTATACCTAGCATATATATACTAAACGTTGGAGAGTCAAAAAGATACTTTCGAAACTATACTTTTGAACTTGGAAAATGTATTATTTTTATATGGAGTCAAAACATGTGGACTCACCAACTTTATGTTGACGTATTTTAAAATGCATGTGTTTTCAGGAAGATGATAACTATGATACGAGAAATGACGTTACACCGCCCGGTGTTTCCGCCGACGGTCAGGGTGTGAAAGATTGGTATCAGAGCTATTAACTATAGTGAATTAGTACTTTCTTAGGAAATCACGACTATAGTTTAGGGCTTACTCTGTTAGGTTTAGGTATATCCCTTAGCCTACAATATAAAGTATTATTAATTATACTACTAAAGGACTACTTATGGGAGCGGTGACAAGATAGACATGTCGCTTGGGTTGCTGGATTTCAGAACGGCTATATGCTAAAATGATCATGCCCTCCGACTGTCCTGACTGGCCGGTGCCTTTTCAGCTAGACCTGAAGTAACAAACAATAACTAATAGAGCATGAATACAACAAATACCAAATATAGAGTCATATATGAAGACTCAGACCCGCGATCATAATACACCTAAATACCCGGAATGTTTTTTATCTCAAGGATTTAGATCAGATATTCCAACTAAAGTTCATATGTGCATAGATCTTATCACAACTAGGTGTAGGTGTACAACTATATTTTATTATGATCAGATCATATGAACTATTTAAATTGGGAGTAATATTTGATAGACTAAACACTAGGTGATCCAAAATGTATAGGAACTAAACAAAATGCCTAGAAGAAGTAGCGCTCGTCTAAACCTTAACCAACGACCAGAACCACAACAACAACAACCGCAACCACCACCACTAGAAACAAACCCTCCAATAAGTTCAACAGAACTTGAAGAAATCATAGCCCAGAGAATCAATGCAGTTCTTGCTAATGTCACAAGAGGCGGAAATGAAGGCAATATAGGGACTGCCAAAATGTGTACCTACAAGGATTTTATGAATTTCAAACTAAAGAAGTATGTTGGAAGACTCCCATGGTGCACTTAGTGTAGTCGCCATCATCTAGGTAACTGTCCATGGTGCAGTCAATGAAACCATCAGCACGCAGGTGACTGTTATATTTGCATGAAGTGCAAAAAGAAGGGACACACTGCCAGTTACTGCAGGAGCACAACACCTACAACATAAAATCAAGGAACAAACTCTGGAACAAGCTATGATGGAGGAAGATCATGTTTTGAGTGTGCAAAAATTGGATATATCAAGAAGGAATGTCCAAAGTTAAGGAGTCAAGGAAATTAGGCCGTGGTAGGGCATTCGTAACAGGAAGCAAGGAAGCTATCCAGGACCCTTCGGTGGTATCTGGTACAAGATAAATTTTGAGACGAAATTTCCTTTAACGGGGGGAGAATGTAACAATAGGCAAATTAGGTCAATAAGAATCACATGTGAGTATACCAATCATGTAATGTGGTTTTTTCAAAACAAGTAATGTAGTAAACTCACTATGTATTTCATTATAATTCTAATATAAATATGAACTTTCATTCATACTTTATAGTATAAATCAAAGTATACGTCCATACGATTCCAAAAATATACAGAACGTCGAAATCTGACTTCGCTTGAAGAAGTTATGATAAATTCTAACGCTATAGATCCTGATAACAAGAGGATTTTAAAATAGACTTATAATTAGCTATTGGAATCTAAAATAAAGTTGTAGTACTCGGAATTACCTACGCGTGGATATAAAAAACGTCAAAAACGGAATTTGTATGCAAAAGTTATGACCTTCCGAAGATGCAGCTGTCTTAGAGCATGACATGTTGCAGGAAACCCTAGTTGTCTGCATTCACGACGTGAACCTTTGATTCACGACATCAAAGTAGTCCAGGACACATTTCGGAGCTAGAAAACACTAGCAAAGTCTACGAGAATGAGGTGTTCAATCCTCACGTCATGAACATCAAAGACACGACGTGAAACTAGAATCGTGACACCTTTCGAAGCTAGGACGTAAATGGCAAGTCTACGACATGACTCAGCTCAAATTCACGACGTGAACTTGTCTTGGACAACCTATAAATAGCATGTCCGGCCTCCTCTCTCCTTACACCATTTCTTTTCTCTCCTCTATCCTCTGCTGAAGCCATCTTACATCCCGAGCCCGGTGATCGCGAACCGCTGAACGTTTTCAGTTAGATTCCATAAAATCACACTACTAAGGTGAGTTTCACGGCCCCACTTTCTAATATTTCCCGGGAAAAACGCATGCTAAATATTGTATATACGTTACTATTATGTCTATATGATATTATATTAGTATCAACGTAGATAGTTTTAATAACCAGGATATAGTTGTTCTAAATATAATATTTTGAATATATACAACTATTATCAACTAGTTAGCATGTTCTTGTATTAATGTAGATCTTGAGTTATACTTAGGATTCTATATATATTTCGTGTGCGATATAGTTCTAGAGTTATACTCGAAAGTTCTACATGTTAATTGATATGTACGTTGTTATTGTTGGTTTTATGTCAAGATAAAACCAGGTATGTTATATGTTGTTGTTATTGGTTTATGTCAAGATAAAACCTCCTATGTTATATGTTGTTATTATTGGTTTTATGTTAAGTAAAACCTGGTTTTAACTAAAATTTTAGCTGTTGTACTGCCTAAGTATTATAAATATTAGGAGTAATGTTTAAAGCATAGTCTAATAACTTAGGGTTTTAGACACGAATATGATATTACTATTAGAACTAACGGAACTCGACAAGTCTACATGAGTTATTGTATTCATCAACTAAGATTGGAAATCTTAAGGAAAATCCTCTGACCTATAACCGTTAATCACGTGTGAGCGATGAAGTTGTGTATGAATAAGATACGGGTTGACAACCCCACTCGTGGTTGCTAGCTACCACCCAACGGTTTGCGAATGACGAACTGTCCTTTTATTTGTTTATTGTTCCAACGTTGATGAAGCGTGTGGAACTTATCTTAAGATGCGAAACTTGTAGCATCAAGCAGAGGTTTGAAACTAGTCATATAGCCGCGGTTACGGACTCATGGTAGCAAATTGTTAGAAGCATTATACTTTGTCGTCATACAAGTATTAATGTTAAGTATAAGTTTTCCAAACAGTTATACTCTAAGTACAAGAAACTGGTAGGTATACTACTTGTATATTAAGTAGATAATTATACCTAGCACATATACTCGTATAGGATTGAAATATATTTATACGTAGCGGTTTTTACCCGTATAGAATTGAAATAGATTTATACGTAGCGGTTTTTACTCGTATAGAATTTAAATAAGATTTATACGTAGCAACTTGCGTTTGTATGGAATTACAAACACTTATATTCAATTATATGAGACTTATAGGTAAACTACTTATTTGGTAAGTAAAATTTTATACCTAGGATATATATACTAAACGTTGGAGAGTCAAAATTATAATTTCGAAACTATACTTTTGAACTTGGAAAATGTATTATTTTTATATGGACTCAAAACCTGTAGACTCACCAACTTTATGTTGACTTATTTTAAAATGCATGTGTTTTCAGGAAGATGATAACTATGATACGAGAAATGACGTTACACTGCCCGGTGTTTCCGCCGACGGTCGGGGTGTAAAAGATTGGTATCAGAGCTATTAACTATAGTGAATTAGTTCTTTCTTAGGAAAGCACGACTATAGTTTAGGGCTTACTCTGTTAAGTTTAGGTATATCCCTTAGCCTACAATATAAAGTATTATTAATTATACTACTAAAGGACTACTTACGGGAGCGGTGACAGGATAGACATGTCGCTTGGGTTGCTGGATTTCAGAACGACTATATGCTAAAATGATCCTGCCCTCCGACTATCCTGACTGGCCGGTGCCTTATCAGCTAGACCTGAAGTAACAAACAATAACTAATAGAGCATGAATACAACAAATAACAAATATAGAGTCATATATGAAGACTCAGACCCGCGATGATAATACACCTAAATACCCAGAATGTTTTTTATCTCAAGGATTTAGATCAGATATTCCAACTAAAGTTCATATGTGCACAGATCTTATCACAACTAGGTGTAGGTGTACAACTATATTTTATTATAATCAGATCATATGAACTATTTAAATTGGGAGTAATATTTGATAGACTACACACTTGGTGATCCAAAATGTATAGGAACTAAACAAAATGACTAGAAGAAGTAGCGCTCGTCTAAACCTTAACCAACGACCAGAACCACAACAACAACAACCGCAACCACCACCACTAGAAAAAAACCTGCAATAAGTTCAACAGAACTTGAAGAAATCATAGCCCAGAGAATCGATGCAGTTCTTGCTAATGTCACAAGAGGCGGAAATGAAGGCAATATAGGGACTGCCAAAATGTGTACCTACAAGGATTTTATGAATTGCAAACCAAAGAAGTATGCTGGAAGACTCCCATGGTGCACTTAGTGTAGTCGCCATCATCTAGGTAACTGTCCATGGTGCAGTCAATGAAACCATCAGCACAAAGGTGACTCTTATATTTGCATGAAGTGCAAAAAGAAGGGACACACTGCCAGTTACTGCAGGAGCACAACACCTACAACATAAAATCAAGGAACAAACTCTGGAACAAGCTATGATGGAGGAAGATCATGTTTTGAGTGTGCAAAAATTGGACATATCAAGAAGGAATGTCCAAAGTTAAGGAGTCAAGGAAGTTAGGCCGTGGTAGGGCATTCGTAACAGGAAGCAAGGAAGCTATCCAGGACCCTTCGGTGGTATCTGGTATAAGATAAATTTCGAGACGAAATTTACTTTAACGGGGGGAGAATGTAACAATAGGCAAATTAGGTCAATAACAATCACATGTGAGTATACCAATCATGTAATGTGATTTTTTCAAAACAAGTAATGTAGTAAACTCACTATGTATTTCATTATAATTCTAATATAAATATGAACTTTCATTCATACTTTATAGTATAAATCAAAGTATACGTCCATACTGTGACAACCGTCAATTTTTGGCCAAGTCAAAGTTAACTAAAGTCAACAAGTCAAACCGGTCAACTCATCTAACCCTTGTATATTAGGGTTTCCATTATGTTCCTTATTGAACAACTCGTAATCTTAATACAAAGTATCATTTAGAGTTTTCACGTGTTCGGAAACTCTAAACCCTAACCAGGGCAAGTGATGAAACTACTAGATAAAACATTATTCCTTAACCCTCGGGGACATATAACAATCATAACAAGACTTAACGAGGTTTACAAACCTTGAATTACGGAGCCAAACACTCAAAAGGGTCACAAAAGAAGTCTCTCCCAATCTCTTCCACTCTAACTCTCCCAAAAGTCTCTAAGTAGCAGAAATCGCTACAAGTGTGTGTAATCTCTCCCAAATCTCTCCAAGTATGTGAAATCTCTCCCAAATCTCTCTCTGTATGAGAAATCTCTCCAAGAATGTCAAATCTCTCCCAAATCTCTCCAATTATGCGAAATCTCTCCCAAATCTCTCTCTGTACGAGAAATCTCTCCAAGAATGTCAAATCTCTCCCAAATCTCTCTAAGTATGCCAAATCTCTCCAAGTATGACAAATCTCTCCCAAATCTCTCTCAAAATCTCTCTCAACTTTTTATAATCACTCGGGGCATCCCGACCCTCGAATTTGACGAAAACAGCTCGAAAACGGAAGTCTACACGAAAAACAGCCTTAAGGACCCGAAACTCCTCTTAGGAACCGAAACTCCTCTTAGGAGCCGAACCTCTTAGGAGCCGAACCTCCTGAGAACCGAAACTCTCTCAACCGAAATGGACCGAGCGCTCGGTCTATTTCGGTCCCCTGACTAATCAGACTCGAGACCTGACTTTCGGCTCTACCCTTTTTACCTTCGGTCTGAGGACCTGACCTTCGGTCCGAGATCCTAACCCTCGGTCCCTTCTGATGAGCATGCCTGCGAGACCTCTCTGTTCCCATGCACAACCGAGCCTCACCTTCGGTCCGAGAGGCGACCCGCGCAGCCGAACCCTTCTCTCTCGGTTTCTTCTCATACTTTCGGTTCTAAGGACTAGGACCGAACCTCCGGCCCCAAATTTCGGAATTTGGCAGTTTTTGCCCGGTGTTCAATATTTTTAGCGTTTTGGGCCCGTTTTTCGAGATTTTAACGCGGGATTTTCACCCAAACTCGTATTTTAACATAATAAACCCCAAATATTCATATTTTAATTATATTTTGGGTAAAAGTCTTGCCTAAGAATAAAATCTAGTTGGTAAGATATTTAGGAGGAGTGTTGACTTATCCTTTGAACAAGGACACAAGCAACCTCCCCATACCTTCATAGTACAACCCCTAGTCACTATTCACCCATACCTAGTCAATCATTGTCCTTTTCCCACTCTTTTTCAGCCATAATGTTGAACAAAAGCTGGAGATATCCTCCTCTCTCCTCCCACTTTATTCACTCTTTCTTATGAAGAACAAACACCTCTCTTCCACTTTCTCTCTCTAAAAATTCGAGATTCAAAGGCTGGTCTTGGGTTTTTCCTCCACATTTGGTAAGTATCTTCCTCCCACACTTAGATATTCTACTATCTTTCATCCAAATCATAGATTACTTACACAAATATCGTCATATTTGTGCTAGATCTTCAAATCTTCAAGCACCTCCCAAGTGTTCTTGAGTTGAGCACTTCTTTTCTCCATCATCCATCTACTGAAATCACTCAAGGTGACTTCATACCCCTATCTTTTCATGTTTTTCTTAAGTTTTAAGGGGGGGAATACAAGATTAAACACCAAGAACACAACTACATACATTTAACAGCCTTCATCAGAAACGTTCAACTCCATTCACGAACTGTTTTGGTCAACTTAAACATTTTAGTTTTCAAAACTGCATTAGGTGCAAATAGTCCAGGTTCATACCTTTAAAATGACTACTTGCACATCACCATACGATTTTTCTACGATTTATGGTGATTTTTACAAAATTGTCTATCATTTCAAAAATGAATTCGGACCAGTCTGTGAATATGAACATTTTAACACAAGTTAAAGACTTCCAAAAAATCACAATAAAAGTTATGAACAAACTAGACACATTTTTTGAACTCTCAGAACTTACGGATTCAGTTTTCGACTTCGTATGATTTTTTTATGATTTTTCTAAAACAGTGCTGAAAGGTTAAAAACTAGTTAATAGCTTATAACTTTCATAACACTTTGTATTATGTTGAGCAAAGTGTATAACAAAAAGTTCTAAATATTGAATGTATTTTCTTGTTAGTTTATCATCTGAAACTGAAATTTAGTCATTCATGATAAGGTTTACTCATTCATTTCGAATTACATATAATAAACTTCAATAAGCATAGTTTATGGATTTTTACTACATGAAAAAGGTTTTACTCTCAAAACAAATGGGTTTTTCATATCTTACGTAATAAACTATCATAGTAATAGTTTAAGGATTTCATATTACTAATGTATTTTCATAAAAGGTGATTTCACTTCCTCCACGGAAGAGGTTTTAATATCAAACTATGTGTAAACTAGTTAACTTAGGTTGTGAGGCAATTCTCTCCCCGTACGTTCGAGTACGGGATCCCAATTCCTGTAAGTTATAACCAGAGTCTCTTGTAGGGAGAGCGTGATAATTATGTATAGATCTATATTGAGTTTGACACCACATACCTTGTTGCTAGCTACAGTGGGACCTGCAGGTCTACGGGTGACAAGAGTCATAGTATCTTAACGTCTGAAAAATGTTGTGCAGGTTATTACTCGTCATAGTATGGTTATAGAGACTCACATAGGTAGTTAACAATCTTTTAAGTTTACATGGAAACTTCTACTTTGAAAAGGGGTTTTACTTCTAAACTAAACGAGTTTATGCCGATTAAAACTTGCAAGAATTACTTTAAGTATGGTAAAATACTTGTTTATTTTCGGTCCTGGGATTTAGGACTACCTAACTTTAAAAATGGTTTTATGCCGATTTAAAACCACTTTTATATCTTTAAGTATGGAAAATACTTGTTTATTTCCGGTCCTGGGATTTAGGACCACATAACTTTTATAAGGAAAATATAGGATTTTCTTTGGAATCATATCTCTGTTAAAACTATATTTCATCTAGAATTGTTAGACTTCAGCTATAATTGCTAAGTGTATATGCTAGAGTTATATAAGAATCTAGTCATAATCGACTTAGAATTGGTGGGCCCGCCTTACTTCCTGTTCCTTGTTTGGTTGTGGACCTAGGGCAGACCCATTATATTCGACGGTTTATTTAACTTAAATTTTATATAACTTATATACACTGGGCGATTATAGAAGGAAATCTATGGGCCTTTCTAGGGTTCATTATCGCATAACATAGAAGCATTCATTTCACTTAATAAAGAAAATATTGGATTTTCTGGAAACATACTTTGTCGCTTTTACAAGGAAAACAGTTTCTTTCTCAAACAAACTCTTGTGAACTCACCAACTTAATTGTTGACACTTTTTCAAAACTACTTGTATTCTCAGGAAATCAGTGACACAGGAAAACCAACAGCATTTTGAGGATGGGACGATAAATCGTCAAACGTTTCATTTTGTCATCATAATGTAATTAATTTTGAAACATGTAAACTTATTCCATGGTGTAACCTTTTCAATTATATTTATGATGGTTGTATTTACTTTGAGCACTATTATATTCGTTGTTGTGATACTATACATGAAGTCCTCCACCCCCGGACGTTTCCGCCATCCTTGGTTTGGGGGTGTGACAGATTGGTATCAAAGCATTGTTTATAGTGAACTAAGTATATCGAACCACATAATATATACAAACTATAAATGCATTGGGACTAAGGTCTCTGATTTAACATTTTTCAAATAACTATACTTTTAGAAATAAATAGTTTCTTGTTAAAAGTAGACATGCATGCATACATACTAAGGTCAGCATCATTCTAGAACAAAACAAAAGTAATGATTGTTGAATGGCACAAGTAGGCTTGGGGATGTATAGTCAGGTCTAGGAATGACATAGCCTGATCAATTATGTCTAACCCAGAAGTGATTAGCATATGCCCAGGAATGGTTGTGGCGTTGCAACAAGTCTAAAAACTTACCAACTCTATCTACAAACAAACATCGAAAACATAAGACAAACATTAAAATACTATAGGAGTATTTGGTGATACTATAACCAACTTATGTGAAAATTAAAGACCCCTATTAGTTGGTTTATAATTACTGAGTGCATACGCTAAGGCTATACATAATTAAAGATATTATAGACTCAGAATCTATGACTATTGCTCTACTTCCTGTTCCTTGTTTGGTTGTGGACTTAGAGTAGAGTCATTTATTCGAAGGTCTATTCCATCTCAGATTATGTATAACTGGTATGCACTAGGTGATTATAGACATGACTGATAAGGATCACCCCCTATAAGTAATTATAGGATTAGACGTCTATTAATTATCTCTTCTACCCCTATTCTCGCGCGAGCAACGTGATGGGTAAATCTTAACGCCCGTACAAAACCCACTTCTACCCACTACCATAACTCCGTATCATGGACGTTAGCAGAAACACCGAGAATAGTTCAGTAAAGTGTGAAATTTATTACGTGTGTATATAAAGGGTAAGGATATAACCAATGTATATAAATAAAAATTGGCATGCATTTTATTTTAGTGGGAGTTTACCACATATTTCGTAACCTGTTAATACAAACAATTTGCTTATGGCAACTCTAAGATTACTTGATATATACCTCAAGGTTATGTGTAATTAAGAGACGATCGGCTTAGAAATGGTAAGTCCACCTTAGGTCCTGTTCCTTGTTTGGTTGTGGGCTTAGGGTAGACTCATTAAGTTCAACGGCCTATCAGACCTTAATTACACACAACTGGTATACATTGGGTGATCTTAGGGGTGGATCGGGCATGGAACAAATCACAAGATTACAATCGAGTCATTTCTACTAAATTCATAAGTTTATTTATATAGACCTCTGTTATGAATTGTTTTCCACATTCGAAGAATCGGGAAATACTATACTTGAAAACTAATAACCTAGTTTTTACGACGCCCGACTAATAACCAATACTAAAAGACTTATACTCATTTCGTCTTTGAAATTCTATAACAGAAAGATGCCGCCTCGAAGGTCTGTTAGACGCACTAGTGGAACGCAAACAAATCCACCACCGCCGCCTCCCCAATATGATCCTGTTATGTTCCAAGCTGCGGTCACGGCCGCGGTGGCAGCTGCTATGTCCCAAATCAGCACTGATGGTGCAGGACGGGTAGGGAGCGGTACTAATAACTCCACTCAAGGAGATAGCCAAGGGCGTTCTAGAGAATGCTCCTTTAAGGATTTCACCAATGGTAAACCCGATCCGTTCAAAGGTAGCGGGGGAGTCATCGATTTGATGCAATGGTTCGAGAAGACCGAATTTGTCTTCGAAATCTGTGCGTGCCCCGAAGCGAACAAGGTCAAATTTGCAGCTCGCACTTTCTCTGGCCGGGCTCTTACTTGGTGGAACGGCCACGTTAAGTCAATAACGCTTACAGTGGCTAACTCGATGAGTTGGGAGGACTTGAAGGCAAGGATGCTGAAAGAGTATTGCCCAAGGGGCGAGGTGCAAAAGCTGGAGCAAGAACTGTGGAACCTCAAAATGATAGACTCTGACCTTGCAACCTATACCGTCCGATTCTGTGATCTAGCACTCCTTTGTCCCGCTATGGTCACCCCGGAAAGAAAAAAGTTGGAGCGATACCTCTGGGGATTGTCCTCCCAAATTCAGGATAGCGTGTTGGCCTCAAGACCAACTACCTTTGAGAGTGCCAAGGAATTGGAACAACAACTCATAGACCATCGTGCCTGCCGTGACACTACGACAACCACCCCTGATCAAACAAGAGGAGGAAACAACAAAAGAAAGCTCTGGGACAACAAAAAGGACCAACCAACCCAGGACTTCACTAAGAAGCAACAGAGCGTTGTTGTTCATGCTGCCACAACCCACGCCACGCCAGCACCCATAAATCGATACGCTGGAACCCTTCCGAAATGCAACGAGTGTAACTTCCTGTTGGATAAGGTGTCTAAGTCCATAACTATTTCTGGTATGTACTTGACCCGACCCGGCATGGTCCATTTGGGTTGGATGGCACCATGCAATTGGATAAACTAAAATGAGAGAAATAACACTTATGGTTTATTAATATATTATAAGTTCTAATATATTAATAATATTATTTAATTAGTTTGATCAAGAATTAATTTATAATTAATTAAGTGTTCAAAAGATAACTAATTAAATATATGGGTAGATTATGTAAATCTTCCATATCTTATATAGTGGGCTAAAAGGCTCCATGGATAATCAAGTTGGGTTAAACCCATTGAATGCTCCATGGAGGCTCCATGGGAGTTACAAACCCATGGGTCATGGAAATGAAGAGTCATGCCACATTAGGGTTTACATGGTGTAACCCTAGATGTGACACACTATATAAGCAACATGTTCTCCACCAAAATCGGCGACACTAAGAAACAAGAGGGCTAGAGCCGATTTTGCAAGTGTAAGATTCTCTCAAAGTTTACTCCTTTGCATTTGGTGTTGTGTGAAGCATTTGAGGCATCACACTTGGGGTGCTAGGCTCACAAGGTTTCAAGGATCATAATCAACAACAAGGTAAGTTATTTTATCTTTCATTCAAGTTAAAAATGTTCCCCATGTATGCTAGATAGGAATATAACCTTGGAATTCAACTTTGCATGATTATTAGACAAACATAGATCCAAGGTTATTAGGTTTGCATGTACACTTAGGAAGTGTTAGAATGCTCAAAACCCATCAGTGGTATCAGAGCCTAGGTTTGTTTGTTGTTGTTTTTTTGTGTGCAAACAGCTTGAAAAAAAAATCGTTTTTTCTGTTTTCTGCTCGTATGAAAGTTTGCACATTTGTTGCTGGAAATGGACTAGAAACATTACCCTAAACTGTTTTGATGTTTTAAAGCTTGTTTTAGATGGTGTAATGTTTATGCTAATCCATTTACAATGGCAATTATTAAAATTAGAAGTTTTTTTTAAGTGTTATTTTTGATTCTTGAAAGTGTTCATATTCATGTTCTTGAACTTATGAAGATTAGATGATCATAGGAATTGTTTGTAACCTTCATGGTAGTTTAATTCATTATCATAATGTGTTTTAATGGAGTCCATAACTTGTCCTCAAGTTATGGAAAACCAAAAGTCTCACTTTTATTAAAGCCATTAAAAGAACACAAGAGTTGTAAAAAATGAAGAGTCTTCATTTTTATTACTCAATTAATTCATAAGTTATAAGAAATGAAAAGTTTTGGAAGTTTACAAAACTTGCCCTCAAGTTTTGGAACATGTAAAGTCTTGATTAAAACTTTAGTTCCAACCCTTAGAATTTTAAAAGTTAAAATTCAACCCTTATACTTTATAATATTATAAGTTACTAATATATATACATATATATATATATATATATATATATATATATATATATATATATATATATATATATATATATATATATATATATATATGTATGTATAACGTCAAGTCGTCTTACCGCTAGTACGCCTCATTCACGAAGCTGGTCTATAAGGGGGGTATAAGGTTGTTGCCTATAAAATGGCAACTTAATGGGTGTCCACTCTCACCCACCGCTTCCTTGATCGGTGGAGGGTCGTTAGCCGAACGGGTAAGACAAGGACTTATAAATTCTCATTAAAAGTATGATGAATATTATAAAGTAACTAAATGCTTTTATTAAATTCCCAATCTTAGTTACTTTAGGGAAATGTGAATAAGGTGCTAATCCATGAAATTACACTTTACACTTTGTTTAAGTCGTTGGTGGAGCGTGTTTGGTTAACCGGCACACTAACTTGGACTTAACAAGGTAGGTAAAGGGTGCCTTAAGGTTTACCATAGCATCGGTGGAGCGTGTGTGGTTTACCGGCACATCGATTGAGTGATAAACCTTGAGGGTACCAAGTGATTTGCATGGTTACTTCACACCTCGTTTTGTGATCCTCGGTATCCCAGTCACAAAACTTGGAGGGCACACTCGAGATTGAAACATGCCTTTGAAAAGTTCATTGAATCTCAAAAGAATCTAGGAATTTCTAAGAACCAATTAAAAACCTAATATTTATATTTCGTTTTTCATGGTGGAAATTGGTGAATCGTCATTCACCTACCTTTCAAATATGTTATAGCTTGGATTACGGCATACCTCTTCTAAGTTATAATATATTGTGATTGGATCCTAGCCTTAATATTACATTTGGGTGTTTTATTAAGGACTCTCTTAATATCTAAACTAATCGTGTCCTCTTCTTTCATATGTCTTCAAACAATGCTGCTTCTAGCTCTAATCCTAATGGCTCCTTTACCCTTATGAACTTGTGTGGGAAAGTCACTTTTGATGGATCCAACTTCAATGAATGGATCAGAAACATTAGGATGATTACCCGCTACGAGGACAAAGAATATGTCCTTGACAAGGAGCTTAAGGAGATTGATGAGACCACTGAAACTCCCCAGTAGATCGCTGACTTTCGGGCACATGAAAGGGATACTACAAAAGTGGCATGCATCATGTTGGCCACCATGACAGCGGAACTCCAAAAGTCCTATGAGGACTTCTACCCTTTTGAAATGCACCAAGATCTGATGGAAAGATACCATCAAAGTGCATGACAAGAGAGGTATGAAATCATATGCTCTATCATAAAAACCATGATGAAGGACGGGGAATCCGTCACGAGCCACATGCAGAAAATGCAAAGGTATGTGGATCGGTTGCTGAAGCTTAATGTGAACTTCCCTGAGGAGCTTGCAATAGATATCATTTTGCACTCCTTACCATCGTGCTATGATCAATTCCGCATGACATATCACATGAATAAGGAAGAGGTCACACTCAGCAAACTTCAGGGACTCCTCAAGACCGCAGAAACAGGTCTTAAGGGTAAGTCGGTTGTTAACACTCCTACTCCAAACTCCGCCCCGGTTTTGGCAATCGGGAAAGGTAGAGGAAAGAAGAGGAAGAGCTCTTCGAAGGGTACCAAGGCTAGGACCCTTGATGGCTCTTCTTCAAGTGGAACCAAGAAAGGTTTTGTCACTCCTTCTTCTGACCCTAAAGAGGCTGAATGCTTCTATTGCCATGAAAAGTCACATTGGAAGCGGAACTGCCCAAAGTACCAGCAAGATGTGAAGGATGGGAAAGTTAAACCCAACCATGCAGGTATTTACACTATCTTATCTAATAACTCACCCCATTCTAACTCTTGGGTCCTTGATACCGGTTGTGGTATTCATATATGTTCTGATTTGCAGGGACTAAGAAGAAGTGAGAATGTGGAGCATGGAAGAATAAACTTAATCATGGGGAATAGGAAAGCTTTACCTGTCACCAAGATTGGAGTTTATACTTTATCGCTAAGTAGTGGGTTTAGTTTAGATTTGAATAAATGTTGTTATTCGCCAGAAATGGCAAGAAATATTATTTCCTTTCATGCATTGTATAAACAAGGTTTCACCTTTTCATTTGATAATGAAGTTGGTTCGATTAATGCTTTCTTTAATAATGTTCTTTATTTTAAAGCATTACCTTGTGATGGTGTGTATGAAACTGTATATGTGGTTGATAACTTAGGAAATAATGTATTGTGTATTGATTCTGTTAATGATAATAACTTGGATAAAGCATCATTATGGCATTGTCGTCTTGGACATATAAGCAAGAAACGCATAGGCCAACTCCAAAAGGATGGAGTATTGGAGTCATTTGACCTAAAGTCAGATGATAGTTGCGAATCATGCTTACTTGGAAAAATGATAAAGTCACCCTTCACAGGTTCTTGTGAGAGGGGTGAAGGTTTGTTGGATCTTATACACACGGATGTGTGTGGGCCCTTCAAACATGCCACAAGGGATGCTAATCGTTATTATTTGACTTTTACTAATGATTACAGTAGATATGGATCTGTCTACTTAATCAAGCATAAGTCAGAGACTTTTGAGAGGTTTAAAGAGTTTAAACAGGAAGTCGAGAATCAATTGGGCAGGAACATTAAGATGCTTCGATCCGATCGAGGTGGTGAGTATCTTAGTTCAGAGTTCCTCGACTATCTTAGGGAATGTGGGATTGTCTCACAATTGACACCTCCCAGGACACCGCAGTTGAATGGTGTAGCTGAGAGGCGTAATCGAACCTTGTTGGATATGGTTCGTTCCATGATGAGTCGAGCTTCGCTACCAATCTCATTTTGGGGGTATGCCTTAGAGACTGCCGCCCATATCCTTAATCTAGTTCCCACAAAGAAAGTTGCCAAAACTCCTTATGAGATGTGGACTGGTAAAGTACCCAAACTAGACCACATTAAGATTTGGGGTTGCGAGGCTTTCGTGAGACGTGAGACTCATGATAAGCTCGAACCTCGAAGTGAGAGGTGTATTTTCATCGGCTACCCACAGAAATCCTTTGGTTACCTCTTCTACAGACCTAGTGAGAATGTGGTCTTTGTAGCTAGGAGGGCTTTCTTTCGAGAGAGAGAGAGTTCATAAGCCAATGAGACAGTGGGAGGCAAGTTGACCTTGAAGAAATTCAAGAGTCAAGTGGTGAAGGAACTTCAAACCCTAGCACTCAACTTGAGGAGGAAACTTCTGTTGAGCCAATTGACAAGTCTGTACCTCTGAGGCGTTCCACAAGGGTTAGGAATGCACCTGAGCATTACTATGGATTCCATATTACTGCGGAAGGTGATACACTTATCAGTGATGAGACACTGATAGGTATGGATGAACCTAACAGTTACACGGAAGCCATGGCAGGCCCTGAGTCAGCCAAGTGGAAAGAGGCAATGGACAGCGAGATACAGTCCATGTATGACAATCAAGTTTGGAACTTGGTTGAGAATGTACCAGGTCGTAAGACTGTAGGGTGCAAATGGATCTTCAAGAAGAAGACCGACATGGATGGTAATGTACACACTTATAAGGCACGACTGATTGCAAAGGATTTCTCACAAACTCCGGGAGTTGATTATGATGAGACCTTTTCTCTAGTGGCCAAGATTAAGTCTATTAGGGTTCTGTTAGCCATAGCCGCATTTCATGACTATGAAATATGGCAAATGGATGTCAAAACCGCTTTCCTTAATGGAAAGTTGGCTGAGGATGTTTACATGAGTCAGCCAGAGGGTTTTGTCAACATAGAGTACCCTAGTAGAGTGTGTAAGCTTGATAAATCCATTTATGGGTTAAAGCAAGCACCTCGCAGATGGAATCTTTGCTTTGATGAGAAAGTCAAGGAATTTGGCTTTTCTAGGAGTGAAGAAGAATCTTGTGTATATGTCAAGGCTAGTGGGAGTATAGTTAGCTTTTTGGTATTGTATGTGGATGACATACTACTCATAGGAAATGACATCCCAACTCTGCAGGAAGTTAAGTCCTGGCTTGGGAAGTGTTTCTCTATGAAGGACCTAGGAGAAGCTGCCTATATTCTAGGGATAAGGATCTTGAGAGACCGGAGTAAAAGACTAATTGGACTTAGTCAGAGTACTTACTTGGATAAGGTGTTGAAGAGATTCGGCATGTAGGACTCCAAGAAATGAGAGTTACCCATCCAGAGTAATGCCAGATTGAGTAAGACACAAAGCCCTAGTACTGAGGCTGAGATAGCAGAAATGAGTCGAATACCTTATGCTTCGGCTGTAGGATCGATCATGTATGCTATGACGTGTACTCGACCTGATGTAGCCTTTGCTTTGAGCATGGTTAGTAGGTATCAGGGGAACCCTAGCAAGGCACACTGGACTGCGGTAAAGAATATCCTCAAGTACCTACGGAGGACTAAGGACTGGGTCCTTACCCTCGGTGGGAGTGAAGACTTGAGAGTTGTAGGGTATAGTGATGCTAGCTTTCAGACTGATAGGGATAATTTCCGCTCTCAGTCAGGCTGGGTCTTTACCTTAAATGGAGGAGCAATTTCTTGGAAGAGTTCCAAGCAAGAGGCAGTGGCTAATTCAACTTGCGAATCAGAGTATATAGCAGCTAGCGAGGCAGCAAAGGAGGCGATATGGCTGAAGAACTTCATTGGAGACCTTGGAGTTGTACCAGCTATTAAAGAGCCAATGGAAATTTTCTGTGATAGTGAAAGTGCAGTTGCCTTAGCCAAGGAACCAAGGGATCACGGGAGATCTAGACACATCGACAGAAAATACCATTTCATCAGACATCGAATAGAAGAAGGACTCCTCGTGGCAAAGAGGGTATCATCGGATGAGAATCCAGCAGATCCCCTCACGAAGGGACTGAATCGGGTTAAGCATCTCCAGCATGCTCGAAGCATAGGGCTGAAGGATGATATTAGATTTAGTAGTTAGATAACCTTGAAATTTGTAAAGTCTAATTGACATTAGATGATCAATAAAAGGTCTTTTATTTATGAGTAAAGTGTTGCTATCTCTTGTCGATCATTTACTATATTTCTTTTGCATGTTTTGACTTCCAGAATAATTATGTTTGGTATATCATATTATTCGAACCTCCACAGTCGGTCATATATCGGAAGTTGGTATGAATCAAGACTGTCATGATTGGTTGCAGAGGTCTAAGTTGTTGGACATGGCTACAACACTCATGAGTGCTTATAAGTTCTGAGCATTGGACTCAGCCCACGCTCACTGGAATCACTTCATGGAATTTATCTCGAGTGATCGTGAGACGGTAATATCATATAAGTCTTCAAACCTAGAGATATGATTTGTTACTTATGAGTTGGTTATGCATTGATTGTACGTTAACGCATTGGTAACTCGATGTTATAAAACGTGCTTTTGTGTATAATTCAATGAGTGGTAAAACAAACATATGAGTCGAAGTTTATCTGTTCCTTCTTGGATTAGAAGCTGATATCTGGGCCCCTCGATGATTTTGTTTTGACCTATCTACCGGGCCCGGTCAGAACTAAGTTGATGTGTTCAATTAAGTTCTGTGTCAAACAAATCGGAAATCGGGAAACAAACTGCTGGACAATAAGTAAGACATTGTTCCATGTATTTGTCCGGCTGATATCTAGAACAGAGGATTATATGATCACTTATCTTAAATGGCGTATCATCATCTTCTCAGTTCCGAGAGACCTTGAAAGAGCTACGATTGCCGATCGGTTCCTGAAGTATTGCAGTTATAGTTATTAGACTTAACCAAGTGGGAGACTGTTAGATAAGGTATCTAAGTCCATAACTATTTCTGGTATGTACTTGACCCGACCCGGCATGGTCCATTTGGGTTGCATGGCACCATGCAATTGGATAAACTAAAATGAGAAAATAACACTTATGGTTTATTAATATATTATAAGTTCTAATATATTAATAATATTATTTAATTAGTTTGATCAAGAATTAATTTAGAATTAATTAAGTGATCAAAAGATAACTAATTAAATATATGGGTAGATTATGTAAATCTTCCATATCTTATATAGTGGGCTAAAAGGCTCCATGGATAATCAAGTTGGGTTAAACCCATTGAATGCTCCATGGAGGCTCCATGGGAGTTACAAACCCATGGGCCATGGAAATGAAGAGTCATGCCACATTAGGGTTTACATGGTGTAACCCTAGATGTGACACACTATATAAGCAACATGTTCTCCACCAAACGGAAGTCTACGCGAAAAACAGCCTTAAGGAGCCGAAACTCCTCTTAGGAACTGAAACTCCTCTTAGGAGCTGAACCTCTTAGGAGCTGAACCTCTTAGAGTCGAACCTCCTGAAAACCGAAACCCTCTCAACCGAAATGGACCGAGCGCTCGGTCTATTTCGGTCCCCTGACTAATCAGAACCGAGACCTGACTTTCGGCTCTACCCTTCTTACCTTCGGTCCGAGGACCTGACCTTCGGTCCGAGGACTTGACCTTCGGTCCGAGATCCTAACCCTCGGTCCCTTCTGATGAGCATGCCTGCGAGACCTCTCTGTTCCCATGCACAACCGAGCCTCACCTTCGGTCCGAGAGGCGACCCGCGCAGCCGAACCCTTCCCTCTCGGTTTCTTCTCCTACTTTCGGTTCTAAGGACTAGGACCGAACCTCCGGCCCCAAATTTTGGAATTTGGCAGTTTTTGCCCGGTGTTCAATATTTTTAGCCTTTTGAGCCCGTTTTTCGAGATTTTAACGCGGGATTTTCACCCAAACTCGTATTTTAACATAATAAACCCCAAATATTCATATTTTAATTATATTTTGGGGAAAACCCTTGCCTAAGAATAAAATCTAGTTGGTAAGATATTTAGGAGGAGTGTTGACTTATCCTTTGAACAAGGACACAAGCAACCTCCCCATACCTTCATAGTACAACCCCTAGTCGCTATTCACCCATACCTAGTCAATCATTGTCCTTTTCCCACTCTTTTTCAGCCATAATGTTGAACAAAAGCTGGAGATATCCTCCTCTCTCCTCCCACTTTATTCACTCTTTCTTAAGAAGAACAAACACCTCTCTTCCACTTTCTCTCTCTAAAAATTCGAGATTCAAAGGCTGGTCTTGGGTTTTTCCTCCACATTTGGTAAGTATCTTCCTCCCACACTTAGATATTCTACTATCTTTCATCCAAATCATAGATTACTTACACAAATATCGTCATATTTGTGTTAGATCTTCAAATCTTCAAGCACCTCCCAAGTGTTCTTGAGTTGAGCACTTCTTTTCTCCATCACCCATCTACTGAAATCACTCAAGGTGAGTTCATACCCCTATCTTTTCATGTTTTTCTTAAGTTTTAAGGGGGGGAATACAAGATTAAACACCAAGAACACAACTAAATACATTTAACAGCCTTCATCAGAATAGTTTAACTCCATTCACGGACTGTTTTGGTCAACTTAAACATTTTAGTTTTCAAAACTGTATTAGGTGCAAATAGTTCAGGTTCATACCTTTAAAATGACTACTTGCACATCACCATACGATTTGTCAATGATTTATGGTGATTTTTACAAAACTGCCTATCATTTCAAAAATGAATTCGGACCAATCTGTGAATATGAACATTTTAACACAAGTTAAAGACTTCCAAAAATCACAATAAAAATTATGAACAAACTAGACACATTTTTTGAACTCTCAGAACTTACGGATTCAGTTTTTGACTTTGTATGATTTTTTTATGATTTTTCTAAAACAGTGCTGAAAGGTTAAAAACTAGTTAACAGCTTATAACTTTCATAACACTTTGTATTATGTTGAGCAAAGTGTATAACAATAAGTTCTAAATATTGAATGTATTTTCTTGTTAGTTTATCATCTTAAACTGAAATTTAGTCATTCATGATAAGGTTTACTCATTCATTTCGAATTACATATAATAAACTTCAATAAGCATAGTTTATGGATTTTTACTACATGAAAAAAGTTTTACTCTCAAAACAAATGGGTTTTTCATATCTTACGTAATAAACTATCATAGTAATAGTTTAAGGATTTCATATTACTAATGTATTTTCATAAAAGGTGATTTCACTTCCTCCATGGAAGAGGTTTTAATATCAAACTATGTGTAAACTAGTTAACTTAGGTTGTGAGGCAATTCTCTCCCCGTACGTTCTAGTACGGGATCCCAATTCCTGTAAGTTATAACCAGAGTCTCTTGTAGGGAGAGCGTGATAATTGTGTATAGATCTATATTGGGTTTAACACCCCATACCTTGCTGCTAGCTACAGTGGGACCTGCAGGTCTACGGGTGACAAGAGTCATAGTATCTTAACGTCTGAAAAACGTTGTGCAGGTTATTACTCGTCATAGTATGGTTATAGAGACTCACATAGGTAGTTAACAATCTTTTAAGTTTACATGGAAACTTCTACTTTGAAAAGGGGTTTTACTTCTAAACTAAACGAGTTTATGCCGATTAAAACTTGCAAGAATTACTTTAAGTATGGTAAAATACTTGTTTATTTTCGGTCCTGGGATTTAGGACTACCTAACTTTAAAAATGGTTTTATGCCGATTTAAAACCACTTTTATATCTTTAAGTATGGAAAATACTTGTTTATTTCCGGTCCTGGGATTTAGGACCACATAACTTTTATAAGGAAAATATAGGATTTTCTTTGGAATCATATCTCTGTTAAAACTATATTTCATCTAGAATTGTTAGACTTCAGCTATAATTGCTAAGTGTATATGCTAGAGTTATATAAGAATCTAGTCATAATCGACTTAGAATTGGTGGGCCCGCCTTACTTCCTGTTCCTTGTTTGGTTGTGGACCTAGGGCAGACCCATTATATTCGACGGTTTATTTAACTTAAATTTTATATAACTTATATACACTGGGCGATTATAGAAGGAAATCTATGGGCCTTTCTAGGGTTCATTATCGCATAACATAGAAGCATTCATTTCACTTAATAAAGAAAATATTGGATTTTCTGGAAACATACTTTGTCGTTTTTACAAGGAAAACGGTTTCTTTCTCAAACAAACTCTTATGAACTCACCAACTTAATTGTTGACACTTTTTCAAAACTACTTGTATTCTCAGGAAATCAGTGAAACAGGAAAACCAACAGCATTTTGAGGATGGGACGATAAATCGTCAAACGTTTCATTTTGTCATCATAATGTAATTGATTTTGAAACGTTGTAAACTTATTCCATGGTGTAACATTTTCAATTATATTTATGATGGTTGTATTTACTTTGAGCACTATTATATTCGTTGTTGTGATACTATACATGAAGTTCTCCACCCCCGGACGTTTCCGCCATCCTTGGTTTTGGGGTGTGACACATACGATTCCAAAAATATACAGAACGTCGAAATCTGACTTTGCGTGAAGAAGTTATGATAAATTCTAACGCTATAGATCCTTATAAGAAGAGGATTTTAAAATAGTCTTATAATTAGCTATTGGAATCTAAAATAAAGTTTTAGTACTCGGAATTACCTACGCGTGGATATAAAGAACGTCAAAAACGGAGTTCGTATGCAAAAGTTATGACCTTCCGAAGATGCAGCTGTCTTAGAGCATGACATGTGGCAGGAAACCCTAGTTGTCTGGATTCACGATGTGAACCTTTGATTCACGACGTCAAAGTAGTCCAGGACACATTTCGGAGCTAGAAAACACTAGCAAAGTCTACGGGAATGAGGTGTCCAATCCTCACGACGTGAACATCAAAGACACGACGTGAAACTAGAATCGTGACACCTTCCGACGCTAGGACGCAAATGGCAAGTCTACGACATGACTCAGCTCAAATTCATGACGTGAACCTCAAGTTCACGATGTGAACTTGTCTTGGACAACCTATAAATAGAATGTCCGGCCTCCTCTCTCCTTACACCATTTCTTTTCTCTACTCTATCCTTTGCTGAAGCCATCTTACATCCCGAGTCCTGTGATCGTGAACCGCTGAACGTTTTCAGTTAGATTCCATAAAATCACACTACTAAGGTGAGTTTCACGGCCCCACTTTCTAATATTTCCGGGGAAAAACGCATGCTAAATATTGTATATACGTTACTATTATGTCTATATATGATATTATATTAGTATCAAAGTAGATAGTTATAATAACCGGGATATAGTTGTTCTAAATATAATATTTTGAATATATACAACTATTATCAACTTGTTAGCATGTGCTTGTATTAATGTAGATCTTGAGTTATACTTAGGATTCTATATATATTTCGTGTGCGATATAGTTCCAGAGTTATACTCGGAAGTTCTATATGTTAATTGATATGTACGTTGTTATTGTTGGTTTTATGTCAAGATAAAACCAGGTATGTTATATGTTGTTGTTATTGGTTTTATGTCAACATAAAACCTCGTATGTTATATGTTGTTATTATTGGTTTTATGTTAAGTAAAACCTGGTTTTAACTATAATTTTAGCTGTTGTACTGCCTAAGTATTACAAATATTATGAGTAATGTTTAAAGCATAGTCTAATAACTTAGGGTTTTAGACACGAATATGATTTTACTATTAGAACTAACGGAACTCGACAAGTCTACATGAGTTATTGTATTCATCAACTAAGATTGGAAATCTTAAGGAAAATCCTCTGACCTGTAACCGTTAATCCCGTGTGAGCAAGGAAGTCGTGTATGAATAAGATACGGGTTGACAACCCCACTCGTGGTCGCTAGCTACAACCCAACGGTTTGCGAATGACGAACTGTCCTTTTATTTGTTTATTGTTCCGACGTTGATGAAGCGTGTGGAACTTATCTTAAGATGCGAAACTTGTAGCATCAAGCAGAGGTTTGAAACTAGTCATATAGCCGCGGTTACGGACTCATGGTAGCAAATTGTTAGAAGCATTATACTTTGTCGTTATACAAGTATTAATGTTAAGTATAAGTTTCCCAAACACTTATACTCTAAGTAAAAGAAACTGGTAGGTATACTACTTGTATATTAAATAGATAATTATACCTAGCACACATACTCGTATAGAATTAAAATAGATTTATACGTAGCGGTTTTTACTCGTATAGAATTGAAATAGATTTATACGTAGCGGTTTTTACTCGCATAGAATTGAAATAAGATTTATACATAGCAACTTTCGTTTGTATGGAATTACAAACACTTATACTCATAGTATATGAGACTTATAGGTAAACTACTTATTTGGTAAGTAAACTTTTATACCTAGCATATATATACTAAACGTTGGAGAGTCAAAATGATACTTTCAAAACTATACTTTTGAACTTGGAAAATGTATTATTTTTATATGGAGTCAAAACATGTGGACTCACCAACTTTATGTTGACGTATTTTAAAATGCATGTGTTTTCAGGAAGATGATAACTATGATACGAGAAATGACGTTACACCGCGCGGTGTTTCCGCCGACGGTCGGGGGGTGACAGATTGGTATTAGAGCTATTAACTATAGTGAATTAGTACTTTCTTAGGAAAGCACGACTATAGTTTAGGGCTTACTCTGTTAGGTTTAGGTATATCCCTTAGCCTACAATATAAAGTATTATTAATTATACTACTAAAGGACTACTTACGGGAGCAGTGACGGGATAGACATGTCGCTTGGGTTGCTGGATTTCAGAACGGCTATATGCTAAAATGATCCTGCCCTCTGACTGTCCTGACTGGCCAGTGCCTTATCATCTAGACCTGAAGTAACAAACAATAACTAATAGAGCATGAATACAACAAATAACAAATATAGAGTCATATATGAAGACTCAGACCCGCGATGATAATACACCTAAATACTCGGAATGTTTTTTATCTCAAGGATTTAGATCAGATATTCCAACTAAAGTTCATATGTGCATAGATCTTATCACAACTAGGTGTAGGTGTACAGCTATATTTTATTATGATCAGATCATATGAACTATTTAAATTGGGAGTAATATTTGATAGACTAAACACTTGGTGATCCAAAATGTATAGGAACTAAACAAAATGCCTAGAAGAAGTAGCGCTCGTCTAAACCTTAACCGACGACCAGAACCACAACAACAACAACCGCAACCACCACCACTAGAACAAACCCTCCAATAAGTTCAACAGAACTTGAAAAAATCATACCCCGGAGAATCGATGCAGCTCTTGCTAATGTCACAAGAGGTGGAAATGAAGGCAATGTAGGGACTGCCAAAATGTGTACCTACAAGGATTTTATGAATTGCAAACCAAAGAAGTATGCTGGAAGACTCCCATGGTGCACTTAGTGTAGTCGCCATCATCTAGGTAACTGTCCATGATGCAGTCAATGAAACCATCAGCACACAGGTGACTGTTATATTTGCATGAACTGCAAAAATAAGGGACACACTGCCAGTTACTGCAGGAGCACAACACCTACAACATAAAATCAAGGAACAAACTCTGGAACAAGCTATGATGGAGGAAGATCATGTTTTGAGTGTGCAAAATTTGGACATATCAAGAAGGAATGTCCAAAGTTAAGGAGTCAAGGAAGTTAGGACGTGGTAGGGCATTCGTAACAGGAAGCAAGGAAGCTATCCAGGACCCTTCGGTGGTATCTGCTACAAGATGAATTTTGAGACGAAATTTACTTTAAGGGGGGGGGGGGGGGAGAATGTAACAATAGGCAAATTAGGTCAATAACAATCACATGTGAGTATACCAATCATGTAATGTGATTTTTTTAAAACAAGTAATGTAGTAAACTCACTATATATTTCATTATAATTCTAATATAAATATGAACTTTCATTCATACTTTATAGTATAAATCAAAGTATACGTCCATACGATTCCAAAAATATACAGAACGTCGAAATCTGACTTCGCGTGAAGAAGTTATGATAAATTCTAACGGTATAGATCCTTATATCAAGAGGATTTTAAAATAGACTTAGAATTAGCTTGGAATCTAAAATAAAGTTGTAGTACTCGGAATTACTTACGGGTGGATATAAAGAACGTCAAAAATGGAGTTTGTATGCAAATGTTATGACCTTCCGAAGATGCAGCTGTCTTAGAGCATGACACGTGGCAAGAAACCCTAGTTGTCTGGATTCACGACGTGAACCTTTGATTCACAATGTGAAAGTAGTCCAGGACACATTTCGGAGTAAGAAAACACTAGAAAAGTCTACGGGAATGAGGTGTTCAATCCTCACGGCGTTAACATCAAAGACACGACGTGAAACTAGAATCGTGACACCTTCCGAAGCTAGGACGCAAATGGAAAGTCTACGACATGACTCAGCTCAAATTCACGACGTGAACCTGAAGTTCATGACGTGAACTTGTCTTGGATAGCCTATGAATAGCAAGTTCGGCCTCCTCTCTCCTTACACCATTTCTTTTCTCTCCTATGTCTTTCGCTGAAGCCATCTTACATCCCGAGCCCGGTGATCGCGAACCGCTGAACGTTTTCAGTTAGATTCCATAAAATCACACTACTAAGGTGAGTTTCACGACCCCACTTTCTAATATTTTCGGGGGAAATGCATGCTAAATATTGTATATATGTTACTATTATGTCTATAAGATAGTATATTAGTATCAACGTAGATAGTTATAATAACCGGGATATAGTTGTTCTAAATATAATATTTTGAATATATACAACTATTATCAACTTGTTTGCATGTTCTTGTATTAATGTAGATCTTGAGTTATACTTAGGATTCTATATATATTTCGTGTGCGATATAGTTCCAGAGTTATACTCGGAAGTTCTATATGTTAATTGATATGTACGTTGTTATTGTTGGTTTTATGTCAAGATAAAACCAGGTATGTTATATGTTGTTGTTATTGGTTTTATGTCAAGATAAAACCTCATATGTTATATGTTGTTATTATTGGTTTTATGTTAAGATAAAACCTGGTTTTAACTCAAATTTTAGCTGTTGTACTGCCTAAGTATTATAAATATTAGGAGTAATGTTTAAAGCATAGTCTAATAACTTAGGGTTTTAGACACGAATATGATTTTACTATTAGAACTAACGGAACTCGAGAAGTCTACATGAGTTATTGTATTCATCAACGAAGATTGGAAATCTTAGGGAAAATCCTCTGACCTATAACCCTTAATCCCGTGTGAGCGAGGAAGTCGTGTATGAATAAGATACGGGTTGACAACCCCACTCGTGGTTGGTAGCTACAAGCCAACGGTTTGCGAGTGACGAACTGTCCTTTTATTTGTGTATTGTTCCGACGTTGATGAAGCGTGTGGAACTTATCTTAAGATGCGAAACTTGTAGCATCAAGCAGAGGTTTGAAACTAGTCATATAGCCGCGGTTACGGACTCATGGTAGCAAATTGTTAGAAGCATTATACTTTGTCGTCATACAAGTATTAATGTTAAGTATAAGTTTTCCAAACACTTATACTCTAAGTACAAGAAACTGGTAGGTATACTACTTGTATATTAAGTAGATAATTATACCTAGCACACATACTCGTATAGAATTGAAATATATTTATACGTAGCGGTTTTTACCGGTATAGAATTGAAATAGATTTATACGTAGCTATTTTTACTCGTATAGAATTGAAATAAGATTTATACGTAGCAACTTGCGTTTGTATGGAATTACAAACACTTATATTCATAGTATATGAGACTTATAGGTAAACTACTTATTTGGTAAGTAAACTTTTATACCTACCATATATATACTAAACGTTGGAGAGTCAAAATGATACTTTCAAAACTATACTTTTGAACTTGGAAAATGTATTATTTTTATATGGAGTCAAAACCGGTGGACTCACCAACTTTTTGTTGACGTATTTTAAAATGCATGTGTTTTCAGGAAGTTGATAACTATGATACGAGAAATGACGTTACACCGCCCGGTGTTTCCGCCGATGGCCGGGGTGTGACACTACGCACCTGCCACTAACTCTGTGCCAAACCCACAATTATCCTAATTAGAAACTAAGTCCAAACTCTCCCTCATTAGGTCTAAAGGTAATCCACTAACCAGCCCATCAATGACCTAAAACCCATTGGGCCTACCAAGGCCCAATAATAAATGGGCTCTCCCAAGGCCCAATTCTCAATCTAAATGGCAAGCCCAACTTAAGGGCCCAAAGAACAATATAATATTTCTCTGCTCAAAATCACTAATACACAAGCCCAAAGATCCAAGCCCAACCCTTAAGGCCCAATCATAAATTCAGCCTAAAAATCTCTCAGAGAGGTTACGGGGGGCGTACCTCCCTTGGTATGCTCAGCGTACACTAGCATGCACGAATCTGATCGGGGACACCAACCTAGTATGCGGGCGTACTAGAATTATGTTGGGCGTACGCCCAGTTTTACTTAGTCCATTCTTTTGGTCTTAACCGGTTAATACCTTAGCTCATTCTCAGATCTAGACTCCCTAATAGCTCTTACTCCATAAAGTCAGTGACTTTAAGCCTTTGAATGGCTGATATGGTCACAAACACACAAAACACCCACTCTTTTATATCAAAAAGCTCATAACTCATGCATGGCTTGATACCAACGTCCAAAACCTCATTTTTATGGATCCTCTCTACTAGAAATATTCTAAAGGACAAACATTAGGCTCTGGAGTGCAACAACTCATAAAGCTTCAAGCTTTGGGACCAAAAACCCTAAAATGGACCATAACATGCACAAATTAAAAGGATGGGAAAGCTTTGAGCTTTACACCTTCAAATGATGCTCCATCCACAGAAAAGATCAGATCCAAAGCCTGGACTCCAACTCTATTCTCTTCCATGCTCCTTCTTCACTCCCAAAAATCCCACAAGAACACCTATCAGCTCACAATAGACACTCAAGCTCAAAGAACGGGAATTAGGGTTTTGAGAGAGTTGAAATCTGGAAATAGTGGCTGGATATGAGGACATAATGTTCCTTAAATAGGGGCACTCCAAAATATTAGGGTTTCTTTCTGGACCTAGTACGCCCAGCGTACCCTCTGGTATGCCCAGCGTACTGGGTGACTCCGCTTTAATTTCACACACATGAGTACGATAAGCGTACTCACATGTACACCCAGCGTACTCAGCTGCCACCTTACTCAAATAAGGGACTCATCCTGCCACAACTTCAAACTTCCCTAGCTTCCTCGAAATAACTCCGATTCCAATGAACCTCATACCCCCGGAAAGGTGTTAAGATTCCCTACGCTTCTAGCAACTCGTCGCAACCCTGCGGCTTCCTCATGCCCGGGTTGCAGCCCACGAACCCTAATCACCGACGATCCGAAACAGGGTGTTACATAAGCCAGGCTTGTTACGAGTGTGGTGAAATAGAACACTTCAAGAGAGACTTTCCTAAAGAAAAGAATGATGGCGGTGTGGGAAGATTATTGGCAATAGGTCATGAAGAAGCAATAACATATCCTACTGTGGTTACCGGTACGTTTCTTCTCAATAATTCATACGCATGAATTCTTTTCGATAGTGGTGCGGAGAAAAGTTTCATGAGCCATAAATTTAAACACCTACTTAAACAAAACCCCCAATCACTAAAAGACACATTCACCATAGAAATGGCAAACGGAAAGACAGAGAACACTAACGACATATCCATAGGATGTACACTTACTATAAACAACTATTCCTTCCAAATCGACCTTATGTCGGTCTCAATAAAAAGCTTCGACTTTGTCATCGGCATGGATTGGTTAAGTCCTCACTGTGCTAATATCCTATGTTATGAAAAAGCCATTTGTCTTAATCTGTCAACTAGTGAAACCCTTGTCATTTATGGCGACAAACCCGATACGAACCTCTAAATCATTTCTTGCGTCAAGGCCCAGAAATATTTTCGCAAGGAATATTGTGCCTTCTTAGCTCACATAGTAGATAAGTAACAAGAAGTAAAAGACATCAAGGATATCCCCAAAGTTTGTAATTTCCCCGACGTATTCCCCGAAGATCTCCGAGGAGCTCCTCCTGAACGCCAAGTCAAGTTCCGAATCGACTTGATTCCTGGAGCTACCCCCGTAGCCAAATCCCCGTACCATTTAGCATCGGCAGAAATGCAGGAACTATCCAGTCAACTAAACAAACTTCTAAAAAAAGGATTTATCAGACCAAGCTTCTCACCTTGGGGAGCATCGGTCTTGTTCGTGAAGAAGAAGGATGGATCGTTCCGCATGTGCATAGACTATCGGGAATTAAATAAACTCACTATCAAAAACCGATACCCTTTACCTCGAATCAACGAATTCTTCGACCAACAACAAGGAGCAAGTTTCTTCTCAAAGATCGACCTAAGATCATGATACCATCAGTTACGAGTCCAGGAGGAAGATATTCCTAAGACCGCATTCTGAACTCGCTACGGTCACTATGAATTCGTAGTGATGACCTTTGGAATAACAAATGTGCCCGCATTGTTCATGGACCTGATGAACCGTGTGTGTCGACCTTACTTAGACAAGTTCATAATAATTTTCATCGACGACATACTAGTCTACTCCCGAAGTAAGGAAGAGCACATCCAACACTTACGACAAATCCTGGAAACATTAAGGGCGGAGAAATTGTATGCGAAGTTCTCGAAGTGCGAATTCTGGATTTGAAAGGTGGACTTCCTAGGTCACGTGGTCATCGAGGAAGGGATACATGTGGATCCCTCCAAAATCAAAGCTATCGAAAACTGGGCGACCTCTAGAACCCCAACATATATTCGTTAATTTCTAGGCCTCGCTGACTACTACAGAAGGTTCATTCAAAACTTTTCTAAGATCACAAAGCCACTCACTACCTTGACTCAGAAGGGTTTAACCTTCAACTGGGAGGAGAAACAAGAAACTGCTTTCCAAACACTAAAGCGAGCCCTATGCAGCGCCCCAATCTTGTCCCTCCCAGAAGGGAAGGAATATTTTGTAGTTTACTGCGATGCGTCCAAGCAAGGGCTAGGCTGCATTCTTATGCAGCGAGGAAAGGTCATATCCTATGCCTCGAGACAACTTAAGAAGTACGGGGTCAACTATACCACACACGACCTCGAACTGGGAGCAGTGGTTTTTGCTCTGAAAATATGGAGACATTACCTTTATGGTACGAAGTGCACAGTCTTCACAGACAACAAAAGCCTCCAACACATCTTCGATCAAAAAGAACTAAACATGAGGCAACGACGATGGGTAGAACTACTCAAATATTACGAATGAGAGATTCGCTATCATCTCGGAAAAGCCAATGTAGTAGCAGATGCCCTTAGTCGAAAAGAGTACTCGGGCCGCCAAGTAAAGTATTTAACTATGACCATCCATTCAAACATGTCCACGCAGATTAAAGAGGCTCAGTTGGAAGCCTTGAAACCCGAGAATGTGACATGTGAAGCCTTAAGAGGAATGGATAAAAACCTAGAAGTTAAGGGTGGCGGAGTTCGTTACCTCATGAATTGAATTTGGACATCAAAGTTTGTGGGTACAGAGACGTTTTCATGAACAAAGCACACAAAACTCGATACTTTGTTCATCCCTGTTCCGATAAGATGTATTTGGATCTCAAGAAACTTTATTGGTGGCCAAACATGAAAGGTGAAATTCCTACCTATGAGGGCAAGTGCCTGACTTTCGCCAAAGTTAATGTAGAATACCATAAGCCTTCGGGTTTACTACAACAACTAGAAACACCCGAATGGAAGTGGGAGCGGATTTTGGAAAATCTTGCAACTCTCACCGAAAAATCGAAAATTTTCACAATTGGAAATTTTTTCGAGGCTTTTTCGTGATTGTTTTTCCGTGGAAGATTTTCAAGGTTTTAGTTTCGGCACACATCAAGGGGGAGTGTTGTGAAGTTCATTCCTCAGGCGCTTCTCACCCTTAATGGGTTTTATAATCATTTTTTGATTATAAAAAGGGGGAGAATGATGGGTATTCGAAGCGGGTTTGTCGGATATTCATTTGCGGATTTGAAGATAGGTGTTACTTCGAGGGGGATTTTGGTCTTGATTGCATGAGCTCGTTGGATATTGAAGCTGTGACATTCAATCCTAACTTTGAGGGGGAGAATTTTAGGGTGCAAAGTCACGCTTGGATGTGGATTGTTAGGCTTTCCCTCTTGTATTGTGTAATGAGTTGTCTTTCCTATAAATAGGAAGTGAGTGACACTCATTTATGTAAGGAATCATTTGGAGTGTTAGACCAGAGAGAGAATTTGTATAATACCCACTTTGTATTTTCTTTCTAGATCTAATATGAGCTTAAAAAAAGATTTATTTACTCTATGTGTTCTTGATTTGTATGACGATTCACTAGATCTTTCTAATTCCGCACATGTCATCATAATCAACAACACTACAAACTTTTATAGTTGATGAAAACGTGGGTCAGGGAGAATCACTGGAGGAGGTGGAGGAAGAGAAGTATGATTTCCATATCCACCTTTGCACGAAGAATGGATTGATCTCTCACATTGATCGACACGTGGAATATCATCTTCATGAGGAAAGCCTTTTCCAAAATGATGAGGAAGACCATAGTTGTCAAAACTAGATATCTACAAAAGGGAGAAATTCAAGTTAGTTTATTTAACCCTTAATATAACACCCAAATGAAATATTAAGGCTAGGACCCAACACAATAATTCACAATTCGGAAGAGGGATGTCGTAATCCAATTGTAAATTATAGGAAGGTATGTAAATGACGATTTACCAATTCCACCACGAAAACAAACATTTAAACAAGTTAGGTTTTAGATGAAACTCCTAGATCCTTTGAGATTCATTGAACTCTTCAATGGCATGTTTAATTTCGATTATGCCCTTCAAGTTTGTGACTGGGATATCGATGATCACAAAAAAGGTGTGAATAACCATGCAAATTAGCGTGGTACTCTCGATGTCATTTATCACCAAATCAATGTGCCGGTTAGCCACACACGCTCCATCGATCTATGATAAATTACGAGTTACCCATTTCTATCCTTCATTAGTCCACATTAGTGTGCCGGTTAACCACACACGCTCCACTAACTAACCAATAAGGCGCAATGTGCAATTTTATGGTTTAGCATCAATTTCACATTTTCCTAAAGTAACTAGGATTGGGAATTTATAAAAGTGTTTAGTTACTTTATAATTCATTATACTTTTAATGAGAGTTTAGAGTCCTACCCTACCCGTTCGGCTAACGACCCTCCACTAGTCAATGGCGCGGTGGGTAAGAGTGGATACCCAATGGCCGTCATTTTATAGGGCGCTTCCTTAAACACCCCTTATAGACCAGCTTCGTGAATGATGTCTACTAATGGTAAGACTGACCTTTTCTTATACATATGTATAAATTAAACTTTTAATATTATAATAGTATAAGGGTGTACTTTATACATTTAAAATACTAAGTGGTTTAACTTTTAATAAATTAAATTGAAACCTATCTATGGATTTATTAATAGTCTTTTAATTAAAACATTTAATTAAACAATTAATAAAATCCATGTGTGTGTATTTTTTAAACTTTTAAAATACTAGGGGTTTAGAATTTAATATCTCAAAATTAAAACTTTTAATCAAATTTTATATTCCAAAACATGAGGGCAAATTTTGTAACTTTTCAAAACTTCTAGAACAAATTTAAAACAATTAAATTAATCATATAATTTATCCTTATTATCAATTTTAACTTATCTATTTTACTTGGTAAGAAAATTCAAATCAAATTTTACAAATAATTAATTTATCACAAAATCTCATAATTATCTTAAAATTTGACAATTATCTTTCAATTAGATGAGGATATCTGTTACCATATTAGAAAATTCGAATTTAATTAGTAAAAACAACTTATGGTAATTATCCAAATCTAATTTAGGCCAAAAAATCTGAAAATCTGCCAATAGACGAGTCTCCACGTCGTGCCATGCCATAACACGTTGTGGAAGACCAACACGTCGTGTTCATCTATGAACATGTCGTGTTCATCAGGCAGAGTCCAAAAACAATTTTCTTCCAGCTTTGAACAAATCATAAATGCATCAAATATAACACAAAAACACCTTAGGCTCTGATACCACTGATGGGTTTTGAGCATTACAACATTCCTATGGTGCATATGCAACCCTAATGCTTTGGATCTGGGTTTTTCTCAAGTTATACATGCAAATAAATTATCCAAAGCAAAACCCCAAATCTATTATATATAATTCGAAATTCACATATATATTAGGGTTAGAAGATTACCTCACTTGTTATATTGTGATAACAAGAACAATACTTGCTAGATCTTGACTTCTGAAAGCCTAGTACCCCAAGTGTTGCACCTCTAATAGAGTCACAAACACTCAACACAACAAGGATGACTTGGAGAGACAAGGATTTTCGGCCAGGGTAAGTATCACATGCTTAGATCCGAAAATCCTAGGGTTTGAGGGTTTATATATAGCTAGGTTGCTTAGTCTTGAAGTTGGACTTGAATTAGGAAACCCTAGTTCCTAACTTCAACCCAAACAACCCATGGACCTCCATAAGATGCCTTTAGACGAAATCTTATAAGCCCAAGCTAAAAATTTCGTCCACTACCATCAACAAGTCTGTGAAAACTGTCAAATTCTAGTCAAGTCAAAGTTAAATAAAGTCAACAAGTCAAACCGGTCAACTCAACTAACCCTTGTATTCTGGGGTTTACATTATGTAATTACTGTGCAACTCACTATTTTAATAAGAAATCACCACTTGGAAAGTTCGTATTTTTAGATCTCTTGAACCCTAATCGGGGTAAGTGAGGTAGCAAAACGATAAAATATTATTGCATACCCTTCGGGGGTGTGTAAGGACCTTAAACATGGCTTAACGGGGTTTACAAACCTTGCGTTACAAAGCCAAACACTCAAAAAGGTCACAAAAGAAGTCTCTCTCAATCTCTTTCTGTAACATCCAAAAATTTTACGCCAAATTTAAACTTTTTCAACCATAAATAAAAGTCAAATAGTATTGTTTACAAAAATGTTTTCAAATCAATATCCATCAGAGTGTCCCATAAACATATCATAAGGATGAGGAGCGGTACGGTCACGCCTTCGCCTTGCCACGATCTCCTGAAGTACCTGAAACAGTAAACTGAAAACTGTAAGCCCGAGGGCTTAGTGAGCTACCCCCAAAATACCAACACCACACTGACAATACCATGTCAGTAACAATCAGTCAATCAATCAATCGATCAATCAATCAATCAATCAACATGCAGACTGGGCCATCGGCCTGACTGGACCGCCCTACTGGGCCTACAGTCTATCTGAATCCATCTCGAGCCTTCGGCATGACCGGTCCGCCTCGTGGGCCTGCAGTCTCCCTGGACCGCTCATAGGGTATGTTGGCCTTCAGCACAAAGCAGGACCGCCTCAACCCAACCAACAAGTAAATAATCATGTTCGCATAACTATCATATACTGGCATATACAAACATCAAACATATCTGTCACACTGATCATCAACCATAGAATCCTCTCGTAACTAGAGTACCGACCTAGCAGGTCACTAACATACCAATCCTTACGGATCATAAAAGCATAACATACTGTCTACCCTGATTCCGATCTAGCAGATCAAATCCATATGTAGCATACCATAACAATAACAACTAAAGGGCCAGCCTTGGTGCCGTAGACCCTGCCGATATAGTGAGGATAACTCACCTCGCAGATGTCGACTCGAAAGGTAAACTCCAACTCTCGGATCACTTGACACATGCTCCACCACCTATGACTATAGTACAATATACTCATAAGTCCTTAACTTTATAAGGTACTCCATAACCCACCAGTCAACCCCTGGTCAAATTCAAAGTCCTCAGTCAAGGTCAACAGTCCGTGTTGACCCCAACTCGCCGAGTTCCTTGAAGCACAATCCAACTCGCCGAGTCATCGGGGTGACTCGTCGAGTTGCTTCGATTCTAGTTCAAACTTTAAGGCCACCCGTCGAGTTCCCTCCTTGCAACTCGACGGATACACACGCATACATATCCTAGGGAAAACTCATCCGACTCGCTGAGTTGTTCTTCAACTCGTCGAGTCTTATGGTAATCTTCATCGGACTCGCCGAGTTGTTCATCCAACTCGTCGAGTCCACGGCCATCTTCATGTGACTCGCCGAGTCAACCTTGCGACTCGCCGAGTCCATTCAGTCCCTTTTCCATACAGACTTGTTTTGAGCCATGCAGCGGCTCCAACTCACAGATCCAAGCTTCTAGGGCATGCTTATCACGTACAGTTGCAAACTTTACGTGCATGCATGGCTATAGAGGCTCTAAATGCCTATTTTAAGTTCTTAATGGAACTTTATGCTCAAAAGGGACCCCAATCATGACCAAGACTGTAACTTTATGCTTATAGAATCCAAGGAGGGTCCAGATCTGAAGTTACAATCTCAGATCTAGCCCATAGCTCATCTTTCCAACTTAATGTCTCACCAAAAACCCTAAAACTCAACCAATAGAAGAGATTCACAAGGAAAAGGTGATTTGGTTACCTCCAGAAGATGATAACTGAGATAAGAGTTGATTCCCACACTCTACTTGCTCCAATCTCCTTCTCCTCTAAGCTTTCTCCCTCCAAAGATCCTCTCTTCAAGCTTCAAACACATAATTGGCACACACACACGTATTAGGGTTTCAAGGGGCTCTCAAAGACTGTAAAGAGGCCAAAGGAGGCTGAGGTTCCTTTAAATAGGGGTGCAAACCCCGGGATTTAGGGTTTCATCTGCCAGCTCCTACTCGCCGAGTCCCAATATGGACTCGTCAAGTAGGTCACTTAACACACGATCCCACCCCGCTGCTACTCGACGAGTAGGTCAACCAACTCGTCGAGTAGAGCTTAACCCAAAAATCTTATTTAAACAATACCTGAAAATCGGGGCGTTACAACTCGCCCCCACTTGAACTAGACTTCGTCCTTGAAGTCCGTTGGAATAAACAATGTTGGGTAATGCTCGCGCATCTCCGCCTCCGGCTCCCATGTCCACTCGGATCCCCTCCGATGTTCCCACTGTACCTTTACTAAAGGTATTTCCTTGTTCCGTAGAATTTTCTTCTTCCTTTCCAGAATAGCCACAGGCCTCTCCACATAGTTCAGGCGCTCATCGACCTGAATGTCATCCAACGATACCACTGCCTCTTGGTCCATAATGCATTTACGCAATTGCGAAACATGAAATGTGCTGTGGATCCGGCTAAGCTCCTCCGGAAGCTCTAGCCTATAAGCCACCCTGCCAACCCTGGCAACAACCCTGAACGGCCCAATGTAACGGGGACCCAATTTTCCCCTCTTCCTGAAGCGGATCACTCCCTTCCAGGGTGAGACCTTCAGGAGAACCATGTCACCCACCTGAAATTCCAGCTCAGATCGACGTTGGTCGGCATAACTTTTCTGCCGACTCTGAGCGGTCTGCAGTCGCTGTCCAATCTGATGTATCATCTCGGTAGTTTGCAGAACTACCTCTATCCGACCCATCACCATGTGCCCAACCTCACCCCAACAGACTGGGGTCCTACATTTCCGCCCATACAACAGCGCGAAAGGCGGGGCGCCAATACTGGAATGATAGATGTTGTTGTAGGCGAACTCTACAAGCGGTAGGTGGGAATCCCAACTCCCACCGAAATCAATGAAGCACGCCCTCAACATATCCTCGAGGGTCTGGATGGTCCGCTCACTCTGACCATCAGTCTGCGGATGGAACGCTGTACTAAAATGTAGTCTCGTACCCAGTTCCTCGTGGAATTTTTGCCAAAAACGGGAAGTAAATCGGACATACCGATCGGAAACAATGGAAACTGGAACCCCATGGCGAGAGACAATCTCGCGAACGTACAAGTCGGCCAACTTCTCTACCGACGAACTCTCCCGTATGGCTAGGAAATGGGCACTCTTGGTCAATCGATCCACGATGACCCATATAACATCGAACCCCTTTGTCGTCTTTGGCAACTTCGTGATGATATCCATCGCGATCCGTTCCCATTTCCACATGGGAATCTCCAGAGGCTGCAGCTTACCATGCGGCCTCTGGTGCTCGGCCTTGACCATCCTACTGGTCAAGCACCTCTCAACAAACCAAGCGATATCTCGCTTCATGCCAGACCACCAATAACTCGAACTCAAATCACGGTACATCTTGGTGGCTCCCGGGTGAATAGAAAAATGAGACTTATGAACCTCCTCCATCACTGTCTACCGGACCCCTCCGGACATTGGAACCCAAACCCGACCGTAACGGATCAACAATCTGCGGCTATCCTGAAAAAATCGGGCGCTTTCGCCCTTAATCTACTCCAACTTCCAGTTTTCCGGTCTCATACCCTCAATCTGCGCATCCCTGACCAAACCCACCAGCGGGGAAACCACCGCTATCCTCACACACCTGGCTGGGGTCGAGGACCCAACTGACTTGCGGCTCAGAGCATCCGCAACCACGTTCGCTTTACCAGGATGGTAAAGGATCTCACAATCATAGTCCTTGACTACATCCAGCCACCTGCGCTGCCTCTAATTCAGGTTTGGCTGATCCATAATGTGTCTCAAACTCTTGTGATCCATGTATATGGTATAACGGACCCCGTACAGATAGTGCCTCCAAATCTTGAGAGCGAAGACCACCGCTCCCAACTCAAGATCGTGCGTGGGGTATCTCGTCTCATGCGGCTTTAGCTGCCGCGATGCATAAGCTATCACTCGTCCCCTCTGCATGAGGACTGCCCCTATGCCTATGATGGACTCATCACAGAATACCACAAAATCCTCCACTCCCTAGGGGAGTGTCAACATCGGCGCCTCGCATAAACACTGCCGGAGGGTCTCAAACGCCCTCTGCTGCTCCGGGCCCCACCGGAAATCCACCCCCTTCCTCGTTAGACGAGTGAGGGGTACGGCAGTCATGGAGAAATCACGAATGAATCTCCGATAATACCCTGCTAAACCCAATAAACTCCTGATGTCTGAGGGAGATCTCGGAGTCTCCCACTGCATAACCGCCTTCACCTTGGCCGGATCGACCAAAATCCCCTCCTGGTTAACGAGATGTCCGAGAAACTGAACCTCTCGCAACCAAAACTCACACTTCGAGAACTTGGCGGATAGACGTTCTCGTCGCAGTACCTCCAGCAGCTCCCTGAGGTGCTCCTCATGCTGCTCTCGGGTCTTGGAATATACCAAGATATCATCTATGAACACACTGACCGAGCGATTGAGCATCGGTCTGCAGACTCGGTTCATCAGATCCATGAACACTGCTGGCGTGTTGGTGAGCCCAAACGGCATCACCACGAACTCGTAATGACCATAACGAGTCCGAAACGCGGTCCTCTCCACGTCTTCCTCCCTCACCCTGACCTGGTGGTATCCTGATCTCAAATCAATCTTGGAAAACCAAGATGCACCCTGCAGCTGATCGAAAAGATCGTCTATCCTTGGAAGCGGATAACGGTTCTTCACCGTTAACTTGTTCAGCTCCCTATAGTCAATGCACATCCTGTGCGAACCGTCCTTCTTCCTGACGAAAAGGATCGGTGCTCCCCAGGGTGAACTGCTCGGACGAATAAACTGCTTACCCAACAGCTCCTGCAACTGAGATGACAACTCCTGCATCTCTGGCGGTGCCAGTAGGTACGGCGCCTTAGCGATAGGGGCCGCACCCGGCACTAGATCAATCCTAAACTCGACCTGCCTCTCCGGAGGCACTCCGGGCAACTCCTCCGGAAACACGTCAGCAAACTCTCTAACTACTGGGACCTCCGAAACTGAGGGCTGATCCCTAGTCCGCGTATCTACCACATACGCCAAATAACCGGCACACCCGTGCTGTATATACTGTCGAGCCCTGGCTGCCGAACAAAACCCTGATCCCAACCTGGTGCCCTCACCATATACTACCAGTTCTCCCCCACTTGGGGTTCGAACCACCACCCGCTGTCCCTCACAGTCGATCATGGCACCAAAACGGCTAAGCCAATCCATCCCTACAATCACGCATACATCCCCCATGGGGATAGGAATCAAATCTATCGGGAAGGACACCCCGAAAATCTCCAACTCGCATCCCCGGTAGACTGAGGAAGCAGAAACCCTGTGCTCGTTGGCGATCGAAACTCGCAACGCACACTCAAGATCATCTATCGGCACACTGAACCCTCCAGAGAAGGTCCGAGATACAAACGACCAACTCGCCCCCGAGTCAAATAATACCAAAGCGAGCAAAGAATTCACTAAAAACGTACCTAACCACAGGTACAATCAATAAGCATAACACCAATACAATAACTGAGACAGAGAATAGAAACATACCAGCAACCACATCCGGTGCTGCCTTGGCCTTCTCGGCCGTGAGCTGGAAGGCGCGACCCTGAGCCTTCGTAGGCTCCACCCTGACTGGCCTCCCATCTCCAAAACTCACAGTAGCTGGCGCGGAACCCTGCACCGTCTTGGCGGCGAGCTGCGGACAGATGGTCTTCACATGACCAACCTGATGACAATGGTAACAAATCCGCATATCTGCTGAAGAGGCAGACTGACGGCAGTCCCTGGCATAGTGCCCCTCCTTGCCATATTTGTGGCACCCACCTCCTGCTCTACAAGCTCTCGAATGAACCCTGCCACACTTTCCACAAGTGAGGCTCTGCTGACCCCCAGACCGTGTATCAGCGGTCTTAAACCGCTTAGGCGCCGGCTGAGGCTGTGTCGGTGCTTGACGCTGCTCCTTCAGCTGCAGCTCTATCTCTAACTCACGCCCCCTAGCGGCTTCCTGTAGATCCAGGAGGGTCTCACAACGATGTGTAGCCACAAACTGTCGTATATCCGTCTTGAGCATACTCAGATAACGAGTCATCTGAGACTGCTCTGACGCAAACTCCGGGCAAAACATAGCCCTCTCAGTGAACATCCGGGTAATCTCCATCACAGACTCCTCATCCTGTCTCAATGCCAAAACCTCCTGAGCAAGCCGCTCCCGTTCCACACGCGGAACGTAGCGGGTGCGAAACATATCCCGGAACCGCTCCCAAGTAACAGCAGCCCGCTGATTATCAGAATATGAACCTGTCGTCAATCTCCACCAGTCCTTTGCCCCGAGCCTAAGCAGGTTCAGAGCACACCTGACCTTCTGGTCAGCAGGACATGAGCACGTGAAGAAACAGCCCTCCACGTCAGACAATCACTTCATAGCTCTGATCGCATCCTGAGTACCATCAAATGTCGGAGGCTTCGTATTATCGAAGTCCCGATACTGAAAAGCCCTGCCGGCTCCTCCTCCAACCCCTGCCGCAGTTACAGCCGAAGTGGCTGCAGCGGCTGCTGTCTCCGCCAGAGTTGCATATCGCTCATCAAAATACTCGACCATCGCGGTCTTGATCGACCCAAACATCTCTGGTAGCTGCGCTCGGAAATCCGCAGCGACCTCATCGTGCAGAATCTCCCGGATCCTGGCATCCAGCTCCTCAGTCCCCATCTGCACTACGGGCTCAGGTGCTACCGGCACCTCTGGCCCTCCGTCCCCCGACCCTGACCCTGATCCGGATCCCGATCCAGACCCAGTAGCAAAACGTCTCGTCACCACCATACTGAAAGGTACATTCTAGACATCAGATAAACAACATAATATCGGGAGACCAAAACCCACAAATCCTAGGGGTTGTGACTTCCTTGCTACGCGTATGGGTCCTATGCTTCCAGTAGTACGGGCCCATACTACCTTCCACACCTACCCATATTTGTCTCAAGTATCACCACAACGCCCTAATACTATACTCAACATAATGTGCGCTTAACCCTCAATACTAGGGGACATCGCCTATTTCACAACTGATCCCACAGCTCTGCACAACTCACACCTCCATGGAACTTCCATCAGCCCCTGCAGCGCTAGTGTATGCTAGCCGCAAATAACGCTGGACCCCGATAGACTTTCGAATATCTAATCCTACCCTAAGGTCGAATCAGACATTCTCAGGCTATAAGATCTTAACTATACACAGCCGTGATGCATACACTAAACATCTACAGTTATGATGTCAATTCCATATACAAGAAACCCTAGGCTAATAGGTATCATATAATCAGGCAAATCTATCATGCGATTCCTGAAGATCCCTAGCCTAGCACTAGCATGCTGTTCTAACATATCAGAATATCAAATAACTGTATGGTATTTTGGGGTTTACTTACAGGCTCCGGCTGATCGTACCCTCTGCATCCTCCATCCTTTATTTTGAAAACCATTTTTAAAACTTTCCTTCCGAAAATCCCCTTGATTTGAGACTAGATTCACACGAGTGTTCCTCCAATTCACTCAAACCAAGGCTCTGATACCAACTTGTAACATCCAAAAATTTTACGCCAAATTTAAACTTTTTCAACCATAAATAAAAGTCAAATAGTATTGTTTACAAAAATGTTTTCAAATCAATAACCATCAGAGTGTCCCATAAACAGATCATAAGGATGAGGAGCGGTACGGTCACGCCTTCGCCTTGCCACGATCTCCTGAAGTACCTGAAACAGTAAACTGAAAACAGTAAGCCCGAGGGCTTAGTGAGCTACCCCCAAAATACCAACACCACACTGACAATACCATGTCAGTAACAATCAGTCAATCAATCAATCAACATGCATATTGGGCCATCGGCCTGACTGGACCGCCCTACTGGGCCTACAGTCTATCTGAATCCATCCCAAGCCTTCGGCATGACTGGTCTGCCTCGTGGGCCTGCAGTCTCCCCGGACCGCTCATAGGGTATGTTGGCCTTCAGCACAAAGCAGGACCGCCTCAACCCAACCAACAAGTAAATAACCATGTTCGCATAGCTATCATATACTAGCATATACAAACATCAAACATATCTGTCACACTGATCATCAACCATAGAATCCTCTCGTAACTAGAGTACCGACCTAGTAGGTCACTAACATACCAATCCTTACGGATCATAAAAGCATAACATACTGTCTACCCTGATTCCGATCTAGCATATCAAATCCATATGTAGCATACCATGACAATAACAACTAAAGGGTTGGCCTTGGTGCCGTAGACCCTGTCGATATAGTGAGGATAACTCACCTCGCAGATGTCGACTCGAAAGGTAAACTCCAACACTCGGATCACTTGACACAGGCTCCACCACCTATGACCATAGTATAATATACTCATAAGTCCTTAACTTTAAAAGGTACTCCATAACCCACCAGTCAACCCCTGGTTAAAGTCAAAGTCCTCAATCAATGTCAACAGTCTGTGTTGACCCCAACTCGCCGAGTACCCTCGGCTACTCGTCGAGTTCCTTGAAGCACAATCCAACTCGCCGAGTCATCGGGGTGACTCGTCGAGTTGCTTCGATTCTAGTTCAAACTTTAAGGCCACCCGTCGAGTTCCCTCCTTGCAACTCGACGGATACACACGCATACATATCCTAGGGAAAACTCATCCGACTCGCTGAGTTGTTCTTCAACTCGTCGAGTCTTATGGTAATCTTCATCGGACTCGCCGAGTTGTTCATCCAACTCGTCGAGTCCACGGCCATCTTCATGTGACTCGCCGAGTCAACCTTGCGACTCGCCGAGTCCATTCAGTCCCTTTTCCATACAGACTTGTTTTGAGCCATGCAGCGGCTCCAACTCACAGATCCAAGCTTTAGGGCATGCTTATCACGTACAGTTGCAAACTTTACGTGCATGCATGGCTATAGAGGCTCTAAATGCCTATTTTAAGTTCTTAATGGAACTTTATGCTCAAAAGGGACCCCAATCATGACCAAGACTGTAACTTTATGCTTATAGAATCCAAGGAGGGTCCAGATCTGAAGTTACAATCTTAGATCTAGCCCATAGCTCATCTTTCCAACTTAATGTCTCACCAAAAACCCTAAAACTCAACCAATAGAAGAGATTCACAAGGAAAAGGTGATTTGGTTACCTCCAGAAGATGATAACTGAGATAAGAGTTTATTCCCACACTCTACTTGCTCCAATCTCCTTCTCCTCTAAGCTTTCTCCCTCCAAAGATCCTCTCTTCAAGCTTTAAACACACAATGGGCACACACACACACGTATTACGGTTTCAAGGGGCTCTCAAAGACTGTAAAGAGGCCAAAGGAGGCTGAGGTTACTTTAAATAGGGATGCAAACCCCGGGATTTAGGGTTTCATCTGCCAGCTCCTACTCGCCGAGTCCCAATATGGACTCGTCGAGTAGGACACTTAACACGCGATCCCACCCCGCTGCTAGTCGACGAGTAGGTCAACCAACTCGTCGAGTAGAGCTTAACCAAAAAATATTATTTAAACAATACCTGAAAATCGGGGCGTTACACTTTCACTCTATCTCTCTCTATTAAAATCTCTCCCAAATCTCTCTCAAAATCTCTTTTAACTTTTTATAATCATTTGGGGCATCCCGACACTTAACTTGGTGAAAAACCGCTCGAAACGGGAAGATACCTCGAAAAATAGCCTATTAGGGCCGAAGCCTCTCTAAGAACCGAAACCTGCTATAGGGGCCGAAAGTGCTAGGACCGAATCCGAAGCCTTGAACCGAACCCGAAGTCTTGAACCGAACCCGAAGCTTGTACGACTGAAGGTCCTTTTCGGACCGAACCTCCTTTCGCTTGTTCAGATTCGGGTTCGCCTCCATCACCATTCAGTTTCGGGCCCGAAGCCTGGTTCGCTTCTCCTCTTGGACCGAAGGCGAGGTTCAGGTCTCACCCACTAAGGACCAAACCTTCGGCCTGATTTCGAATTCTTGCCCATTTCACCCGGTTTTCGACCACGACTTCGTTTTAGGCCCGTTTTTCATGATTTTAACGCGGGATTTTCACCCAAACTTATATTTTGACATATAAGACCCCATATTTCCATAATCTAATCACATTTTGAGAGTAATCATTAGCTAGGATTAAAGATATAGTGGGTAAGATATTTGAGTGGAGTGTTGACTTGCCCTTTGGGCAAGGACACAAGTTACCTCCCATACCCACTCCATGACCATCCCCAGTTACTGTTACACCATACCTGGTCATTTCATTGTCCTTTCTTCCACTCTTTCCAGCCAAGTACCTTGACACAAGGATAGAAAAACCCTTATCTCTCCTCCCATTTCACTCACACTACACCAAGAAGCAAAAACTCATTCTCTCTCACTATCCCTCTCTAAATCTCGAAAATTCAAGGCTGATCACAAGTTCTTCATCTACTCCTAGTAAGTAATATCACTCCTCACATGATTATTTCTCCTTCTTTCTACTTAAATCATGGATATCTTACACAAACATCATCATATGTGTGTTAGATATTCAAATCTTCAAGCACCTTCTAAGTGTTCTTGAGTTGAACACCTCCTTTCTTCATCATCCATCCACTGAAATCACACAAGGTGAGTTCATACCCCTACATTTTCATGTTTTCTTCAAGTTTTAGGGGGGGGGAATACAAGTTAAAACACCAAGAACACAACTAAACTCATCCAACAGCTTTCATCAGAAAAGTTTAACTCCATTCACGGACTGTTTTGGTCAACTTAACCATTTTAGTTTTCAAAACTGTATTAGATGAAAATAGTTCAGGTACATACCTTTAAAATGACTACTTGCACATCTACATAAGATTTTTCTACAAATTATGGTGATTTTTACAAAACTGCCTATCATTTCAAGAACAAATCCGGACCAGTCTGTGAATATGGACTTTTTCACCCGAGTTAGAGGTCACTAAAAATTGTAATAAAATTTATGAATAAATTAGGCACATTTTAAAAACTCTCAGGATTTACGGATTATGATTTGGACCTTTGATGATTTTTCTATAAATCTTCTAAGAACAGGAATAGAAATGTTAACACTAGAAAGATGTTATCAATTTCGTTCACATCTTGTAACTTGTTTTAGCAAGGTGGGTCTTATTATGTGAATATATGTTATTACATTATATGTCATTTTGACTTGATATATAGACATACATCAAAAACAAATGGATTTTTACCTTCATAAGTATGGTAATTAATTAATTGTTATAAACAAAGTTTACATCCATTGTATACAAACATTGGGTAAACTAGGACAAGTATAGTTTATGTTCACTACCATTACCATTATTTGATAAACTATAATAGGTATAATTTATGATGCACTTACACAACAAGTTCATTACCAAAGGTTTCATGTACACAAAAGGGTTTTCATTCACTACACGTAAATCCGTTAATGACTAAATTGTGAGACATTCGCTTCATGTTACTTTTCAAGTAATGCACTTTAAGTCCTGTATTGTAACCAGAGTCTCTTGTAGGGAGAGCGTGATAGTTGTATATAGATCTATATTGGGATTGACACCCCACACCTTGTTGTTAGCTACAGTGGGACCTCGAGGTCTACGGGTACAAATGTCATAACGTTTCCGACGCCTGAAGAACGTCGTTTCAGGCCAACTAGGTCATAGCATGGTTATAATAACTCACATAAAGTATTAACAACTCCTAGGATTTACGGGGATTTCATTAAATCAAACGAGCTTATGTCAATTTAAACTTGTATTGTTTTACTATAAGTATGGAAATTACTTGTATATTTTGGTCTTTGGATTTAAGGCTGCAATTCACACTTTAAGGAAAATATTGGATTTTTCTGGAACAAACGTTACTTTTAAAAAGGAAAGGTTTTCATCACTACGTTCAAAAGCTTATGAACTCACCAACTTAATTGTTGACACTCTTTCAAAACTACTTGTATTCTCAAGAAATCAATAAACAGGTAAACAGGCGCTTTTGAGGATGGGACGTTAAGGCGTCAAACATTTCATTTTTGTCAACATAATGTAATTGATTTGGAAACATGTAAACTTATACTATGGTGTAACGTTTTCAATTATATTTATGTTGGTTGTGTTTACTTTGATCACTATTGCAATCTTTGCTATGATACTATACATGAAGTCCTCCACCCCCGGACGTTTCCGCCATCCTTGGTTTGGGGGTGTGACAAAGTCCCTAGGCCCAGTTTCACAACTATAAATGATTTGCAAAACAACCCCTCCATTATTAATCAGTTCCTTTAATCCCAAAATTAATTTCTGATTAATTACAAATTAATAATATGATTTCCAAATAATAAATTAATAAAATCATTCTGAGTACCAATTTATTATTCATATAATAAATCCTACTCTTTGTCTCTCTCTCCTCTAGTCATCCTATCAAGTTGCATGAGTGAAGGCAACCCAAAAGGACCATGCTCATAATCAAATCAAGTACATACCAAATATAGTTATATGCTTAGACACCTAACCCAACATGTTTGAAGTTGGAGTGAAATTGGTTGAGAACCCGTCCTCACGAGGTGAAAAAAAATGTGACACGATGCGAGGTGTAACATCCGGAGTCCCAGATACATCATTTTGATTATTTACTTTTGAAGTATATAGAATGACTCACCGAGTTGGTTCTACAACTCGTTGAGTAGTATCGCGAATGGACAAGTGGGTTTAATGACCTACTCGACGAGTCCGAGAGGCGACTCGCCGAGTAGGCGCTGGGATGAGAAACCCTAAATCCCCGGGTTTGGGGCCTATTTAAAGGCACTTATAGCCTCATTTGCGACTACCCTTCTTTGAGAGCAAACCCTAATCGACCTGTGAGACTAGAGAGAGAGTGCTTTGCTAATTGTGAGTGTTTGGTGCATTTTGTGAAGAGAAGAGAAGATTTCAAGGCCAAAGGAGAAGAGGGTGCTGCTAGATCTGAGGTTCTTTCACTTCAAAGCTTCTGGTAAAGGTATAAAGCTTTCACCTTTCTCATTCTATTGTATAGATCTTAGGATTTTGTGAATCTAGGGTTTTTCCACCCAAATATGAGGACCTTGTGGGTTCCATGCTCAATGAAAGGGGTGAACTTCATATCCGGACCATGTGAGGTCCCTAGAGTCCAAAAGTCCCTGCTTTATCCAACCATAATAGTGATCTTGAGTGAAAAACCCTTTTTGGGGTGTGTTTTGGCATTTTAAGCTCAAAATGCCATGCATGAACGTAAAGCTTGTGACTTTACGTGATAGATGAGCCTTAGGAGTGTCGATCTAGAGTTTGGGGAAGTTCCCTGCCTTGAAAACGACTGAATGAGAGATGAGTCTGAATGGACTCGCCGAGTCAAGAAGCCGACTCGACGAGTCAGATGGGGTTGTCCCGATGGATTAGATCGTACAGCAACTCGACGAGTTGACGGGTCAACTCGGCGAGTTAAGTCAGACTTTTGAGTAATTCTGGGAATGGCGAGCAGACTCGTCGAGTTCCATGAGTGCACTCGACGAGTATGGTCAACAAGGACTGTTGACTCGAGTTTGACTTCTGTTGGCTTAGGGTTTGGACAACCCTGTCTTTGGGAAACCATGGAGGGGTAAAATGGTCTTTTCCCACTTCAAGAGAGAGAGAAAGAGGGATAACTTAGCGAAATGTGCAATATTAAGAGTTAATTAGATATACTTATCTTATGTGATTAGGAGGAGGCTAGACTGGTGATTTGTGTGCGAGAGTATTCATTCACTCAACTTACTTACGAGGTGAGTCTTCTCACTATACTTGCCTCGAGGGGTACATTGTGTGATTGAGTTGTTATTGTGTTTATCTGTGTATTTGATATCATGCATTATGTCTTTGTGGTTTATGTTGAATATTGTTACTATGAGCTTACTGAGCTGGGACCGGAGGGTCCCACTGAGACACACTGACCGGAGGGTCTTATCGAGTTATAGCCTAGAGTGGCTAATGAGTTATATGTGGTATTTTGGGGAACTCACTAAGCTTTATGCTTACCGTGTTATGTGTTATGTGTTTCAGGTACTTCCGATGATCACGGGAAGGCCCCGGCTTGATTGTACACACACTCGCTTTGGAGATATATTTTGGAGGATCCTGGTTTATGTGATAATCAAATTTTGATAAATAAATTGTACTAATGTTGATACTTGAGATTTCGGGAAATATGATATGTGACTTTTATGTTAAAAATGAAAAAAAATTTGGTTTGAAAATTTCGGTGTTACAAGTTGGTATCAGAGCCTTTGTTTGAGAGATTCGGATGCACCTCCGGGTGTGTTTGGACTCAAACTGAGGATTTGAGAAAAAATTACAAAAGAAATGATTTTTATAAAAACGATAATGAGCTTTAAGAGAAAACGAGTTGGAGCGGTGTGTACAATCAGCCAGAGCCCGAACGGTGATTTCCCAAGATACCCTTACTTTGTGTTATGAGATATTTATGAAATGTTCTGTTAGGGTTGCATGATAGAAATTAGGCTAGGTATTTCATATTCTAGGGCTAGAGCTTTCTGATTTGTGATGCCTTAGCCTAGGAGATGTTCTTGAACAGTGTTACCTACTATTCGCTCTGATTATGTTCTGAGTTTTGAGTCGAGAGATAATCTAGGAAGAGATACCCAGATGAGCTTGAGAGGAGACTTCCGAGAGAGTAGTCTGTGGATCGTGGGATGTATAGTATTTGTGAATTAGAATCCTAGGAGGAGGACTTCGGGTGACTGCGGACTTGGTGTGGAAGGTAGTATTGGGCCCGTACTACTGAAAGCACCAGATCGGCAGGCAGCTTAAGTACAAATCCTTAGGGTGCTAAGGAGCGAGTGAGCGAGTGTGAGTATACTCGAGCGAGACTCTGATGATTTTGTGTTGTGTTTCAGAGACATCATGGTGGGTACACGCCACAACCCCGGGAGCAGTGGGACTAGTGATGATGGCTTCGTAGGATGATTCACGAGGAGGTGGCCGCAGCTATTCTGGAGATGTTTGGGTCTATTAAGACCACTTTGATTGAGAATTTCGATGAGCGGTATGCTTCTGTTACTGAGGCTGCCACTGCTGCAGCCACCACAGCTCTCGCTGCTGCCAGACCACAGGGAGTTGACTCGTTGCTCTACCGGGAATTCAGCAACACGAAGCCACCAGAGTTTGATGGGGCTCAGGATCCGATTGCAGCAATGAGGTGGATCTCTGATATCGAGGGATGTTTCTATACTTGTTCATGCCTAGAGCATTTGAGGGTGCAGTTCGCATTGAACCAGCTTCGTTTAGGAGCGAAGGACTGGTGGAAATTTGCGACAGCCAGCTTTACTCCTGTAGAGCATACTACAGTGACGTGGGAGAGATTTGTGATGATATTCCGTGATGAGTATGTTCCCCCGGTGGAGAGGGAGCGGTTGGCCCAGGAGTTTCTGTCCCTCAGACAGAAGACAGAGTCGGTGACTAAGATTACTCGGATGTTCCACGAGAGGGCGTTGTTCAGCCCTGAGCATGTGTCGACAGAGCAGGCACGCATGAGTCGTTATTTGAGCATTTTGAGGAGGGAAATTTGAGAGTTCGTGGCGAACTCGTCTTACCGTACATTCGCTGAGCTGCAGGAGAATACCAGGAGGAGAGAGATCGAGCTGGAGACTCAGGCGAGGGAGGACGCGGAGTCTCAGGGGAGAGACCGGCGACCGGTGCAATCGCAGCCGGCAGCCAAGCTGGCTAAACCCGCTGATCCGAGACCAGGAGGCCAGAAGGGCCACACTTGTGGCAAGTGCGGCAAGAGTCACGTGGGATCTTTCCGGGCAGGGATTTGCTACAAATGCGGCAAGGAGGGGCATATGGCGAAGGATTTCCCCAAGGGTTTTGCAGTCTATTTCCACTGCAACCAGACCGGCCATCGGAAGGCCGAGTGTCCTTAGCTTATTCAGGGATCAGCCCAGGGTTCCACTCCTGCTGCATTGCGTGTTACTGATGCTAGGCCGGTGAAGGCAGAGGTTCCGAAGGCTCGTGGGAGAGCTTTCCAGCTGACAACGGAGGAGGTCCGCGCAGCACCAGATGTTGTGGCTGGTATGTATTCCTCTATTATCCATTTATTTGCTCTTCGCTTCTTTTATGATTATCCTGTGCTATATTTAGGTACATTTCTTGTGAGTTTTGTACCTGCTTTATTGTTATTTGATTCGGGTGTGAGTCGATCCTTCGTATCCATAGCCTTTAGTCGTCACATTGGCATCCAGTGTGAGGCGTTGAGTCGACCTCTGAGGGTTTCTATAGCTGATGAGCATGCAGTTTTTGCTACTGAGGTGTTCCGAGGATGTGTGTTGGAGATTTTTGGCGTCAAGTTTCCGATCGACCTGATACCGATCGCGATGGGAGATGTCTGTGTCATTGTCGGCATGGATTGGTTGAGCCGTTTTGGAGCAGTGATAGACTGCGAGCATCAGTTGGTGACTATACAAGACCCTAGTGGGGGAGTTCTTACAGTGTATGACGAGGGTACCAGATCTGGGTCAGCTTTCTGCTCTGCCGCCAGGGCAAGGCAGAGTTTGCAGCAGGTTTGTGTGGGTTTCTTGGCGTACGTGATGGATACGCGAATTGTGTCAGAGACCGAGATCTGTATCCGAGGTTCCGATAGTATGTGAGTTTCCTGATGTGTTTCCCGAGGAGTTACCGGGTGTGCCTCCCGAGAAGCAGGTGGAGTTCCGGATTGATTTGATTCCGGGTGCGGCACCTATTGCCAAGGCACCCTATCGCCTTGTGTTGGGTCAAAAATATGGTTTATACTTTGCTTTTCTAGGAAAATGTATTTTTGTGTCTTGGACCGTAAACAGCTTGGTGTTTACGGTCGTATACATGTTTACGGTTGTGTTTACGGCCGTAAACAGGTTTACGGCCGTAAACCCATTTACGGCCCATGTTCACCAAGCCCATGTTTCTTATGTATAAATATAGGTGTAAGGGGTGAGGAGTAGAGTGATGAACACTAGAGGAGCTTAAGTGTGTGCACTTTGAAGGTGTTCTAGAGAGAGAGAAAAGAGAGTGTGTGTGAATCTCATGTAAAGGATCATCATTCTATTCATTAATACATTGAGATTCACATTATTCTTCTTCTCCTTCTCTTCTATTTGATCTGACATCGGTCCGGAGTATACGGCCGTAAACGTATTTACGGTCGTCGAAGTTTACGGCCGTAAACGTGTTTACGGTCGCCGGAGTTTACGGTCGGCGGTTTACGGTCGCCGGAGTTTGCGGCCTCGGCTCGGTGAACGGCTTGAAGGACGGCTCGGTCAGCAGCAGTTTCCGGTTCGCACGCCTTCTCGGTCAGCAGCATCCTCGCACCAGGTCCTCGCCTGCGCACTTCGGACTAGCATCTCGGATCGCAGCAGCCTCGCCTTTGGACTTCAAAAATAGGAAACGGATTGGGGGGTGCCGGGGATCGAACCTACGACCTCTGGTTGAGCAACCCAGCGCCTTACCAACTCTTCTAGCAACGCCTTTGTTCCTTCCCTCCCAATTTTAATTCAAAAGCACTCCCTTTCGTTCCTAATTTCGCATTGTTTTACATTTTTAACCCAAAAATCAATTTTCTTTATTTTAAAATTCCATTTTCAACCTAAAAATTTAGTTTTTAATTTTTGACTTTATTTTTTAACTTTTTACTTAAAATTTTGACTTTGACTTTTAAAATTTGACCTTTGACTTTAAACTTTGACTTTCTCGTTTAACTTTTAAATTTTTAAATTTAGCTTTTCGGTTTGACTTTTAAGTTTGACTTTTCACGTTTGACTTTTAAGTTTGACTTTTCAAGTTTGACTTTTGGGTTTGATTTTTTAAATTTGACTTTTAAGGTTGACTTTTGAGGTTTATAGTCAAAGGGCATTTTTTTTGACTTTTAAGTTCTAGTTGTGCTTTAAATGGTTTTTGAGGTCTACGAGGGAATTGAAGACATGAAAGAGAGTCGTCAGGAGATGTTAAGACAAAACTTCAACATGTTCGATTATATCCCTGGAGAAACCCTGGAAGTTCAGTTGCAGCGATTTACCACACTCACTACTGAGATGAATATAGCTGGGATTTTCTTGACTAAATCTGAGATAAATAAAAAGCTGCTGAATGCACTTCCGAAATCGTGGGATATAAACGTGGCTGTCATCAAGAAGACAAAAGATCTCAATCGTCTTAGTCTTGCTGTTATAATTGAAGAACTTGACGCTTTGAATTGTCAAAAAACAATGAGTTCCGCAAACCTTCTGGTCAATGAAGTTTCATGTTCTCAATCATGTGAAGTTTCATGTACACTATCTAGTGAAGATACGATTAATTTCTTCGGGAACAAATTGATTTATTAAAAAGAGAAGTTGAGGACCTGAGATATGAAGGATATCAACTCAGGAAAGGACAAAAACCCCTTAAGGCCCAGTTAGAAACAAAAATAAAGGATTTTAAGAGAATTCAGACAGAATACAGTGAAAAATGTGAACTTTATGACTATATTAAGAGACAACTTGATGTTGTAACTGAAGAACTTGACGCTTTGAAAATTAAGTGTGGAAAAACAGATGTTAGTTTCAAAAATTATACTGCGTCAAGTAAGACAGTCGAGTCCTTATTTGAAACCCAATTAAAATTCAAAGATAATCAAAACAAGGGTCTAGGGTATGATAGTGTTCCTCCACATTTCAATCATAACTACACATCCATCCCTACGACACAGGAAGAAATTGACAGGGAGGCACATCTTCAATATGGAAAACCAGCTGGTTTTGTTTCAGGAGGTATTCAGGTTGAAAATTCTAATGCTTCTACTTCATGTGCAGGTAAAGTAGCAGAAGATGAGAACAAGGAGAAAAACATTGAACAAACCAACATCTCCTTGAACTCTGAATCTTTTGCTTCGAACTCAGCTGTTTCTGATCAACCTGCTGTTGAGAAATACAGGCCACCAATTCCAGCAAAACAGAGTGCCTGTTGTAATTGTGCTTGTGGGAACAATAAGAGACAAGGCAAAGATACGCCACCAGGGGCACGAAGAAACAACTTCACAGTGAAGAAAAAGACATGTTTTCACTGTGGAACACCTGGTCACATTGCTCGAAATTGTCCTAATCGCACATATGTTCCGTACTATGCACAAGGCTGGCAGAACGCGCCAAGAGGGAGATACTTCAAAAGAAACCCCCCAAAGGTCACGTTCAGACCATGGTGACTGGAACGCGCAGAAGGCCAAGTATCAAACCTACAAGGCCAAGAATCCAAATCCCAAGGGAAATAAGGGAATGCTGACCAAGAAGCCAAATCCAAGAGATGCTCCCGTGAAGCCAAAATCAAAGTCATCTCAACGGCCGACATCAAGATCAAAAGCAAGTACTGAGCCACCCATCAGATCGAAAAAGAAATGGGTTAAACCCAACTACAAATGGGTTCCAAAGGCTCACTCTCCCAAATTTTCTAATGACTCTAATATTTCTACATCTTCTATTTGTGATAAACAGGAAATGTCGTGAGAGAATGTATCTTGCGTAGACGACAAAGGTCGACCCAGTTTCAAAATGGACTGGGTTCCAAAGACCAAGTAATCCCGCTCTGCGTCGGAGCAGCTATGGAGGCATATCATCAGACTTCGGTTTGTTGGTAGTTGCTGCTCCAGGCACATGATAGGGGACATCTCTCAACTGTACAACATTCAGATCTTTGTTTGAGAGTATGTGTCCTTTGCGGGAAAGGAAGAAAGGAAGAGATCACAAACGGAGTTAGTGCTTAATGACATGAAGAATTTTCGGATCTGTTCTGAGATTACGCGTGCTGTTCTCAAACCTTCTGGCTGCAAATTCAATCGGTGACTTACGGTTTGAGTTTTCTTCTCTATACTCCTGAGTTTTTCTTAAGCTGATTCGCTTTAAAGACTAATTTTTTGTTTTAGGATAGTTTAAATTTGCGCAATTACTTTCGTTTCTCTCCTATGCACAAATTTAGGGGGAGAAATAAAAACAAAACAAAAATTAGAAAAGTTATAAAAAAAATATATGGTGTTAATGAAATGTGCTTGAGGGAGATGTTTTAGGAAGTGATATAATCATGTGATAACAGGCAATTTGAATCTGTGTAAGGGACTGAATCTAAATTGTCTAGGCTCTGTGTTCGATGCGCTGGTAGGCACGAGAGATTAAAATGGACTTGACTAGGCATTAATGAACTTAAGGAATTCATAGACTTGACAAATTTTGACCTAGTTACATCCGTTTAGCCTGACAATACGACGCTTGGATAGGTTGAGCAAGGAGATATACATGATAATCCACCAGTCACATTAAAGTAATCCGTATCTAGAACTGTGGTTTAACTCTTCCTCGATGTACGGACTTTGTCCTTAATTCCGGTATTGATGGGGCGACTGGGGAATTCCGATAAAGTAGGTCTGTAGAAAATTATTTTCTTGCTTTCCTTCTGTTAGTCATATGTTGCCTCCTCTGCGTGATTGAAATACATCCGACCTGGACTGCAACATATGCAACTCTATTTCTATGCATCTTCTATCTATGCAATTCTTCATGTCTGTTAGCCATATACTGTCTCCTTTGCGTGACTCACAATCCGACCTGGTACACAGTATATGCACTATTCTACTTCTCAATCCCTCTAAATCTGGTTAGTCATATGTTTCACCCTCTGCGTGATTGGAAGAGATCCGACCTGGGTGTATAGCATATACATTCTAAATCTGACTTCTCTCATAATAATTGTCTGCTCACCTAAAGTAAGGAGTACTTTGGAAGTTCCTGATTATTGGGGTATGTCAGGAAGTGGGAAACATGTTCTATTACATTTAAAATCGAACAATCACTAGGTTTTCTGTAGATCTCGTTGCTCAATTTAGGTGGACAACAATATCTTTGGTCGTCGTCAGTTGAATGGTCCTTAAGGAATATTATCTAGGAACTTAGGATCACATTGTCTTGTCACTTATAGTATGTCCTAATTTTGTCACAATCTCTCGTGTTTAAGTGGACCACAATACCGGCGATTGACCAGATCTATTCATGAAGGGAGAGGTACTGATAAACGGATAAAGGCCGTCTAAAAACTTTGATCCCAAATCACTCTTAAAGTTAGATATCATTTTTATTTTTGTTAAATTTGTTCATAGTTTTCTTCTAATTTAAATATCAAGGGATAATTAAAAATTTTAAAAACCAAACAAAAATCAAAAAATAAAAATCCAAAAATAGTGTTATTTCTGTTTTATTTCGTTTTCAGAAAATATGAAAAATCCAAAAATAGTATGTGCTAAATTTTTCTTTTAGTTTTGTTTTGTCTTGAATAGTGAATTCAGGTGAAGATGAAACTCATGGAAGTTTGTGTCGAAGATTTCTGAGCCAAGACTTCATCCGTGATCATCGAAGAATTCTCATTTGAAGGAGCAAGAAATGAAGATTATTCTTTCGACATTCAATCCTTCAACCCCAGAAACAAGGTGAAGCTGCAATTGAAGATTATGTGACGGATTACATTGAAGCCTCCTCAATCAGTCTGCTGCTATCTATGAACCTGCTGAAGTGATACAGAAGATTTGTTCTCTCTGATGTTCTCTCTGAAGATTCTCAAACTGAAAGCGCTATCTTTCAAGAATCAGTACGTCAAGCCTCCTCACCCAATGTTCGTTCAATGTCAAATCTTGAAGAAAAGCCCAACTGCTCAAGATGAAGTCATTCATTGAAGATTCATCAAGTTCATCTTGAAGTTGTGAAGAATTTGAAGATTAAAGTTGAAGCCAAAACTCCCAATGAAGATTAACAAGAAAAGTCAGCTACTTTTTAGGGGGGGCTTGTTGGGTCATTTAAGAAAAGAAAAAAGAAAGCTATAAACCAAGGGGGAGATTGTTGGGTCAAAAATATGGTTTATACTTTGCTTTTCTAGGAAAATGTATTTTTGTGTCTTGGACCGTAAACAACTTAGTGTTTAGGGTCATATACGTGTTTACGGTTGTGTTTACGGCCGTAAACAGGTTTACGGCCGTAAACCCATTTACGGCCCATGTTTCTTATGTATAAATATAGGTGTAAGGGGTGAGGAGTAGAGTGATGAACACTAGAGGAGCTTAAGTGTGTGCATTTTGAAGGTGTTCTAGAGAGAGAGAAAAGAGAGTGTGTGTGAGTGTGTGTGAATCTCATGTAAAGGATCATCATTCTATTCATTAATACATTGAGATTCACATTATTCTTCTTCTCCTTCTCTTCTATTTGATCTGACATCATCTGTTTGATTGGGATTCCGCACCATCAAACGGATCTGATTGATACACAAGCAGATTAGGGACTTACACCTTGCGCCACCAGAGATGCATGAGTTATCCTCTCAGCTCCAGGAGCTGATGGGGAAAGGGTTCATTAGACCGAGTAGCTCACCGTGGGGAGCTCCGATCCTTTTTGTCAAGAAAAAGGATGGTTCGCACCGGATGTGCATTGATTACCGGGAGTTGAACAAGTTGACGGTCAAAAACTGTTATCCACTTCCGAGGATCGACGATTTGTTCGATCAGTTGCAGGGGGCATCTTGGTTCTCCAAGATTGATCTGAGGTCCGGATATCATCAGATGCGAGTTTGCGAGGAGGATATTCCGAAGACGGCCTTTAGGACTCGTTATGGGCACTATGAGTTTGTGGTGATGCCTTTCGGGCTCACCAACACACCAGCGGCGTTCATAGACCTCATGAACCGGGTGTGTAGGCCCATGTTGGATCGATCGGTGATCGTGTTCATCGACGATATTCTTGTGTACTCGAGATCCAGAGAACAGCACGAGCAACACCTTAGAGAGGTTTTGGGAGTTTTGAGATCGGAGAGGCTATATGCCAAATTCTCCAAGTGTGATTTCTGGTTACGACAGATCCAGTTCCTAGGGCATCTCGTTAATCAGAATGGGATATTGGTCGACCCAGCCAAGATTGAGGCAGTCATGCGATGAGAGGTGACGAGATCCCCATCTGAGATCAGGAGTTTTCTAGGATTGGCCGGTTACTATCGGAGATTTATCAGGGATTTCTCCAAGATTGTAGTTCCTCTCACCAAATTGAACCGGAAGGGTGTTACTTTTGTTTGGGGGCCTGAGCAGCAGGCATCATTTAAGACCCTTCGCCAGAGATTGTGCGAAGCTCCAGTGTTAGCCCTTCCGGAGTGAGTGGAGGACTTTGTGGTTTATTGTGATGCGTCTATTTCAGGGATGGGTGCAGTGTTGATGCAAAGGGGTGTCACACCCCACTACAGCGGAAACACGAGGCGTGGCAGTATAAAGGGTTTCATAGCAAAAGTTAAAAGACAACGCCAACCATAGTATTAAAAATCATTACAAATTTACAATGGGTTTGAACAACATTTAAAAGAAATTACAATGTAAATTGAAATACAACACATGCGAATGCTCCTAAAAGTGATGTGTCTCTACGTGCCTCTTACTAGATGATTCCTGAAAAAGCATGTAAAAATAGCGTCAACAATAAAAATAGTTGGTGAGTACTCACAGATAAAAAAATATATTGGTTTCATGAATCGAAATCAAGTTTTGATAAAAGTTTCCAAAAATGAAAATATATTGTTAAAATGAGTAATCAAGTTCATGGCTGCAAGGAGCAAACAATTTCATTGCTAAAACATGTATATAAGTTTCCAATAATAAAATTTCGATGTTGTAATGAGAAACAATGTTCATTGCTATAATGAGAAATAAAGTTCATTGCTATAATTAATAAACAAATTTATTGCCGTAATTAATAACAATTTTGTATGTGTATGAGCAAACAATGAGTTCGCAACCAAGCCTATGACTAATGCCTTATTAAGATCTATGCTTATCGTTCCATAGATTAATATGGTATCATGCACTCAAGCAATCGGGCGAGTGAGGAGTTGTCAATTCCTAATAGCGCTATCCATAATGACCATTGGCTCAAAGAGTTAATGGTTGGATTAAAGTATAAGGGAAGGGACTTAAACGATAAGGCCTCATGTTTCAAGTTTCATAAACATACATAGCAAAATATAGCAATCAATTTTGATACAAATCAATTTAAATACAACGAACAATAAATAAATTTTCGGACCTGCTTTTCCACCCCAAAACATAAAAACCAAAAATAGGGGAGTCGTGAATACTCACAATATGTAAAATATAGCAACCAAGTTTATACGAGTCAAATAAATACAACGAATAAAAATAGTTTAGGACATGTTTTTCCACCCCAAAACATTTAAAAACCGAAAATAGGGGAGTGGTGAATACTCACAATATGTTGAGATGATGCAAATGGTGCCTTGACTACGCTCCACTCGCACCACTATCGATTCCTACAATAATGGTATTCGCTAGTGAGTCTCTAATCGAAATCTAACACTAGTATACTTACTACTACTATAGAATTATGTCAATATTGTGTCAAAATTTAATATTGATAAGTTACAAACATTTTTCTGAAATGGTGAAATTTTATAACTCATGTGATTAAGATAATTTTGGATATTATTTTCCATAATTTTGTAATATTAATTGAGGGTATTTCAATACATTTAAAGGTGTTTTAAACTCCTAAAAATCCAAAAATATTATCAAAGAGTTTCCAAAATTCATCAAATTTTACATTTTTGTTCCAAATACAGTAGATGTCTTCCAGAAATTTTCTCTTGAATTTTTGATGTGATTAACTATTTTTCCAAAATTTTAAGCCTTCATATCAATATAAATTCGTGAAAAATAGTATCCAGATAATAAAAGTTCTAAAAAGTTTTATATTACTGCCACTAAACATACTTAAGCTGGAAAAAATGTAAAAATGGGTTTCTAAACAGTTTATCCCGATTTTATGATTTTTATGCATTTATTCTAACAAAAATGGAAATAAATAGAAGGCAGTTTCCAAAATTGCCTAAACTTTGTTTAACATTGTTATAATACATATAGAAGCTGTGAAAAATATAAAACATATTTTTTAATTAGTTTTGCTATTTTTCTTTGTTTTATACTCTTGAATAATCATTAAATGGTGAATAATTACGAAATAGTTAAAGTAAATTACAAAAAAAAAAAAAAAAAAAAACTCCATTTACAGTGTACATAATCCGGGAAAAATACCAATGGTGATTTTTATATTCTGAAATCCGATTTTGTGGATTTAAGCGTATTTAATCTTAGAAAATAGGAGAAAAATAGTATACTGAATAGAAAAATCATCACAATTTTTATTTAGAGTTCTAATATATTTTAAGGTCTTCTGGTAAGTTTTCATGACTTTTGGATGAGTACAAATCTTTTTCCCATTATTAGTCCATTATAAATACAAAAATCAGGGAAATATAGGAATGCATGATGAAAAATTCTGAAAATATTTTTCTGAGTACGCCACATTAGGTAGGATCTGCGAAAAATCGTGTATAGCCTTTTCACATTACTTAATGTGGTTTTATGATTTATTTGAATTAAACAAAAAGAAAATTCAAAACCATAGCAAACAGGAACAAAAATCGATGAAACTCACTGAGATGTCATCATTCACTTTAGGGGTCATCCACGAATTTACCTAGGATTATAGACCTCAGAAAGTATTTTATATGAATTATTACCCTATTTTCTTGCAATAATTATAGTAATTCGAGAAAAATGAATTATTTTCTAAAAATTTGTAGAACATCTCATTTTGTTGATGTAATTCTGTGAAAAATCGGATTTGATCAGAAACGAAGTTTTACATATTTATTTGGGAATAAATCCTTGATGAACCTATTTGAATGCTTTTTAACAACAAACTTTGATGATCAAGCCTCTAAGCTTGAAGATCATCACATGCATGTTGGTTTTTGGGTGAAATAATATCACCATAATCATAAAAATCGTGGTTATGAACATGCATGTGAATAATCCATCCATAGAATGGTGTAGAAGAAGAAGATATGAAAGAAAACTTGAGATTTTGAAGGAAGATTGAAGGATTTTCGTGATTACCTTGAAGAACAACCCTAGATGATGAAGATTTAGAGTTTAAGGTGTGTTTTTGGCTTTAAATCTGGAAAAATTTTGTGGTTATAGAGAGGGGAAGAGAGAAAATGGTGTTGGGGGAATTGAAGAGTGGGAGAGGGAAGTGAGAGAGTGATAGAGTGTGGAGTTGGAAAATAAAAGTGAAATGAGAAGGAGGGAGGTGGTGTGAACGAAATTAAGAGAGAATAAAAGGATATATTTCAGCTTTTATTTATTTATTTATTTATTTATAAATATTGGAAATCTAGTTTTTATAAAGTATAAACTTTTATGGTGAATTGTATAAAAGGTGTGTTTTTGGGTTCATTTTCTGGAAATATTTCGTTGTTATAGAGAGAGGAAGAGAGAGTGTGAGAGAAAAAACTTGTTCTTGAAGGATGTAAAGAGGTGGAGTGAAGAGTGAGTGAAAATGAGTAGTGTGTGCCTTTTGAGTGTGAGAGAGAGATATGGGGAGAGAGGGATCCAAATTTTTGAGGTATAAAACCCTCTTTCTCTTTTACTTCTATAAAAATTTCAATTCTTTTATAAAAATATTAAACTTTTTATAAAATATACACCCTAACCTACTTTTTATTCATGAAACCTTGATTTTGACTTATAAATTTAGGGTGAATGTTAATGACTTAAATTTTTATTTTCCTTGATTATATTTCCCTGAATTTAATTATTTTAAGATAATATTATAAGTTTCATAACTATTTTTATAGAATTCTTGATGTTAAATTATATAAAATTTAGGTTTTAGGGCTTTTATGGTTTTGAGATTTAATAAATCTTTGGATATCAGAATCCATAGAATCTTTGAGACTTCAATTTATCTTATGGTATTATAACTCTTTTATAGTTATAAATAATGTTTGTAACTTATTTTATCGGTTTATTGGCATTCTATGTAGTGATTCCGAGATTCAAGCGAAATTGAGGAATCAAGTATACTAGTCCTAGCATTCAACTTTGACTTAAGTTCCTACGAGAATCGGACCTAATTTATACCACTAGGTCAAGTGCATGATGTGTGTATATGATTCATGAAAAGGTGTTCGAGTCAAAGAGCGACTCGAATATGGATAGTCTATACAGTTAAGTAGTTATAGAATTCACATATCAATGTGAAATCTAAGTACACCATCCATTGTTTCTATATGTTACCAAGTTTCTACTAGGTTATAACTTTGCTTCTAGTTACTAAGTCTAATATGTGTTGTGCCTATATGTGCAACTAAGTCTAGTCAAATCTAGAACCGACTCGAATTTTGACGGTTGTCACAAGGGGTCACGTGATAGCATATGCGTCGAGGCAGTTGAAACCTCATGAGACGAGGTATCCCACCCATGATTTGGAGTTAGGGGAAGTGGTGTTCACCCTCAAGATTTGGCGCCACTATCTTTATGGCGTGCGGTGTACTATATACACGGACCACAAGAGCCTGAAGTACCTCATGGATCAGCCCAACTTGAATATGAGACAGAGGAGGTGGTTGGATGTGGTGAAAGACTATGACTGTGAGATCTTGTATCATCCGGTAAAGGCTAATGTGGTAGTCGACGCCCTGAGCCGTAGAGCCGAGAGCGCTCTGATCCGAGATGTGTGTATGAGGATGACAGTGATGACTCCAGTTTTAGATACCATTCGAGAGGCCCAGGTGGAGGCCGTGAGACCGGAGAACCGCAAGAGGGAGCGGGTGATTGGGCAGGTGTCTAAGTTTGTGACAGACGGTCGTGGGCTTATGACTTTCCGAGGGTGAATTTGGGTTCCCTACACTGGCAGAGCTCGACGTGTTCTGATGGAGGAGGCGCATAGATCGAGATTCTCGATCCATCCAGGAGCCACCAAGATGTATTTGGACCTGAAGAGGGACTATTGGTGGCCATGTATGAAGAGGGACGTGGCTTGGGTAGTCGAGAGGTGCTTGACCTGTCGTCGGGTTAAGGCTGAGCACCAGCGTCCTCATGGCAAGCTGCAGCCATAGAGGTTCCCCAGTGGAAGTGGGAAAATATTTCCATGGATTTAGCACCAAATTGTCGAGGACCGCGCGAGGTGTCGACGCAATTTGCGTGATAGTGGACCGATTGACGAAGAGCGCTCACTTCCTCGCTATTAGTGAGAGTTCTTCTGCAGAGAAATTAGCCGAGGTATATGTAAGAGAGGTGGTAGCCCGACATGGAGTGCCGACGTCGATACTGTCAGATCGGGACATGCGCTTTACTTCCAGGTTTTGGAAGAAGTTTCATGAGGAGTTGGGTACGATATTGCATTTCAATACAACCTATCACCCACAGACGGACAGGCAGAGTGAGCGGACGATTCAGACGCTCGAGGACATGCTTCGAGCATGCGTTATGGACTTCAGTGGAAGTTGGGACACATATCTGCCCTTGGCTGAGTTTTCTTACAACAACAGCCACCATTCCAGTATCGGTATGCCTCCTTTCGAGCTCCTTTATGGGAGAAGGTGTCGGCCTCCTATCTGTTGGGGAGAGGTGGGACAACGAGTGATGGGTAGCACTGAGATAGTGCTCAAGACGACTGAGCAGATTCAGCAGGTCAGGCATAGGTTACTGACGGCCCAGAGTCGCCAGAAGAGTTACGCAGACAGGCGACGATCCGAGCTTGAGTTTCAGGTTAGAGACTTTGTCCTCCTTAAGGTATCCCCTTGGAAAGGGGTGATCCGATTCAGAAAACGGGGCAAGCTTGGGCCCCGATACATCGGTCCTTTCAGGGTGACCGCCAGAGTGGGTACCGTTTAGAGCTACCTGCGGAGTTGAGTCAGATTCATAACACCTTCCATGTGTCTCAGCTAAGGAAGTGTGTAACCGACGAGACGGAGGTAGTACCATTAGAAGACATTCAGGTGGATGCGAGCCTGAATTACATTGAGAGACCAATTGCAATCATGGATCGAAAGGCGAAGGTTCTGATGAACAAGGAGGTACCCCTGGTTCAAGTCCAGTGGCAACATCGGAGAGGGTCAGAGTTGACGTGGGAGCCGGAGTCCGAGATACGAGAGCAGTATCCAGAGTTATTTCCAGGTCATGACTTCGAGGGCGAAGTCTGATTCTAGTGGGGGAGAATTGTAACATCCAGAGTCCCAGGTACATCATTTTGATTATTTACTTTTGAAGTTTATAGAATGACTCGACGAGTTGGTGCTACAACTCGCCGAGTAGTATCACGAATGGACACATGGGTTTAATGACCTACTCGATGAATCCGAGAGGCGACTCGCCGAGTAGGCGCTGGGATGAGAAACCCTAAATCCCCAGGTTTGGGGCCTATTTAAAGGCACTTATAGCCTCATTTGCGGCTACCCATCTTTGAGAGCAAACCCTAATTGATCAGTGAGCCTAGAGAGAGAGTGCTTTGCTAATTGTGAGTGTTTGGTGCATTTTGTGAAGAGAATAGAAGATTTCAAGGCCAAGGGACAAAAGGGTGCTGCTAGATCTGAGGTTGTTTCACTTCAAAGCTTCTGGGAAAGGTATAAAGCTTTCACCTTTCTCATTCTATTGTATAGATCTTAGGATTTTGTGAATCTAGGGTTTTTCCACCAAAATATGAGGACCTTGTGGGTTCCATGCTCAATGAAAGGGTTGAATTTCAGATCTGGACCATGTGAGGTCCCTAGAGTCCAAAAGTCCATGCTTTATCCAACCATAATAGTGATCTTGAGTGAAAAACCCTTTTTGGGGTGTGTTTTGGCATTTTAAGCTCAAAATGCCATGCATGAACATAAAGCATGTGACTTTACATGATAGATGAGCCTTAGGATTGTAGATCCAGAGTTTGGGGAAGTTGCCTACCTTGAAAACGACTGAATGAGAGATGAGTCTGAATGGACTCGCCGAGTCAAGAAGCCGACTCGACGAGTCGGATGGGGTTGTCCCGACAGATTAGATCATACAGCAACTCGGCGAGTTGACGGGTCAACTCGGCGAGTTAAGTCAGACTTTTGAGTAATTCTGGGAATGGCGAGCAGACTCGTCGAGTTCCATGAGTGCACTCGACGAGTAGGGTCAACATGGACTGCTGACTCGAGTTTGACTTCTGTTGGCTTAGGGTTTGGACAACCCTGTCTTTGGGAAACCATGGAGGGGTAAAATGGTCTTTTCCCACTTCAAGAGAGAGAGAGAAAGAGGGATAACTTAGCGAAATGTGCAATATTAAGAGTTAATTAGATATACTTATCTTATGTGATTAGGAGGAGGCTAGACTGGTGATTTGTGTGCGAGAGTATTCATTCACTCAACTTACTTACGAGGTGAGTCTTCTCACTATACTTGCCTCGAGTGGTACATTGTGTGATTGAGCTGTTATTGTGTTTATCTGTGTATTTGATATTATGCATTATGTCTTTGTGGTTTATGTTGAATATTGTTACTATGAGCTTACTGAGCTGGGACCGGAGGGTCCCACTGAGACACACTGACCGGAGGGTCTTATCGAGTTATATCCTAGAGTGGCTAATGAGTTATATGTGGTATTTTGGGGAACTCACTAAGCTTTATGCTTACCGTGTTATGTGTTATGTGTTTCAGGTACTTCCGATGATCGCGGGAAGGCCCCGGCTTGATTGTACACACACTTGCTTTGGAGATATATTTTGGAGGATCCTGGTTTATGTGATAATTAAATTTTGATAAATAAATTGTACTAATGTTGATACTTGAGATTTCGGGAAATATGATATGTGACTTTTATGTTAAAAATGAAAAAAATTTGGTTTGAAAATTTCGGTGTTACACGAGGAGCCTGCTGTCACGAGCTGACAATATATTCTCACGATGTGAGAACTGTACAGCCCAAGCCCATGACTTTTTAGGGTTTTCAAGGTATTTAAAGGTAAGGATTCATGTTTTAGGGTATTTTCTTTGCCTCCATCATATCTAGAACCCCTTGGGAGGACCCTAGCCTTGATTTTCAAGATTTGAGCCTTCCCACTCCTCCCTCTACATTTTTGGAGTTTTTGGTGGATTTGGAGCAATGTTTTCATGCAAGATTAATCCTTGAAGCTTGGCACTTGAAGATCTCAACTTTCATCTACCTTCTAGACATTTGTAAGTTATAAAGTTTCAAGCTTTATTGCATTTCATCTTTGGATTTAAGTGTATTTGGTGTTTTGGTCCATTTTAATGAGTTTTGAGTGAGAGTTGGGAATAAAGTTTGCAACTTTATTATTCTTCAAGGTCGCAAGAACATTGTATGTTTCAGATCTGGACTCCAACACCTTTTGATCAGTTTAGAATGTTTTCTTGGACCTTTTGGACTAGGAAAGTTTTGATCTTTTTCCTTCCCTTTCAGCCATGTAAGTTATCTTGGTCATTTGGGTCATTTTGGTGTATTAAATTTTTTATATTGAAAGCTTGAGACATTATTATGGATAAAGTTGGAAACTTCATCCATCTAAACATCATGTTGATTTAGATCTGAGGGCCGAAGACTTGGATTTAATGGATTTAGCTCAGAAAGATGCATTCTTAGTGCCTTTGAAACTTAAAGACTAGATCTTGGTTGTTTGGACCTCCTAATGGATAAAATTGTAAAATTTATCCATTATGAAGCTATTTAGGATCTAGATCTGAGGTTATGAGCCTTGTTCTGAAGAGATTAAGCATTTAATGAAGATTTTGGCCTTCTGACTAGAATTTACGATGTGACATAGCATGTGTCACGACGTGACGGTGTCTAGAATCGTGATTGTTTTGTCGTTGCATTCTTACGACATGACTAAGGCATGGTCATGACGTATAAATCACTTTGACAAAGCTTACCGTTAACCGTTGACTTTTTTTGACCAGTTTAACTTTTGGTCAAACTTGGGTAGATTTGAGTGTTTGACTAGGATTGGCCTCGATTTGGCTTTAGGAAGTTTGGGTTGGTTGTTCTAATGCTGAGGTATATGTTGGGCTTCTTTTGAGTAGTTCATGTAAGTCTTCTCACTATACTTGTGGGTCGAAGGCACCAATGTCGGTCCACTGGATTTTGTTGTATAAAATGCTAGTTGTTTTGTGACTCTTGCATGAATGTTTGGGTTGAAACTTACCCGAGGGTTGGGCCAACTATTGATATGTACTAGGTCGAAATATACCCCAGGGTTGGTCCCATTATTGTATCATTGGTTTGAAATATACCAAAGGCTAGACCTATTGATAAGTATTGGGTTGAAACATACCCTAGGGTTCGGCACATGATTGTATGTTCGGTTGGAATATACCCCAGGATCGGGCCCACTGATTTCTTCTATTTGGTATTTTGGGGAACTCACTAAGCTTTGTGTTTACGGTTTATGTTTAAAATGTTTTCAGGTACTACTAATATCTTGTATGTGGTATTTTGGGGAACTCATTAAGCTTTGTGTTTACTATGATGTTTTGAGAATAGTTTTACTCTGATCGTCTTTTGGAATAATGAATGAATGGTTATGACTTAATAAAAATGAAGATTTTACTCGGTATTTTTGTTACGTTCCAGGTAAAATGTAAGGCGTGTACACCACATACCCCTACATTCTGTTGGATTTAGTGTCCAAGCCCATAACTATAATTGGTATGTACTTGACCCGAGAGTAGCATGGTCCATTTGGGTTGCATGGCACCGGAACAATTTGTAAGGATGGACTTATGAGAAGAGGATATTCATGATTCATTAATATATTATAAGTTCTAATATATTAATATGAAATCATATTATTTAATTAGTATTGATCAAGAATAATTTGGAATTAATTTTGTGATCAAAAGAGACTAATTAAATATAAGGGGTTGATTTGTTAAATCATTCATTCTTATGGTGTGGGCCAATGATCCATGATTCTTTATGTTGGGCTAAACCCATGTGACAACCCATGGATGATCCATGGAAGTTTAAACCCATGGATCATGAGGTATATGGAAGGTAATGCACATTAGGGTTTACATGGTGTAACCCTAGTTTTGTCACACTATATAAGAAACCTCTTGGCTACCAAAATCGACACCTAAGTGAGCTTAGAAGAGTGCTAGCCGAATTTGTGAAGCAAGGAATCCTCCCTCAAGTCCTCCATTGTTGGTGGTGTTGTGTGAAGCATTTGAGGCATCACATTTGGGGTAATAAGCTCTTAAAGGTCCAAGGAATCAAGCTACAAGAAAAGGTATGTGTTCTAACTAGAATTTTGTTATACTAGTACCCATGTTTGTATGCTAGATAGGAAAATGCTTTGGAAAATCATTTTACATGTATAATTAGAGAAAACATAGATCCAAAGCATTTAGGGTTGTATGTGCACCGTAAGGTTGTTAGGATGCTCAAAACCCATCAGTGGTTTCATAGCCTAGGCTTGTTTTCTATTATACTTGATTTTATATTGATTTTCAAAGTGAAAAAAATTGAATTTCTGCCTTCTGCCCAGTGAACTCGCCGATTCCACTGGGTGACTCACCGAGTCCCTTTGTTAAATGACCAACTCGACGAGTCCAGTTCATGCACTCGCTGAGTTGGTGCTCCAGTGGGCAGATTTTCGACTTTTGGCCATAAATTGGATTAGGATCATTACCCCAAACTGTTTTTACCATGAAACCTATTTTTTTTCATAAGGTAATCACCATGCTTGTCCAATTAAGAGATAATTGTCAAAGTTTCAAGATTTATATTAGTTTATATGATTTCTTGAAAATTGTTGATGTGAATTATCTTTGCTTATGAGTTTGTCTATATCATAGATATTATTTGACACTTGTTGTTAGTTTAATTGTTGATCTAAATGTCTTTTAATGGATTCCATAACTTGTCCTCAAGTTATGGAAAGCCAAAAGTCTTTTTCATAAAAGTCATTAAACTCATAAGTTAAGAAAATGAAAAGTTTTGAATAGTGTCAAAACTTGTCCTCAAGTTTTGGAATTTGTAAAGTCATACTTAAGATACTTTAATTCCAAACCCTAGAATTTTAAAAGTTTAAAATTTAACCCTTATACTTTATAGTATTATAAGTTTAATAATATATATGTATAAGATCAAGTCAGTCTTACCGTTAGTAGGCGTCATTCACGACGCCGGTCTATAAGGGGGGGGGGGGGGGGGGGGTATAAGGTTACTGCCTATAAAATGGCAGTTTAATGGGTGTCCACCCTCACCCACCGCTTCCTTGACTGGTGGAGGGTCGTTAGCCAAACGGGTAGGATAGGAATATAATTCTCATTAAAAGCATAATGATAATAATAAAGTAACTAAATGTTTTACTAAAATTTCCAATCTTAATTACTTTAGGAAAATGTGAATTTGGTGCTAACCCATGAAATTGCACTTTGCACCTTGTTAAGTCGTTAGTGGAGCGTATGTGGTTAACCGGCACACTAATCTTGGACTGACAGTGCGTGGCAAAGGGTAGCTTGATGTTAATCATAGATCAATGGAGCGAGTGTGGTTAACCAGCACATTGATTAGGTGGTTGTAACATTGGGTGGACCAAGCTAATTTACATGGTTATTCACACCTTGTTTGTGATCCTTGGCATCCCAGTCACAAACTTGAAGGGCACAATCAAGATTTAAACATGCTATTGAATTGTTTAATGAATCTCAAAGGATCTAGGAGTTTCAATCCAATTAAAACTTAATAATCTATTTCGTTTTTCATGGTGGAAATTGGTAAATCGTCATTTACCTACCTTCAAATATTTTGCAAGTTGGTTTATGGCATCCCTCTTCCAATTTGTAAAATATTGTGTTGGGTCCTAGCCTTAATATTTCATTTTGGGTGTTATATTAAGGACTCTTTATCTAATCTAAACTTTGTCTTTCTTTCTTTTCAGATGTCTTCCAACACTGCTTCTGGCTCAAACCCTACTGGCTCCTTCTCTCTCATGAACCTTTGTGGGAGAGTCATCTTTGATGGTTCCAACTTCAATGATTAGATTAGGAACATCAGGATGGTCACTCGCTATGAGGACAAGGAATATGTGGTAAACAAGGAGCTTAAGGAAATCGATGAGTCTTCTGTTATTCCTGAGGAGATCACTGAGTTTAAGGCTCATGAGAAGGATGTCACCAAGGTGTCTTGTATCATGTTCGCCACCATGACAACTGAACTCCAAAATTCATATGAAGATGTCTACACTTTTGTGATGCACCAGGACCTGATGGAAAGATACCATCAGAGTGCTCGTCAAGAGAGGTATGAAATCATCTCTTCCATGATAACAACCAGAATGAAGGATGGTGAACCCATCACGGGCCACTTACAGAAAATGCAAAGGTTTGTGGACCGGTTGCTAAAGTTAAATGTGAACTTTCCTGAGGAGCTGGCTATAGATATCATTCTACACTCCTTACCTCCATGTTATGATCAGTTCCGCATGACCTATCATATGAACAAGGAGGAGGTCACACTTAGCAAACTTCAAGGGCTTTTGAGGACTGTCGAAAGTAGTCTCAAAGGTAAAAATGTTGTTTCTACTCCTACCGCAACTGCCCTTGTTCTGGCAATTGGACAAGGCAAAGGGAAGAAGAGGAAGGCTCCCTCAAAGAGCTACAAGGGAAAGTCTCTTGATGGATCCTCTTCCAGTGGGACCAAGGCTGGTTCTGCTGCTCCCTCTTCCATTCCTAAGGAAGCAGAGTGTTTCTACTATCACGAGAAAGGGCACTGGAAGCGAAGCTGCCCAAAATACTTGCAGGAAGTCAAGGATGGGAAGGTTAAACCCACCCATGCAGGTATTTATACTATTCTATCTAAAAGCTCATCATATTCTAACTCTTGGGTTCTTGACACAGGTTGTGGATTTCACATTTGTTCTGATGTGCAAGGCCTAAAAAGAAGTAAGGATGTGGAGCACAAGAAGATAAACTTGATCATGGGGAATAGGAAGGTTTCACCTGTCACCAAGATTGGAGTTTACTCTTTATTGCTTAGTAGTGGGTTAGAAATAGATTTGAATAATTGTTGCTACTCGTTTGATATGGCGAGAAATATTATTTCCTTTCATGGTTTGTACAAACAAGGCTATAGTTTTTCATTTGATAATGAAATTGGTGCTATTAATGCTTTTTACAATGGTGTATTTTATTTTAAAGCATTACCTTGTAATGATGTATATGAAACTGTGAATGTTGTAGAAAACTTAGGAAATAATGTGTTGCAGATTGATTCTTCCAATTAATTGGATAAGGCATGCTTATGGCATTGTCGTTTTGGACATGTCAGCAAGAAGCGCATAGGCCTACTCCAAAAGGCTGGAGTTTTGGAGTCATTCGACTTAAGGTCAGATGACACTTGCGAATCTTGCTTGCTTGGAAAGATGACTAAATCACCCTTCACTGGTACTTGTGAGAGGGGTGAGGGTTTGTTGGATCTGATACACACCGATGTGTGTGCGCCCTTCATAACCGCCACAAGGGATGCTAACCGCTTCTATGTGACTTTTACTAATGATTACAGTAGATATGGCTATGTCTACTTAATCAACCATAAGTCAGAAACTTTTGAGAAATTTAAAGAGTTTAAACAAGAAGTGGAGAATCAGCTGGGCAATAAGATAAAGATGCTCCGATCCGATCGGGGTGGTGAGTATCTTAGTATCGAGTTCCTTGACTATCTTAAGGAATGTGGAATTGTTTCACAATTGACGCCACCTAGGACACCACAGCTTAATGGTGTGGCTGAGAGGCGCAATCGAACCTTGTCGGACATGGTTCGTTCCATGATGAATCGAGCTTCGTTACCAATCTCATTTTGGGGGTATGCCTTAGAGACTGCCGCCCATATCCTTAATCTAGTCCCTACCAAGAAGGTTTCCAAAACAACTTACGAGATGTGGACTGGGAAGGTCCCCACATTAGACCACATCAAGGTTTGGGGTTGCGAGGCTTTCGTGAGACGCGAGACTCACGACAAGCTCGAACCTCGTAGCGAGTGGTGTATTTTCATCGGCTACCCATAGAAATCCTTTGGTTATCTCTTCTACAGACCGAGTGACAATGTTGTCTTCGTTGCGAGGAGAGGAGTCTTTCGCGAGAGAGAGAGCTCATAGACCAAGGAGACAGTGGGAGGCAAATTGACCATGAAGAACTTCAAGAGTCAAGCGGTGAAGGAACCTCAAACACTAGCGATCAACCTGAGGAGGAAACTCCTGTTGAGCCGATTGACGATTCTGTACCTATGAGGCGTTCCAGTAGAGTTAGAGTTCCACTTGAGTTTTATGGTTTCCATATTACTGCAGAAGGTGATACATTTATCAGTGATAGCACACTGGTAAATTTGGATGAACCTAACAACTACAAGGAAGCCATGGCAGGCCCCGAGTCTGCTAAATGGAAAGAGGCTATGGACAGCAAGATTCAGTCCATGTATGACAATCAAGTTTGGAACTTGGTTCACAATGTACCGGGTCGTAAGACAGTCGGGTGCAAATAGATCTTCAAGAAGAAGACCGACATGGATGGGAAAGTACACACTTATAAGGCGCGACTGGTTGCGAAGGGCTTCAATCAAACTCCGGGAGTTGACTATAATGAGACCTTCTCACCAGTAGCGAAGATTAAGTCTATTAGGGTTATGCTAGCCATAGCTGCATTTCATGATTATGAAATATGGCAAATGGATGTCAAAACCGCTTTCCTTAATGGAAAGTTGGCTGAGGATGTTTACATAAGTCAGCCAGAGGGTTTTTTCGATGCAAAGTACCCTAATAGAGTGTGTAAGCTTGAGAAATCCATTTATGGATTGAAACAAGCATCTCGCAGATGGAATATTTGTTTCGATGAGAAAGTCAAAGAGTTTGGCTTTTCAAGGAGCGAGGATGAGTCCTATTATATGTCAAAGCTAGTGGGAGCATAGTTAGCTTTTTCGTATTGTATGTGGATGACATACTACTCATAGGAAATGGCATCCCAACCTTGCAGGAGGTTAAGTCCTGGCTTGGGAAGTGTTTCGCTATGAAGGACCTCGGAGAAGCTGCCTATATTCCTGGGATAAGGATATTGAGAGACAGGAGTAAGAGACTAATTGGACTTAGTCAAAGTACCTACTTGGATAAGGTGTTGAAAAGATTCAGCATGCAGGATTCCAAGAAAGGTGACTTACCGATGCAGAGCAATGCCAAACTGAGTAAAGCTCAGATTCCGAGTACAGAGGTTGAGGTAGCTGAGATGAGTCGAATACCATATGCTTCCGCTGTTGGCTCGATCATATATGCTATGACTTGTACTCGCCCTGATGTGGCATTTGCTTTGAGCATGGTCAGCAGATATCAAGGGAATCTGGTCAAGGCTCACTGGACTGCGGTAAAGAACATTCTAAAGTACCTGCAGAGGACTAAGGACTGGGTCCTTACCCTCGGTGGGAGTGATAACTTGAGAGTGGTGGGCTATAGCGACGCCAACTTTCAGACCGACAGAGATAATATCCGCTCTTATTCGGGATGGGTCTTTACCCTGAATAGAGGAGCAATAACTTGGAAAAGTTCCAAGCAGGTGACAGTAGCTGATTCAACTTGCAAATCAGAGTACATAGCAACAAGCGAGGCGGCGAAGGAGGCAATATGGATGAAGAACTTCATCAGAGACCTTGGAGTTGTACCAACTATAAAGGAGCCTATGGAGACACTACAAAAAATATTTCATTTAGTGGCATACAAAAAATGCCACTAAAAGCCTAAAAAAATGCCACTAAAGGCTTCTCAAAGAATCAGCGGCACAGTTAATAAATGCCACTAGAAACGCTCTCACTAAAACCTTTTAGTGGCACTTTTTGTTTTTGCTGCTGCAGCTTATAGGCTTTCAGTGGCACTTTTTTATTTGTCACAGTAAAACAAATTTCTTTTGTGGCACATATTTTGTGCCACTAAATCTGATTTGATTTAATAATTTATGTTACTTTTAGGTACATATTTTAAGATTTTTTACGTGTCAAAGCAGAAGAAATTTTTTTGTGGCATATATTTTGTGCCATTAAAAGCTCATGCGATTTAAAAAATTCATACTACATTTTAGTTACATATTTTAAGATTTTAGTGACAATTTTATTTGCCACAATACAATTTCATCTATAATATAAAATAAAATGAATAATTAAATTGTAGCACATTGAAAATAATCAAAATTTCATTGTTTTTCATCAATATTTTTTTAACTTTTTGAATCGAATATCTAGGTAAATATCAAATATGTCTAAGTATATGCTAAACATAAAGTAATCAACAAAAGTTAAAACATGCATATAAAAATAAAATAAAATAAAATAAAAAACTACATGATATGTTGAATAAATTGTGGTATCTCATACTCTAGAATCAATGCTAGCAATTCCCTGTCCAAAAACAAACAAAGATAATCCAGAATCCAGTGAAATAAGGCTTAGTTTAGAAAATAAATAATATAACACTCAACACAAATAAACTATATTTATAAGAACAAAGGAAAGACAAAAGCTCATAAAATGATTACCATCGTTATGATGAATTTCAGAAAATGCTCTCTGGTTAACTGAATTAGAGTTGCGTGGAACTGTAGAAGTGCTTCCTGACATTTGAAAAATATATTAATGAAAACATATATCATTAATGTCCAACTCTCGATACCTTCTACTAGTCTTGTACAAATGAACAAGAAGAATGTGTTTAAAAAGATGCATATGTGCACCAAGAAGATTATTCAGAAGGGAAAAAGTGGTCATTTTTTAGTCCAATTGGAAATATGATAATGGACTAATTTTAATGAATGTTTTTTTGTTCATAGGGTAATCGAAAAAGAACAATGCAATTATAGATGACATATGTACCTGTATGTGCATATTGCTAAGAATTCCAGACAAGTTTGCATTTGGGATATGTTCTTGGATGATATTCGCCATAACGTTCACCACAGTTTTTAGTTGTTCGACACTCGGATCATTAGAACAAGAAACAACCTTCTCTTTTACGGTAGGCATCCTTCCAACACAACTGATATACCCTTTTTTTCAAGACCTTTAACTTTAGAGTAGTCATCATTTGAAAAATCATCTACAGATCCTAGGGTACTTGATCCTTAGGTATTTGAGGAATCGCTTGCAATGGCTTGTAAGGAAGTCTGCATAATAGCAACATACAAAAAACATGACAAGTGGTTTTTGCCCTTTCCTTTTCTCCATCAGGGTATAATGATTGAATTTTTATAAAAAGAAAAAGACGAAAAAATTAAAGAATATCAAGTGAAATAGAATATAAATCTATCAAGTTATTATCTCGGCTAGAACATCGGTTTTACCACGTGCGAATATTGTGTAGACTAGGTGAATAGCATTGAGTCATGTGTCCATGTATTCTCGTGAGTCTGTAATCTGATGAGAAAATAAAGAACATATGATTAACTAATTAATTAATTAAAACCTTTAAAATTGTTATTTAAAATTATAAAGAGAGAAGATGGGAAGTCAAATATGAGCATTCTTTTACTGAAACAATATACAGAATTTCAACTCTAATAATATTTGTTTATGTGGAGAAGTGAAAGACAAACCTACAGAAGAAAAAGACTAGTTTACCCTTCTAACCTAAAAGAGAAAGAAATGTGGAGAGAGAGAGAGAGGGAGAATGATTTTCAATACCTCTCTGAACAATGAAATAAGTGAACGAGCTACAGATGAAACTACCTTCTCTTGTGATTTCTTATACAGCACTAAATCTTGCAGCAAGTCCTCTGTCATAACTGAAGAACAAAAAATATAAGTAAAAAAGGGTAAAAATAAGTTATCTCTTTTTTTATTCTTTCAACAAGAAAAAAAATCATCTTATAAGAAGGAAGAAGTTTATAGATACAAATAGAGAAGCCTCGGGATTGGGTAAACAACGGTTCAACTGCATCAGGTGGCACCTGGTCCACATAACTTGATGAATTTTGTATATGATGGTAACAAAAAACACACAAATATTCATTTGAATGATTTCAATGAAAAATAAAAGGTTACAATACATGTCATATCATAACAGGCTTGGACAGCTGCTGCTAGCAAGTTTGTCACATCCCTTTGGTGGGGCTGAAAATTTCACAACAAGAAGTCAAGAATGATACTAAAGAATATAAGTAACAATTACAAATAAAACATGTGAACATAAAAAACAACTAGAAAGAAGAAACATTACCTGAACATACTTCTAAAGAACAAGATAAAAGAAATGTGTATACATGTAGCATTCAAGTGCTCTGTTTTCTGTTTCATTCATGTGTTTCTGATTCATATGCTTGATACTATGAATGACATGAGAGAATGCCAATTCTTTCCAAGGCTTATCAGTCAAAACCTAAAGCTCCATGAACCATGCAAGAGTCTCCTTGATAGCAACGATCTGTTAAGACAAATGATCCAAGCCATAGAAACCTAATTTCATGTATTAGTAAGAAATAGAGAGACTTGTTCGGTTGTTCTAGTAACCAAGAAAGTGTATCCATCATATAACCAACACCATGTTCTTTGTAAGTCCATGTAATATTTTCTCCATCTTCCATCCAAGAAAGTGTAGTCCATCATACATAAGAATTGTTCTCATCTAATTTCATAAAAAATGAAATGAGTATAAAAAGAACCATACACCAAAAAAAGAAAGCAATTATATGGAATTGTGATCGTGAAAACAACACAAATATAGAAATCAAATCATATAGTGGACTAAAAACTTCAAAAACACATCTTAGTAATTCGAAATTGTGATATTGGATTGAATGTTTGTTGTTTCATGAAACAAAGGAAGTTGTAGGAGAACTGTGTGGTTGGATACCTTGTTATTTTGTAGAGGAAGACAAGATATAGGCATCTCATAGTAATTTGTAAATGTTAATAACAAAGCATGAACTACTTCTCCAATTATAATTAATGATTTGTTACTATGATTCACAACTAAGCACACGCTTTGATCTAAATTGGTGATTTGAGCTTGTAACATGAAGGAAAAGGGAAACATACCTGGATCGTGAAATCGAGGGGACAAAATGAGAGGAGAGAAGACCGGAGGCCGCGATGGTCAGCGATTGTGGAAGCGAGTGGCGATGATAGTAGTGCACAGTGGTGCGCGATGGTCGGAGGTGGTGTGCGTAAGTCAGAGGTGGAGAAGTGTCTTAGATCGTGAAGGGGTAAATTAGGTTTCAATTCACCTAAATAAAAAAAGAAAAAGAAATGGGACAGGTATATAACTCTGGTAAATGGTCTGGGACAAGTATCCGGGTACACAATTCAATTCCGTCGGTATCAATTTTGTATTGACGAGGAAATCTATTCTTTTTACTTCCATCGGTAAACCGTCTTGAACATTGTAACGGATCACCGACGAACGTTTTGTTGTCGCTAAACCGTTAGAAATTGGTCACTAAAATAGATGTAATATGTTTTTCTTTATAAAAAAAAAGTTTTAGTGGTATATCAAGTCATTATGGCACTAATAACTATGAAATTTAGTGACAAAAAAGATTAAGTGCCATTAAATGTATTAATTTTTTAGTGGCATATAATAAGTGCCACTAAAAACCATGATATAGTGGGGTACATTAACCATATGCCACTAAAAATGTGTGCCACTATATGTCATTTTATTTGTAGTGATATTTTCTGTGATAGCGAGAGTGTAGTTGCCTTAGCCAAGGAACCAAAGGATCATGGCAGATCCAAGCACATCGACAGAAAATACCACTTCATTAGATATCGAATAGAAGAAGGACTCCTCATGGCAAAGAGGGTATCGTCTGATGAGAACCCAGCAGATCCCCTCACGAAGGGATTGAGTAGGGTTAAGCACTTACAGCATGCGAGGCGCATTGGTTTGAAGGACGATATTAGTTTTAATGATTAGATAGCTTTCGAAACTTGTAATATTTGAAATGTAATTGACATTTGATGCTTAAATAAAAGGTGTTTTTTATTTACTAGTATGGTACTGTCTTATGTCAATCATTTACTATTGTTTCACTTTGCATGTCTTGACTTCCAGAATAATTACATTATTCAAACTATCCACAGTCGATCATATGTTAGAAGTAGGTATTGAAGCAAGACTATCATGAATTTGGCTTGTAGATTTGTCTGAATTGTATTAGAGATAGCAAAGTTTGCTACAACATTCATGAGTGCTCATAAGGTCTGAGTATTGGATTAAACCCGCTCTCACTTGTATCACTTCATGGAATTTATCTCGAGTGATCGTGAGACGATAATATCATATAAGTCTTCAAACCAATATATATGAGTTGTTGACTATGAGTTGGTTGTGCATTGATAGTAAGAAACCGCTTCAGTAACTTGATGCTATAAAAGGTGTTGTTGTGTACAATTTGATGAGTAGTTAGTACAAGCATAAGTCGAAGTTTATCTATTCCTTTTAGTCTTTGGAGGATTAAAAGCGATATCTTGGGCCCCACGATGATTTTGTTTTGACTTATGTGTCGGGCCCGGTCAGAACTAAATTAATGTGTTCGATTAAGTTCTATGTCAAACAAATCGGAGATCGAGAAACAAACTGCTTGACAATAAGTATGACGTTGTTCCATGTATTTGTCTGGCTGATATCTTGAGAACAGAGGATTATATGATCACTTATCTAAAATGGAGCGTCTCAGTTCGACAGAGGCTTATAAGAGCTACGATTGCTAGTCGGTGTTTTAAGTCGTACTTGCAGTTATAGTTATTAGACTTATCAAAGTGGGAGACTGTTGGTCTAAGCCCATAACTATAATTGGTATGTACTTGACCCGATAGTAGCATGGTCCATTTGGGTTGCATGGCACCGGAACAATTTGTAAGGATGGACTTATGAGAAGAGGATATTCATGATTTATTAATATATTATAAGTTCTAATATATTAATATGAAATCATATTATTTAATTAGTATTGATCAAGAATTAATTTGGAATTAATTTTGTGATCAAAATAGACTAATTAAATATAATGGGTTGATTTGGTAAATCATTCATTCTTATGGTGTGGGTCAATCATCCATGATTCTTTATGTTGGGCTAAACCCATGTGATAACTCATGGATGATCCATGGAGGTTTAAACCCATGAAGCATGAGGAATATGGAAGGTCATGCACATTAGGGTTTACATGGTGTAACCCTAGTTTTCCATACTATATAAGAAACCCCTTGGCTACCGAAATCGATACCTAAGTGAGCTTAGAAGAGTGCTAGCCAAATTTGTGAAGCAAGGAATCCTCTCTCAAGTCCTCCATTGTTGGTGGTGTTGTGTGAAGCATTTGAGGCATCACATTTGGGGTGCTAGGCTCTTAAAGGTCCAAGGAATCCAGCTACAAGAAAAGGTATGTGTTCTAACTAGAATTTTGTTATACTAGTACCTATGTTTGTATGCTAGATAGGGAAGTGCTTTGGAAAATCATTTTACATGTATAATTAGAGAAAACATAGATCCAAAGCATTTAGGGTTGTGTGTGCACCTTAAGGTTGTTAGGATGCTCAAAACTCATCAGTGGTATCAGAGTATAGGCTTGTTTTCTATTATACTTGATGTTATATTGATTTTCAAAGTGAAAAAAATCGACCAAAAAAACCAAAAAAATTAAATATGACGACCAATATAAAAAAATTATAGCAAAAGAAGAAAATGACAGACGTAGAAAGTGGAAGGGTGAAAAACCCGATCTTTGCCCTAGACCATTTTTTTTTCTTTTTTTTTTATGAAAAAATGTAAAAGTTTTGACAGCAAGAACCAAAAGTATCTAAATGGTTAAAAAATTAAAGGGATAAGAATTAACAAGTTTTTAGAAAAGGGACCAAAGTTGTCAAACCGTTAAAGTTTTGTAGCCAAAAATTAAATATTAAAAGGTTCCTAAAAAATGTAAAAATTTTCATTGCCAGGACCAATAGTGTCAAAATGACTAAAGAATAAGTGCCAAAGTTGACAAAAACCATCCAAATTTAGGTGTTGTTTGTTTTTTCTGAGGCAATATGTCTGCAGTCTGCGGACCACATCTGTAGACCTCTACAGTAGAAGAGGTGGACCAAACGTCTGCAGTCTGAAAAAAGAAGACTGTTTGTTTTTTTAACATCTGCAGGCTACTAAAATAAACTGAAATCTAAATAAACTGATTTTTTTAAACTTCAAAGTGATTTTTTAATATTTTTATGATTTTGTTATAAATAATTAACAAATCTAGATCAACTTTTATGTATTATTGTATAAAAAAAAATTGTATGAATTAACGTATATATTTGATAAAAAACCAACAACTTTGGTTGCAAAGTTATAACTAAACATTATAATTAGGGATCAAAGAATTTGATACATAAATGGATGGAAATAAACTTCGATTTTTTCAATTAAATCCATTAAAAACGTACCATAAATATTTTCTCGAGAAATTGACGATACTGTATTAAATAATGTTTTACAAAATTTGGTAAAAAAAATATAAGAATATATATTATGATTTTTTTTTCATATTTATATAAACAACTTCAACAACTATTGTTGTAGTAAATATTTATTTATAAATTTGTCAAAAATATCATGTTTGTATCGTCGAACGTTTTTTTTAAGTTTTGTAATTTCTTTTTCAAATTGTTTATCATTATTAAAGTTGGAAAAAAATATAAATTAAAAAAAAAACTTAAAAAAAATAAAGATATATGTGTTTTTTTAGGCTAGAAGATGTCTGAAGATGTTAGAAGACGCTGGTCCACATCTGCGCCAAGAAGAGGGCGCGCAGACATTTTTAGGTCTGCAGTCTTCAAAAAAACAAACAGTCTGCGAAGGCTAATGTCTGCGCGTGGTCTGCGCGGCGCAGACAGATGAGGCCACACAGATCTGCAGACAAAAAACAAACATCACCTTACTATTCCTAACTTAGGAATCAAACTACAAAACAATCCAAAATTCAAGTAAAGAATCAAACTACATATATTTAATATTTTGCAACCACGGGCTACAAACTAAATAATCTAAAATTTATTAGTGCTTGAAGCTCTCGCTCTTTTTAACTAGAAAGGTTGAGTATTTCCTTATTTTAATCAAAACACAGCATCATCTTTAGGCAAATTCAGAAACCCACCTGCCTTCTTCTTCAGGTACTCCTCTTTCTCACAATACTTTGCATACTTAATTAGAAGTGGCAACTTTTTTTACTGAAAAGATTCTACCCCAATGATTGCATTATGATGACATTAATATGCCATTTGCTGAAGAACCTTGACCAATGTCTTTGTCTATATATGGTGACTATATTCAATAGTTTATGAAATAAAAGGTTTCTACTACAATTTTAGCTATATGGGTCTGAAGTGAGTTATATGGAACTTTAGAGTTTATAAATGTTTTTCCGGAAAAAGAATCCACCACGCGTTCTTATGGTGTTGGCATTCCATCGATTAGATCTACGGTTTGAATTTAAATAAAAATCATCCAATAATCGGCTCCTTGGTTTAAAGTTCTAGTGATTAAATCTGTGCACCATCGTGATTAGCTTTTGTTCCGAAAATACTAGTATTATCTTGAAATTAGAAAAATACTTGGTAAAAAATGAGTTGACTAGACAAATGGTGAGAACATATATAACTACACAAAAGACCAAAACATCAGGTTATATGACAATGTTTCTCCTTAATCCTTTCAAAATATTTACATTTTTAACTATTAGTCTCAAAAGTTGTTAAAGGATAATAGAGTTGCCACAAGAGGCGAGTTATATATATATATATATATATATATATATATATATATATATATATATATATATATATATATATATATATATATAGAGAGAGAGAGAGAGAGAGAGGGAGGGAGGAAGAGGAATGTCCATAGAGATGCGTCTAAGAGAGTTCCATTGTCAAAAACATTGACGAACTTTTTTTTTATAACCTAAAAATTTGTCAGAACTCGAGAACTTCTAATCTGTTCATCATTTTTCAAAACCAAAACCACCGTTTGACTCATAGAGCCGCGTCTAAGAGAGATACATGTTACAAAAAAAATATTCGACAATTTTTTTAGGAAATCTGCATATATGTTGTATGTACATCCAATTGTGCATGCATGCAAATTTATGTTTTCTGTGTTCTTATTACGTTTTTATGTTGCGATCCTCTTAAACGTTAGTATTAAAGTCTCATTGTTGTTTTGGTATTGAATCTTTTTATAAAAAAAAACACTAAATGTGGATACATGGACATATATGAACATTCAAATGTGCGTATGTGCACATTTTAAAGAAGTTCCTCAATTTTTTTTTAGCATGGATCTCTTTTAGACTCTGCTCTAGGAGTCCAATTATAGTCTTGGTTTTGATGAAATGGTAAATGGAGTAGAAGTTCTCGCAATAATATATATATATATATATATATATATAGGGATAGAGAATATACATTACAGCCCCACCTAAGCTTAGGTACTAAACCTCTAAAATATGTCGTTTTAACTTGTTAAATATACTCGGTTTGGTTTCACTTGGTAAATATATCATCCTCCATAACATTTATTTCTTTCATTATCGTTTTACCATCTCTGTTTTCTTTCCTCCATTATCGTTTATTACTTCACCCAAGTGAACATTACTAAACCCTAAACCTAAACCCTAAACCCTAAACCCTAAACCTAAACCCTAAACCCTAAACCCTAGACCTAAAACCTAAACCCTAAACCTTAAACCCTATACTCTAACCCTAAACCCTAAACCCTAAACCTAAACCTAAACCTAAACCTAAACCCTAAACCCTAAACCTAAACCCTAAACCCTAAACCCTAAATCATATTTGTCGATCTTGAATTTACATCTTGAAGTATTAATCGTGAATCCATTAACCGTAAGCTTTATATAGTAAAACAATGTATTTTCAAGAGGTTTAGTACCTAAGCTTAGGTGGGGCTGTAATGTATATTCCCTTTTCCCTATATATATATATATATATATATATATATATATATATATATATATATATATATATATATATATATATATATATATATATATATATATATATATATATATGTTTTGCTTCTATGGAAAACAAAAAATCCCTAAAAAATATAAAAATGCATAAAAAAAATACTTAGACATCATAAAACTTTTTTTTTGACTTTATATACCAAAAAATCGCACATTTTTATTAAAATTTGCTGAATTTTTTTTTGAAAAAAATATCGATTTTTTATTTTTTTTCCAGCGAATTTTTGAAAAAAGTAGTGATTTTTTGGTATATAAAGTCAAAAAAAGATTTATGATGTCTAAATAGTTTTTTATGCATTTTTATGATTTTTAAGGTTTTTTTAGGTTTTTTTTTGTTTTCCATGTAACCCTTTTATATATATATATATATATATATATATATATATATATATATATATATATATATATATATATATATATATATGAAATCAAATATTGGTAGGACCCATGAGGATAACTTTTGACTTAAGATTAAGATTGAAAAAATAAATGGTCAAGATTTGATTTTATTACCGTCAAAATGTCGATAGATGATATTACGTTTTGGTAATTAATTGCGTGTTTTTGGTAATTTCCAACGAAGTTAAATGTTTGAAGAGTACAAATGACAAATGGAAAATTGGGAAAAATGAAATGGAAAAAACAAAATGTAAAAAAGCAAACGAATTCACCCACCACATGCGTCCCGACCAACAACCTCCCCACTTGCGCTAAGTGTCCAACCCTTATTGGGTGGTAAGTATTTTCCACCCGTTTAGTTTTTGTATCATAACTTTTTTTACTTCAAAGAAAAATTTGAAAAACAAAAGTGCTTAATATTTAATATCCTACAAAACGATCATAAGCATGAAAATTTGAAAAAAAAAATTATTTTTTATTTTGATAAATAAAACCCAAAAAAAAAATTCTATAAAAGTTATAAAAAGTTTAAAAAATATTTCTATTCACTATACTCGTGACTTTGTAAAAAAAATAAAAAGAAGTTTTGAAATTTTTATATTTTAATTTTAAGAAATATTCGTTTTTATAAAATATAATGAAATTTATTTATCCAAATTCATATAAGCAAATGAAAGTGTTTTAGGTAATATTATTTTAGTGATTATATATATATATATATATATATATATATATATATATATATATATATATATATATATATATATTATGGATACAAACTTTTTGTTTAAATTATTTTGACTTTTTATAAAAAAATAAAAATAAAAATAAGATTTAAAAATTGAAATGTTCCAAAAATATTAAAATACTATGATTTAAAAAATAATACGATCCAAAATGATATGATTTAAATTTTTATGATCTAAAAATAATAGATACATAATATCGTTATGATTCGAAACTTTTATAATTGTTAAATATCAAAAACTCAAATTAATATTTTATTAAAAAAAGGTGAAAAAAACAAAAACAAAAAGAAACAAGAGACTTTCAAAACATTCTTAAAACATTAAAAAAAATAGAAGCGAAAAATATAGAAAAATTATAAAATTATAAAAAATGACATATATATATATATATATATATATATATATATATATATATATATATATATATATATATATATATATATAAAAACTAAAAAACCAAAGTATATATTACTCTGCAATAGTTGTTTTAATAAAAAAAATTAATAATAAAAAACGATTTAGGTTTTATATTACAAAACATATTGTTTTTATCAACCAATATTAATTTAAATAACTAGTTAAGGAAATCAAAATTGAAAAATAAAATACGGATAATACAACATTTAAAAAGCAAGTTGGATTGTTCTAATGTTAAAGTTACGGTGCCTAAACACTATTTCTAAGAACCACATTTATTTTGTTTTAAAAAAATCACTTATGTTTGCAAAAGAATTAAAACACAACTGCCGTAATAGTGTGACAATCACCAAAGTCACCAAAGTTTAACACATTTTGCATATGAATTTTTAGAAAATAAAATAATTTGTGATCCCGGAATCTGATTTTGGTCAAGCCATAATGGTTTTAACGAAAATAAAAATATTTAATAAGCAATGAGGAGACAGTTACCATGAAGACCAAATTATTTTTATTTATATAATAAGAGATTTATAGAGAAATGAATTCTAAGTAATTTAAATTGGGGAAAATACAAAACAGGGGATGACTACGGTCAACGCCCGTTGACTACTCTTTTCTTCTAATGAGTTACTGTTTCAAGGGGCCGTTTATTTTTTCGTGGCCCATTAGCCCAAAATATATAATGAATTTTTTTTCAGATTATGTCATTTTCCTATTGTTTTCTTTTGTTAGGCTACGTTTTTCTCTCAATGGAGCACCCGAAGAACAATCAGGTTTGTCTACTTTTCTTAAAAATTTTACCGTATTTGTGATTAGGAGTAGGTTTTGTTTATGGGGATAAATTTTCTTTTGAAAAAAATTGAAAAAAAAAATATAAAACCGTAGGTTTCATATGAAACCTATGGTGTACAAGTGCCCAATGCACTGTTTGTGCAGTTTCGACTTGTACACCGTAGGTTTCATATGAAACCGTACGCACGTTATTTTTTTTTAAAAAAATGGTATCAATAGAATAGGAATTGGATGTATTTTGTTGTGGTATAATTTTTTTTATAAAAAAAAAATAAAAAAATAAACCATAGCCTACGGTTTGGGAAAACGTAGGTTTCGAGAGGAAACCGTAGGTTTTAAAAAACCTACGGTTTTGAATGACAAAAATGAAAAAAAAAATTATACAAAACGCGAAACAGTAGACGAAATGACGAAACAGTAGGCGAATCTCGAAACCTACGGTTTCGTGGGCTATTTTTGGCCATTTGCTAATTTTTGGCTAAAAATTGTTAATTACCCCATTAATTAATTTGGCTAGATTAGTAATTACCCCATTTAAATTTAAGGTTTGATAAGCACAGTTTTGGAATCGAAGATTTATAGAGAAATGAATTCTAAGGAATTTAAATTTAAGGTTTGATAAACACAGTTTTGGAATCGTATGCTAGTCAGTTTTGGGAAATCAAAAAAGTAACCAATCACTGTGAGTGGGAATTTTATCTTTGCTTCAACACTTAAATTTACATATAAACAATGTGGAAAAAAAAATTACACTCCATCGATTTGAACACAATTCTGTTTGGAGAATATCCTCCTATTTCTATTATTGGGGTAATTACTAATCTAGCCAAATTAATGAGGTAATTAACAATTTTTAGCCAAAAATTAGCAAATGGCCAAAAATAGCCCACGAAACCGTAGGTTTCGAGATTCGCCTACTGTTTCGCCATTTCGTCTACTGTTTCGCGTTTTGTATAAAACAAAAAAAAAATTTCATTTTTGTCATTCAAAACCGTAGGTTTTTTAAAACCTACGGTTTCCTCTCGAAACCTACGGTTTCCCAAACCGTAGGCTACGGTTTTCGTAAAAAAAGCTACGTTTTTTTTTTTATTTTTTTATAAAAAAAATTATACCACAACAAAATACATCCAATTCCTATTCTATTGATACCATTTTTAAAAAAATAACGAAAAAAAATAACGTCCGTACGGTTTCATATGAAACCTACGGTGTACAAGTCGAAACTGCACAAACAGTGCATTGGGCACTTGTACACCGTAGGTTTCATATGAAACCTACGGTTTTATATTTTTTTTTCAATTTTTTTCAAAAAAAAATTTATCCCCATAAACAAAACCTACTCCTAATCACAAACACGGTAAAATTTTTAAGAAAAGTGGACAAACCTGATTGTTCTTCGGGTGCTCCATTGAGAGAGAAACGTAGCCTAACAAAAGAAAACAATAGGAAAATGACCTAATCTGAAATTTTTTTCATTATATACTTTGGGCTAATAGGCCACGAAAAAGTAAACGGCCCCTTGAAACAGTAGCCCATTAGGGGAAAAGAGTAGTCAACGGGCGTTGACCGTAGTCATCCCCTGTTGACCGTAGTCAACCGAATGTTGACTACTCTTTTATGGGCTATTTTTGGCTAAGTGAGTTTTTTTGGCTATTTTTTGATAAGTAATTAGGAAAAAATGCTAGTTTTGTATTTTCCCCGTTTTATTTCTATTTATCTTTTTATCTTATTAAAATAATGACAAGTGTCCAAAAACATAATTAATTTTATTAAAATATGATACTTGTCATAATTTTATACTAGACGGATTTTCGCGCGTTGTACAACACAGATTAAAAATATATTGTTAAAATATTCAAAAATATATGTTTAAAATGGGCATGTTATTTACATTAACTTTGAGATAATATTTTTACACTAATATATATATATATATATATATATATATATATATATATATATATATATATATATATATATATATATATAATCTTAATTATTTTGAACAATAATACTAATTGACATCAACCCACCTTCCTCATTAATAGAATTAAATATAATTATCTATTTAGTATTATTTTTAACAATTATTATGATTGATTAATTATATTTTTATTTATGTGATTATTTTCTAATTTCAATAATGATGTTTATTTAAAATACAATTTATTTGTAGCTAAATGTAATTTATAATTTGATGCTATTATCATTTAAAATTATTATTCATTAATTTTAAACCACTCATTATTAATAATAAGTTAAAGAAGACTTTTAAGAAACATTTAATCTTATTATTAAAATGTGAAAATACACTAAATAAAAATGGTGATAAGATAGACAATTTGCAAAAAAGACTTGCATTGATAATATGACATATCCATGGTTTTTATAATTTGATTTTATCATTAATAATTATTGTTCATTAATTTTAAAACCACTTATTATCATTAATAAGTGAAGCAAACTTTTAAAAACACTTATTATTATAATTAAAATGTAAAACATATAATAAAATATAAAGTGATAAGATAGACAATTTGCATTTTAAAAGAGGCGAATAATATGGATAATATGACATATCCATAATTTTTAATTAATTATTGCTTTGAAGCAACACGAACATACAAACATGTATATAATAGTTAATTAAATATTATATATATCACCTTCCATAACATATGATCGATAACATGAATCTAATCTAATTTACATTAAAATTTCAACTACAACATACAATGATATTCTTAAAAGAATACTTAAACCAAGAAAATATAAAAGAGAATTAGTATATAACAAACTTACAAATTAAAAACTTCAACATAATAACATAACTCGAAAAATGGTTCAAAGCCCTCAAAACAACACAAAAAGCTTTACACTTGTTTTCTTTATGAATTTTGTATGTGATTTGTATTTGTGTGTCTACTCAAAGAGATTATCATTTTTATAGTAGACTATCCATTAATTGTTTATTAAATATATTATATAAGTTATAAAACATTTGAGTTGTTAATCATTATTTAGAGACTTTTGAGTGGTATTCATTAAAATAGGAGGTTTCAAATGCATAAGATGTTTGCATATTTTTGTGGGGGTTTCAAATGTATGAGGTTCAAGGAAAAATGTCTCCTTTATAAGTTTAGTACAATAGTATGATATGGTAGGTAGGATGTATCGTATGGATATGCTAAGCAAAATTTTAATAAGATAAATAACACAAAAGTTAAAAAGTTTACATTAAAATTCCAATTTGATACTGTATTTGTTTTTGTCTAAAATTTGAGATCGTATTTTTCAATTTGTTACAATTCTAACCACTTGATCGCTCAAACCGGTTATCTTCTGATGTGGCATGATGACATGCTAATTTTTGATGACGTGACATTGTAAAATGGTATGCCGACGTGTCAAAATTGAACTTTTTTTCCATAAAAGACACTATTTTTTTTTTCAATTTTGACACTAATGTTTTTCCAATTTTGACACCATTTTTTTCTTCAATTTTGACACTCCATTTTTTTTTTCCAAATCGAACATATTTTTCAATTTGTTCAATGTTGACATTTTTGGGAACATGATGGTTCGACTGTCAATTTAATTACCAAGGGACCGTTCGCTTTAACTAGTGACAAGCAACCAATTACAATATTGCATATTTTATTAAATGAAACGATGGAAATCAATCTAGATTATATTAAATTAATTAATATTTGTATAAAAACCCTTTGGTTGGCATATATTAATCTATGCATGATTAATCATTTAATCCTTATCTTTATCTATAAAAAAAATACAAGTTTTAAAATATTAACTTTAGTTTATTAGTAAGTTATCTATAAATAAATACAAAGATGTGTTTAATGCTAGCTAAAAAATTAGTTTTAAATTTATACTTTAGTTTATCACTAAACTATCTTAAGTAGATTATCAAAAAATTAGTTTAAATATACTTTTGTGGTATTATAAAACTCTAAATTACAATAAACTTAAATAAGTTAGTTTATCCATGCTAAACATAGCCTAAATCTTACTATGCAAAACCTTAATCTTATTAACTTATAGAATTTTAATTACATTAATGGATATTGGATAAGTCAATTTCAAATCAAATGTTTTAACTAAAATAGATTCAATATATGTATCTTTAAAAGTTGGTAAATAATTATATATTATGACAATATGGTATTAATTTGTTTATTAGTTTGCTTTTAGTATGCATGAAGATAATTTAGATGAATATATAATCACTAGTTAAAGCCAACGTCCCTTGGTAATTAAAGCGACTCTCGGACCATAATGTTCTTGAAAATGGTCAATATTGAACAAATCGGAAAATATAATGTTCCATTTGGAACAAAATATGGAGTGTCAAAATTAAAAGAAAAATTAAAACTTAAAGTCAAAATTGAAAAAAAAAATTGAAAACTTAGTTTCTTTTGTGGAAAAAAAGTTCAATTTTGACACGTCATCATGTCATGTCATGTCAGAATGCCAAGTCATCAAAAACTGACATGTCATCATGCTATGTCAGGAGGCAACCAGGTTGACCGGTCAAGTGGTCAGAATTGTAACAAATTGAAAAACATGGTGTTAAATTTGAAACAAAAATAAACACAGTGTCAAATTAAACTTTTGGTGTAAGCGTATTGACTTTTGTACTATTTACCCAATTATATATATATATATATATATATATATATATATATATATATATATATATATATATATATATATATATATATATATCGAGTGAGGACTCTTTTTAAAGTGAGGATTCGTGAGGACACATTAAAAAAATTGAAAAAAAATCTAAAAAAATACAAATCATAAAATCGAACATAGTACTATATTGGAGAGAAAAAAAATTTGAAATTATTTTTGGATCATTTTATGATCCATGATTCAATTTTTATGATCCATGATTTAATTTTAATGATGCAAAAAAAAATTCCAATTTTTTTTTCTCCTGACATAATACTATGCTCGATTTTATGATTTGTATTTTTTTAGATTTTTTGTTTTCAGTTTTTTTAAGATGTCCTTACGAGTCTTTACTTTAAAAAGTCTTCACCGAAACTGGACCCTATATATATATATATATATATATATATATATATATATATATATATATATATATATATATATATATATATATATATATATATATCGGGCTCCAAATCGAATGGTTATGGTCCATGGACCGTCAACCAACCTTCTCTATCTATTGGGCCGGGCCCAAGTGCAACAAATAAATAGCTATATATGTTTTTCTAAGGCATGAAGTAATAATTTGACAAATTTATTATTGGTTAAAAATGTTTCCTCTCTCTTTTTATATATATATATATATATATATATATATATATATATATATATATATATATATATATATATATATATATATAATCTGTTTAAAATGAAAAAGTTTTAAGATTACCAGAATGAATTTGGATAACGTATTTTTAGGAGATTAATGAAATTCATATATTGTGAAATTATACAAAATATCAAACGAAAAAGTCGATGTGTTAATTTGTCAAAAATCCCTAGAAAATATTTAGGAGTTCCTACAAAAACCTTTTCTCAGAAATTTTTCGATAAATCCTCGGAAATTCCTTAGAAAGATTTTCCTATGAGGGTTTTTATGAGGCAATGAAATTTCTCGAAAATTCCTAGGAAGTGCTTGTTTCCAAGAAATTTTTTAGGGAAATTTTACTAGGACATCATACCTTTTTCTAGTATTAAAAGCTAGGTTGTAGTCTAATCTTTGGATTTTCAAACATGATAACATAAAAAGCTCAAAATAAGATACTCGTATGTGGAAAACTTAGCCTAATTATTTGAAAGAAAGGAAATTAGACAAAAGATGACTAAGTCAACCTAATCCAATACTGAGTAGAAATATTCTTATTTATACTTAAGGATTCAGTTTTCCTTAGCGGAAAAATTAATTGAAGGATTTACTGTAACACCCCAATTTTTAAGGATAGTAAATAATAGAATAATAGTTGTTCCAAAATCTTCTGATATTAGTTCTAACTCTTACTATTTTCTAAAGTACAATGAAAATAATGATAGTTTCTAGGATATCAGACGATACTCGACAAGAATTAGAAAATATCTGATGTCACTTACCAAACTCTTATACCACTTGTTAGGAAGTAAAACGTAAAACTAGCAAAACCAAAAGCACACAAGACACAATATTTACATGGTCTGGGAAAGGCGACCTACATCCACAAGGAAAGAGGGGAGTATTCTTTATTTATGAACTCTCAAACAGAGGTTATAAGTACAATTTTAACAGAGATTCGCCTATCACTCTAGAATACAAGACACTGCCAAATGACTAGCATGCATCCCTATTTTCAGTGAAGGGATCAGACCAAAAACCCTAATTAGCCCATTCGCCCATAGGCCAATGAATGGAATCAACCAATCACAATCTGCCATGAAGTACTTTCTGGAATCATCAACCTCACGAGCATCGTCCATGAGAATCATCGATGAGCATCTTCCATGAGCATCCTCGATGAGCATTTTCCATGAGCATTGTCCATGAGCATCGTCGATGAGCATCATCGATGAGCATCTTCCATGGGCATCCTCAATGAGCATCTTCCATGAGCAACGTCGATGAGCATCTTTCATGAGCATCATCGATGAGCATCTTCCATGATCATCATCCACGAGTAACATTCATGAGCATCTTCCACGAATATCATCCATGAGCATCATATGTGAGCATCAACCACGAGCATCATCCATGTGCATCTTCCACGGGCATCATCCATGATCCTGATAGCATAAGTGACTCATCAAGGGATATCATGGCTCATCAAGGAACACATGTGGCACACCATGATCATAGAGTGGTGCATATTCATCTTAGAGTATCACAAGGTGTTCTATTCCTATCTAAGGGGCTCCATACCCCATTTTAGAAGATCCATTCCTTTGTTACTTGATATGTTCCTTTGTCGGATGATCTATTCCCTTCTCAAATGATCTGTTCCTTTGTCACATGCTCCCTGAACTCAAAGTTCTCAATTGAGTTCCAAATGCTCCATGAGAATGCTTTAGATGCTCAAGTCACATTTAACAATATCCACCTTGACTTGAGAATCCTATGAACTCCACCTCAAACAAGAACTTCCTCTCCCTTCCTGCCATCTATCCCTGAAGGGAACTAACTCCTGCGAACATCAACCAAGTTCAAGCAAAGCTTGAACTTCTCCGTGGGCCACGACTTTGTCAACATATCTACGGGGTTCACCTTAGTATCAATATTCACTACTAAGAACTTTTCATCTTCCAGAATGTCATAAATGAAATTCAGCATGACATCAATGTGCTTCATCTTATCATGATACATAGGATTCTTTGCAACACCTAACACACTCTGACTATCAAAGCACTATACAAGCTTCTCCACCTTTAGTCAAAGATTTTGAATAAGCTCGTGCAACCATATCTCTTCCTTTATTCCTTCTGTCATAGACATATACTCGAATTTAATTATGGAAAAGGAACGGTATCTTGTAGTGTTGATGTCTAACTGACGACACATCCGAAAATAGTGAATATGTAAAACGTCTGTGACCTGCACTTCAATCAATCACCACTATTTTTAGATTTAACATATCCAACCAAGTCACTTTTAGTGTTAGCTCCATACACAAAGAAAAATCCGTTGTTCCCTTCAAGTATCGCAAGATCCACTTGACTGCCTCCTAATGAGCTTTTCTTGGATTGTTCATAAACCTGCTTAATACACTAACTGAATGAGCCTAATCAGGTCTGTTGAATACCATAGCATACATGAGACTTCTAATAGCACTAGAGTCGTGCTCATGTACTTCCTTTCCTCATTAGTTGCAGGTATAGTACCTGGACCAAGTTTAAAGTGTGTGCTAAAGGAGTTCCAACTAGTTTGGACTGATCCGGGTACAATGACTGTAAGACATTATTAATGTATTTTTGTTGATAAATACACAACTGCAGTGATCTTCTATCCCTTTTAATCTTCATTCCAAGTATCTTCTTTGCAGCTCCTAAATACTTCATTTCAAACTCATTCTTCAGGACCGCCTTCAAGTCATTTCTGCCAGCCATGTCCTTGGTTAGGATGAGCATCTCATCAATATACAAAAACAAATATACATAATAATATAATGAAAATTCCCTTGAATAAACACAATTATCAAACTAGTTTCGAATGTAGCCATGCGAGATCATAAATGAATTAAATCTCTTGTAACATTGCCTTGGAGACTGCTTCAAACCATTTAGGGAGTTTTTCAGCAAACAAACATGATATTTCTTAAAACCAAGAAACCCTTCTGGCTGGGACATATAAATCCTCTCTTCTAAGTTCCCATGAAGAAATGCAGTTTTCACATCAAGTTGTTCAAGCTCCAAATCAAGTACACTCATCAAGGGAAAAAGAACCATAATCATCTTGTGCTTCACAACCAATAAGAACGCCTCGTGATAATCGATTCCCTGATTTACGAGAAAACCCCTTTGCCACCAACCTTGCCTTGAACCTAGTCGGTTCAACTCATAGGATTCCTTCCTTCTTCTTAAAGATCCATTTGTATCCCACTGCTTTTGCTCTTTTTGGTAATGGAACAAGATCCCATGCTTCATTCTTCTCTAATGATTGAATTTCTTCATTCATCGCCATCAACCAGTTAGTTGCTTCTTTACACGCCATGGACTCTTTGTACTATTGAAGCTCTTCAGTGTCATTGTTTTCTCTAGTTTCCAAAGCAAATGCAATGGAGTTAGGCTCACCTGAATTGATACATCCCACATACCTAGTAGGATTTTGAACATCCCTCTTTGTTCTTCTCCTTACTATAGTTTCTAACTAATCTCCCCTTCCAGCATCAATATCAGTAGACAAAGATCCCCAGGGTTGTTCATGGGTTTCATCTTGTATATGTTGTTCACTGCCGCATTGTTGTTAATTACTTATCACAACTCTATCAGTTGTATTGCAAACTCCACCTTTTGGTTAGCACCCTAATCTTTGTTCACTACTTGAATTGAATCTCCTCCTCACTGGTTACCCATGTCATTTTCATCAAAGGTCACATCTCTGATCATGATAAATTTAGGAGTTATTCATTCTTCTATACACCATAGTCGATAATCTTTTACTCCTATTGCATATCCTAAACATATGCACTTTATTGACCTTGGGTCAAGTTTACCATCATTCACATGAGTATATGTAGGGCATCCAAATATACGTAAACTAGAATAGTAAGAGGGTTTCTCGGACCATACCTCTTGAGGAGTCTTTAAATTTGTAGCGGTTGACGGTGATATGTTCACCGGATAGCAAGCAGTGTTAGCTGCTTTCTCCCAGAATTGCTTAGATAAGTTAGCAAATATCTACATGCACCTTGCATGTTGCATGAGTGTTTTGTTCATCCGTTCTGCCACTCCATTTTTTTGTGGTGTATACCGTACAATGTCGTGCCTCGCTATACCTTCTGTCTTTCAGAAGTTATAAAATAGATCCTTACAGAACTATAACCCATTGTCAGTCCTTAAAGTCTTGACCTATTTTCTAGTCCTTTTCTCAACCATGGTCTTCCACTCCTTGAACTTCCCAAACACCTCATCCTTGGTTTTCAGAAAGCACACCCAAACCTTCCTTGAATAATCATCAATGAACGTCATAAAGTATGATCATCCACCATGAGACTTCACTAAGGCAGGACCCCATAGATCTAAGTGAACATATTCTAGGATTTCCTTGCTTGTGTGTTGACCGGTACCAAACTTCACTTTACTATTCTTTCCCTTGACACATATAACACCCTAAAATTTTCCAACTTTTTCATGCTATAGTTTTAAAAACATTCAGGTCTTAACCCAAATTTAACAAAAATCGATCCCACAAAAACGTTTAGAAATTAAAGCATTGGGTGTTACTATTAAGCATCAATACAACCATAGCAAGCCCAATAAGAATTACATCAATATAATTAACAATAAACTTAACAAGTTCCACTCCATTCTCTATCACTTGACTTCTAACTTCCATTTATCATCATCTCTCCTTAAGTACAATTCTAGAATACATGACACTAAAAAGAGATACGTAAGACAATAATGTATCGTGAGCTATGCGAGTTTGTGACCCAAAACATTTATCACATTTTCATCAAAACCTTTCATTTTTACAAAATATATCTTTCCAAGCATTTTCAAGAAAACTCTTTTCATACATGTCATAAATATCATTTCATCTATTATCATTTCATTTCAAAAGATATCCTTCCTCATTCCATTCTATATCGAAACATTTCATTAGTCGTAATGTAATTCAAGAAATTTCTTTTCACATTCCATTCCTTATTTCAATAAGGGCTAATTCTGGTGTTAAACAATTGCCATTTTTATACTTAGGGCCTAGCAATCTCCCCAAGTATATACCAAGGTGGAAAGAACAAATCAATCCACCAAGGCATCATTTCCATTAGGATATCTATCTCGCGAAGGGGAGGCGCCACCCCGATAGATTCCTCTATATCCCGTTAAGGGGAAATCATGGCTCGAGCAAAATATTCATTTCATTCCTTTCCAAGTCTTTTCATTACTTCCCATTTCTTTTCATTACTTCCCATTTCTTTTCATTACATTAAACTTCTTTTCATTACTTTCAATTTCTTGTCATTACTTTCCATACTTTACACATTTCATATATTAGAATCAAAAACTCATTTCAAAAGTAAAGTATCTATATTTCAAAACATTTCAAACACATTTTCAAAACATTCAATCTTCCAAAACGTTCTTTTGTTTCAAAAACATTCTTTCCTTCAAGGCATTCTTTCCAAATATCCTTTCCAAAAACATTTGACATTTTCATTTCAAAACATTCCATATAACAAACATTAGTGTTTCATTATCAAAAATCATTTTGCTATGTACCCCAAAGTAGGAAATTTCCAATACGTACTCACCTCAATCACACGTAGCTTAGCTAATGCTCTTCTAGTTCCTTTCCCTAGATCAATCCTCTTCAATCACTACCTACACCATATATGGACATAAGTTAATAAAATGACCAAAATACCCCTCAAGGGTTCCATTACTAAATTTTATTGCTTTAAGCTATTCCTCATGAAAAAATATGAATGTAGGCGAAAACCGTGTGTAAATCTGAGTCCATATGCAAAAGTTATGTAGAAAATAAGAAAACCACTAACAGGGATTTACACGGGTTGTGTAAATTAAAGCATGCATTTACACGGGCCGTGTTTTCATGTTTGCACACACATAAAACTCGATTTTTATCAAAATAACATTATACTTTGCATAGTTCTTGAAGACACTTTTCCAAATCACTTTGTACCATTTGTATAGGTTCTCACACATGTTTATGAGGAGTTTTATCATCCTAAAACACCCCACTTAATTCATTAAGTACTCATTGACACCATTTAAGAACATATTGGTTCTCAAATTCCATAAGAAGTGTTAAGTAGCAGATTTTTCAATTGAGAATTCCACAACTCACAAGGTTTATTCCCAACTTGTTAAATACTCACACGTAAGTTTTCAAGCATATAAAACCCCCATTAATCTCATTGAAAATTCTCAATCTAACTATGAAATCCTCAATTCCATTCCATGTTCCAAAATTGAGTGTGGGTCATAACAATCATTAGAGATGGATCTTTGTTAACATTCCTTCATGTTTATGTTTCACTATCATCTCTTGAGTGTCAATTCATGTTCATGAATATCATTCAATTCTTATATGTCAATCATTATATAGTTAACAATAGATTTTCCAAAATGCCCTTTTGAGTACAAACTCTATGGATTCATTCAATAACCAATCAACACATAGTATTTTGCATCTAAATAATTCTAATCGTATCCATTCATGGTTATGAACTTCATTTTCTCAACAACTATACCATAATGCATAAAATCCATTAATGTCATCATATATCTCCCAAAATCACCTAAAATTATGTTTATGCAACATTCTACCATCATGGATGTGTTTGAGTATTCCAACTGGATTCATTGTCATCAAACATCATCTAGTTCATTGAATTGTTTCCAATTTAACATATAAACATGAAATCCCTAATTTAGTTTTCTAGGGTTCATGTGGCTTTCACCCAAATCCTCAAATCCATCGGGTAGCTCCCGAATCGAAAAGAACATGAGCCGACATACAGTTGACCAAAAAGGTCCCTATACAAGCACACACACACACACACATATATATATATATATATATATATATATATATATATATATATATATATATATATATATATATAAGCATAACAAATAAATATCAACATGAAAAATAGATTACGTACCATCCACGAAGTCCGGTGCTGCCCGAGCCTCCTCTATAGTCAACTGAAATGCGGCTCTTCACCGCAGGAGCTTCCACCTTGGTAGGGTGGCCACCAGTGATCCTCATTGTGGCGGCTGCAGGCACCGCCACCGCTCCTCCCCTTACCTGCAACCTTGGACAATTGACCTTTTTGTGACCAGTCTGGTTGCAGTAGAAACATATCAAGCCCTTCTTGGGGCAATCCTTGCTCATGTGGCCCGGCTGTCCGCACGCCTAACATCCCAAGCCCGCTGCTCGACAACCCCCACTGTGCGGCTTACCGCACTTGGCATATCGGCCACGACCCTGCTGGCCCCTACTGGAAGAGTCAGAGGTCTTACGCTTTTTATCCTGACCCACAGCTGCCTAAACCTGCTCTGGCTTCCGCTTTGTGCGGAGCTCCAACTCCATCTCCTGCTCTCGGGCCTTCTCCACCATCTCATTCAGGGTTTCGCACCCTGAAAAGCTCACGAACTCACAAATATCATCCCTCAACATGGAATGATACCTCGTCCTCCTCATATCCTCATCCGCGGTATACTGTGCAATCAATAGTGCTCGCTCCCGAAACTTGGCGGTGATATCCTCTACGGTCTCGGTGGTCTGTTATAGCTCCTGAAACTCCCTCACTAACCATTGCACTTCAATGGATGGTGCAAACTCCAAGTCAAAATGCCTGAAAAACTCCTCTCATGACATCTCAGCCACTCCAGCTGATCCCACCCGGTGGGTCACCTCCTCCCACCAGTCCCTGGCTCGGTCCCTCAACATGCACGAAGCAAACCCCACTTTTGCCGCCTTGGGGCAAAAGCTTGTGCGCTGGGCATTCTCCATGTCTGCCACCCAGCGTCGACTAACTATGGGGTCCCTGACCCCAAAGAACACAGGCGCCCCGCACGCCTTGAACTCCCAGAATGAGGGAGTTCGGGCCCTGACCTGACCTACGACAATCTTGGCTCGGAAAGACCTGAGCCGCTCCTCCATGATCTCTATCATCCCCTCCTTGACGATCCTAAAAATCACTGGGGTGGCGTCAAGAATGCCCCTCGTAACCTCAGCTGCGATAAGCTCGCACAACCTTTCGTCAAAGGGCTCCGTAGCGTAGCCCGACCCAGATCCGGATCCTGATCCCAATCCCCCTACTCCATGATGCATCACCACCATTCTGATATGAAATACCATAAGACATAATGATCAATATATTCAAAAAGTGGATCCTTCCACATCGGTCTCCTTAAAGCTCCCAGATCTAACATTAGTTCCAGTACAGGTCCTGTGCTTTAAGTAGTACAGGCTAATTACTACCTTCCATACCTACATGTACCTTCCCCAAGGCTCTACCTGATAACTCTAATTCGTTCCAAAACAAAACATATCTCACAAACTACCGCATAACTCAAATCCTAGGCTATCCTAAGATTTGCTCCATTCCCAACAAACCAGAACTCAAATCAATCATAACATGTTGCCTTATGCATGAAAATTATACACAGAACAGGATCAAATAGACTGTCGAATAACAAACTCTACCCTAGGACCACAACCAAACAAGGAACATGAAATAAATCCAAATCAATTATTCTAAGGCTATAAGATCCTACCCGTATACAATTTTTAAAGCATACACATAGCAAAATCTATACGATTATCACATTCCAAATATCAATATAGGATGGCTAACATATTGGGTAAAACACTTACTTGAGCTCGGCTGATTATGCGCATTTCACTCTCCCTTTTTCTTACAAGAAATCAGTTTTTAGAAGTGTTTACCTTATTTTATTTTATTTTATTTTATTTTTGAAAAACAATTTTTACCATTTCCTTAGTTTGAGTTCTGACACACCTGAGAGTGTGCCCGAATCCCTCAAACCAAGGCACTGATACCAATTTGTAACAGCCCAAATTTCCAATAAAATTTTTTCATTTTAGTTAACAAAATCATGTTCATAAAATATAGAATTCCGATTACATTTGTTTCCAAAATTCATAACTTCAGACAAATTATTCATAATATCAGAGTGTCCCTCAATAAAATGCCAGAGAGTGCATACTGCGCCATCATGTCGGGCTCTTGCCCTTAGATCCTGAAGTACCTGAAACAACCAACAAAATGTAAGCTAATGCTTAGTGAGTTCCCCATAACACACCCCACATAAACCATATGATCATATAAACCATATCAACCATAAAAGCCATGCATACAAACATATATGGACGCCGTGGACTCCCTCCAGGGTCTTACTCCAGGATGTCATGGGCTCCCCCTAGGGTCCTACACCTAGGTGTCATGGGCTCCCCCATGGTCTTTCTTGGAATGCCATGGGCTCCCCCACATGGTCTGACATCCATATGCCATGGGCTCCCCTCATGGTCTTTACCTGGAATGTCATGGGCACCCCCACATGGTCTGACATCCATCTGCCATGGGCTCCTCCCGGGGTCTTCCATGCAAGTATCAGAAAGACAACTAGCATATCACATATCACGTAATCAACTAGCATACCACATAACACATAATGGGCCGGCCTTGGTGCCTTCGACCCATTGGTATGGTGAGGAGACTCACCTTAGTCTGTTGAACACGAAAGCTGCTCGCCTAACAGTCCGAAACCACCCGTGCTGGACAATAATACCATTAACCCAAAATTAGGATTAAATACAATCTAATTACACAACTCAATTACCTAAGACCAAGTCCTTTCATAATGGCCCAAGAGTCTTTCCTTTACTAATGGGCTCAAAGTCCATGTCCAAAGCTAGTAATGCACCACATGGCCCAATAAGGCCCAACCAAAACAACCATGGCCCAAAACAGATTAATCGGAACACTAACCCAAAATATGACCAGGCCCAAAACTGATTAAGGCCTAAAGGGCTTACAAGCCCACACGAAGCCCAAAACCAACCGGGGTGCGTGCGCCAAGCGTACCACTTCAGTACGCTCAGCGTATTGAGTCCTTCGATGTACATGCTGGGTATGCTATATTATGCCCAATGTACAAGTAGATTAAGCACCACTTCCATTAAGTGCCTAATACTTGATATTCTAACGTACAATATCAGATCTGAGCTCATTAAGAGATCCTAGGGCATAAAGTTGGCAACTTCATGACCTTGCATTCTATAAGGGACTTCAAAACTTCATTCTTTACATTAGGACTTCATATAAAGATTCAAACTCATGCATGGAGTCTAGATAACCTTCAAGCTAGCACCTTTATGCATCTAACATGCTTAGAAAGCTCAGATCTAACCATCTTAGTCTCTGGAGTTGCTCAACTCTCAAGAAAGATCAAAGAACCAAAAAGGGGACAATATAGAAAACCCTAACTCAATCTAATGAATAAGATGGCAAGATTAAGACTTTATACCTCCAAAAGCTCTTCAAGGTAAACTAGATTCAGGTTCTTGAAGCCCATTGCCACACCAAGCTTGCTCACTAACTTCTTCTTCTCGAATAAACTCCAAAATGGCCACCAACACACTTCTATGCTCCAAAATCACAATCTCAAAGGAAACTTGAGGTAAAGGGACGAAATGAGACTCTAGAGGCTGATTAGGGTTTGGTCCAAGTGGCTTAAGGATGAATAAATAGGTCTCAAGCCCGGATTTTAGGGTTTTGCTCTTCTGACGCGTACGCCCCACATAGCTCTTGGTACGCCCAACGTACGTGACAACCCTCTGCGATCATCCATCCTTAGTGCGCTAAGTGTAATCCTGGAGTACGCCCCGCGTACTAAGGGACCATTATGCTATAATTTATTAACTCAAAGATACAAAGGGTATTTACCTGATTTGGAGTGTTACATTTTCCTTTTATTTTCCAGGTCCAATAACCTAACCTCTTTCTCATGACACCTCTCCCAATAATAGCTAGAACAACAATGACTAACCTAGACTACTTAGCTTTTTCATCGTATACTTAATATTCTTAAAAATGTCATTTCAGTTCCATAGTGAACCTTTTCACATTATCTATGTTAAAGTTCAAAAAGAACTGATTATATGAACCGTAGCAAATTTTATATTATATCTGTAGCTGGAAACCTAATCGCTCCAGATGATCAATGTATGCCTTGATCTTCAGTAAATGTAAACTGATACTCCTACATTCCTGTAAATTGAAACCTATGTGAGACTTCAATACATCAAATCTATCTTACTTATCATATATTGTTATTTTTACATAAGTTCCACAACAATTTCATATGCCCCAAGATCCTAAAAATCCATTTGAAATTTGAGAACCATACTCACAAGTATAAGGCATGCAACCTCTCTTGACTAAGTGACACAATAATTATACTCCTATAGTTGAGTTCTCGTTACATTATCAACATGAGGTCATCGAGAGGTTCCCCAATGGCTCGACCTTTCTTATCATATTTGTGTACAAGTCCTAAATTCCAGTAATAGTCAAGATAATTAGATAAATTGAGTTTATCATCTAAAAGGATGCTTAGTAGTGAGAAATTTGAATTTGAGGAGTTTGCGTTTGAAAACATCTATAAAATTATTAGGGTTTATTAGTGATTAATAATATCATTTATAAAAATGATTATCCAAAATTTATTTTATCAAAGGCTATGATATATATCTCACTTCTTATTTTGAAGATGTATGTCCTACTGATAAAGAGAAGTGATATAGGTAGGCCAAACCATTTACCATTTGCAATCTCTATGGAACTCTTAGATCTTTGAGGGATTAAATGACTTATGTAAAAATTAGGATGTTTAATCAATATATGCTTATCTTTTCTACAGATGGGTATGTTGCATATCACAATTCAAGATAGTAAATACTCCATTTGAACCATACGTGTTATCCAACCCAAGGTCTAGGATATCACGAACAACACTTCATCCTTTTAATGTCAAATCGACGTGCTTGGCTATTTCACTTTCCCACACTACAATAACATTATAATTAGTGGGTATTCCAAATGGATAGCTTTAAAATGGGATTTTGTTTTGTTCATACAAAACCTTTTTACATTATTTTGAAAAATATTATATTTTAAAACACCTTAAATTATTTATAATATTATTCATAAATTATCATTTTTCTCAAAATCATTTGCATGTGAATTCTTCATATTTATCAAAATATTATGTCTTAGTTTTCAAACAAGTTTTCATGTCATACGAAAACATTAAATGATAAACCATTACCACATGTGTAATGTTCGAAATTTTAAACCAAGTTTTCTTTTTTTAAAATAACAAAGGAAATCATGTCATTCAATCACAAAAATAACATCTCAATCGTTTCGATAAGGTATATCAAATTCATAAAATCATAAGTTTGGAATAACTCAAATAATAAAGGCGATGCGATGCAATCACGTGGTGGCCTCCCATTTGCAATCAAAAGTACTTGAAACATTTAAACTTAAAACTATAAGCACAAAGCTTAGTGAGTTACCCAAGATACCACATAAAACCTAATATAGTGGACCTAGCCCCATGGTCTATTCAACCAAGTGGGCCTAGTCTAACAATATATTCCAACCAAGTTAGCCTAGGCGAACTGGCCTAGCCTAATAAAAATAGAAACATACAAGCATGAGTCACAAAGAAAACATGAATTATAAGACACCTAGTGTCCTAGTAAGTATAGTAAGAAGACTCACCTGAATTAAGAGCTGAATTCAACTATTCAAAATTCCAAAAAATCAGCTATATGAAATGCCTAAACCAATAGAGACTCAAATCTCAGTCTGTAACTCAAAACCTCCAAGTTTGACCAACAGTCAAACTTGTTAAAAAGTCAACAGTCAATGACCTCTACGTTGCGACCACCTCCCTGGTCGCGACGCGGTTACTAAAAGACAAGACATTTGTGTTTGGTTCTCGTGACCCGTGTTGCTACCAACCACCTAACAGGTATTGGTTTACATCTTGACAACTTAATCCATTAAGTAACTTAATGGATAAAGTTCATGACTTTTTAAATTACACCATCAATACAAGTCCAAAACTCAAACCCAATCTCCCAAATTGGCCCAAGATGACCATTAACACACACATGACTTGAAATGGTTGCAAGCACACAACTTTATACGACAAAAAGGTCCAGAAATCGTCCAAAGCTCAAGCAATATTTCTTAAGTTGCGTAAAGTCCAAGAAATCTCCTCAAAAGTCCAACTAATGACACCATAACACGCAAAAACAATCAATAAGCAAAAAATGTAAGAACTTTATACCCATAAAAGTTCTAGGAGAAATTTTAAAGCAGAAACTTAGTTAGAGAAATCTCTACAGGCTCCAATATCACCTTCCTCTTCTCTAGATGGTGCTTTAAGGCTCAGAGAACTATACACCTATTAATGTACAAACACAAAAGGCTAGCATTTAGTTATCTAGAGGTGAAGTTTGAAAAAGAGAGATACCTTAGAAAGTTAGCTTAGTTTTATAGGGACCTAGGCCCGAGATCTATGTTTTAGAACCGATCTGCCACCATGTTGACGTGAACACCTGACTGTGCCGCTACTTAAGTCACGCTGTTGCGTCGTGGTCCTTACCCTTCCGTGCTACGACTTAAGGTTCTTCCTAAAATCCCTATTGTCAAAAACTTTAAGTCTTTAACTAATTAATCAAAAAAACATATTTTACAATTCTCCTCCACTTAAACTGGATTTCGTTCTCAAAATCCATCATGGCTAAAACTGTAGAAAATCATCCCAGTGCAAAGCCTACGATTTAACCAACCGCTAGAAAAAGATGCATCAAACTAAAAAGGGGTTGTCGAGGCCACTTAGAACCTGGAATACATCGTTAACTCAACTTCAACCATCTGAACTTAAAAAATATCAACCATTACATTTCTTACTACTTACTGTCCACTCAAAATCCTTCCGAGGTCGCTCAAATTGGGTGTTCTATACTGTAACCACTATCCAACCCCAAAGCTAAATTTTGTAACACCGGAAACCTATTGGCTTGGAACCTCACAAATCATACATAAGGACTGACAATCATTTACATGCTGTGATAACCCCTACGTCCTGAGTACAAACACCATCATACTATGTTGGAACGAGCACTTGAAACATTCTATTCATAAATTCAAAGAAACCCAGATTCGAAAATTTGTGTCCAAACGACCTCAGATGCATACTTGAGTTCATGACAAATCATCAATAATCAACGCTCCCACGAGCGTAACTATGAAAAAACAAACATCTCACATGGTATCCAAACTCACCAAATAAATCGAGGTGTATAACCACCTGATAAATCATCCAAGAGGTCTACAACAAACACCATGGTTCGATGATTTATAACTATTAATCAACACTGGTAATCAACTACTCATAAAAAGATCTTTAAAGAGAACATATATCCATGAATTTATACACTCATCAAGTGACTTCCGATGCTCAACAATGACTTTCTAGGAAAATAATATTCTACCAAGAGCATGATCGAAAACATGTTTGCAGCTAAACCTCCAGTGGTCTTTGCATAGAGCTCAAACACCAAAGTATGCCCACATACTATCGAATCAAGACGTACGAGTCCCAACAAAAAAAATATTAGGTACAAACCACATGACTCGTAAACATGTCGGTTCACGAGATATCATGACACCATCTAGCCATTGAGATGATAAGCTCACGGTGTAACACCGTGCTTGCCACCATCCTTCCACATGCATGGAGACTCAAAACCAGTACCTTAGCGGGCCTTTAGGTACTCGAAAATCATCCCACCGACCTATAAGAATCTAGTCAACATCCCTCACTACTCTTGCCAAATAGACAAACACTTCCTACCAACTATCCCATATATCTTGTCGTCTAGGCTGTTATCAAGGCCTGACCGCGAACTTACTTAAGTATTCCATCACTTCCCATGTATCCTCGATCTATCATGCAAAAAGAATACAATTGTCACCATGATTCTCAACCTTCATTGCCTTTCCACTACTCCCGAAGAGTGAAGTAAATCACAATAAAATACCTTATCACAATCATATGAAATTTAATTCTTATCGCAACATTTAGCTAGAGTTTAATACGATCTCACCAATGGATATAAATAACCGAAGAACATCAACCCACTAACAGAAACATTCTCATAATCAACTTGAAGCAAAATTTCAAACCTTAGGAAACTGAATACATTTCCGAAAATGCCCAACTAACTCAAAGGAACTCCCAAATTTGCAGAAACACTCCATAATATGCTAACAAAACCCAGGTTGGATTGACCCAAACTACTATCGCCATAGATGTGACATTGTAAAGATGAACTTTATGCATACACAAGGTCACCCATGAAGAATTGAAAAAACATCTACGACATTTGGATTTCCAGTATCCTACTCAACAATCGAAATCTAGGCTGCTAGAAATAACATATCCACAAACAAACACTCATAGAGCACACCTAACCGAAAGTTAGGTTATATAACTGAAAAAACTTGATGAAAAATCGCTACTCCACCTGAACCTCCAAAAATTCCTACTAAAACCTATTGAACTATGAGCTGCTGACGACGAACATTATGACCATTTGATTGAAAATAGGCCAAACCATTAAAATCCATAAACCTCTTATACGGATGCTTAATAGTATTTCTGAAAGATATCGCAACCGTAACCTATCTTTTCAGTTGTTCCTCAACAGACTCTTTATCACCCCCTTATTAATGAAAACTTTGAATGAAGCCCACGCAAAAACATAGATACCATACTGTGAACTTGATCACCAACTCCCAATCCTTAACCGTATATACCTAATCCATACTACGAGCTATTTTACAATCGATATACAAACTAAGAGGCCCAACCTCTCCTTCAAAATACTTGACGCTCCCTAAAGGAAACTACTTGCTACTATAAAGTTCTTTCCCAACAGCTCTCAGCTACGAGGACAACTCATGCTTTCATGAAGGCATAAACCTAATGGCTACTCATGGTGCACCTACACTAGTACTAATTCTTGGATTCTTCCTGACTCTTGAAGGGGAAATATTTGGATCCTTAAGAAACATCATTGAAAAACTTCATAGGCACAAAAATTCTAATGAAAGTCTCCCTTTCCTCCTTTCTTCTAGCAAAATCCCGACCCAACAACCTCACATACTTGAGTCGTAGAATCCTCTGACCCATGACAACGAAGTCAAAAGTTGTACTATCTTTAAAGCTCTAATCAGAATACTCTTCTCTCCCCCACTTAGCATTCATGTTATTACTGACCATCGTCCACTAACATCAGATCCCTAACCGGTTCTACCAAAACATCCCATCCTTGACTCTAAGGCTGCATAGTTCAAAAAAGATAACCTTCAGGTAATAACCCACCAATTCCATGGAAACTCTGAATCATAGATGGAAACCTCGAAACTTCCTAATACAAACCACCTTGATCCAAACTGGATCGACCAAGACATCACTTTCGTTGACTAGGTGCCCTAAGAACTACAACTCGTACAACCCCAAAACTCACGACAGACAAATTTTTCATATAACCTCTTCCCTACTTATGACATCATGAATATCATGAAACTACTAGTAACTTGCACAACCAATTACGACACTAAATTATTACCTAACAAAAAATGTCCTAACCATATAATTTTCCCACGAACTCAAACCAAATCAGACCATCCCAAACCAAACCAAACCAAACCAAACCATTCATCATTAATACCAAAAGAAATGAAAATACATTAAATCAATAAAAAAATACTAGTGACAACGGTGGCTGTCAGATTCATCACTAACCCTCTTGTTCACATGGGTAAATTAGCTTTGAGATGAACCAACTAATCGACGTCCCGATATCAATGACCATCTTGCCCATAGTTGAAATACCTATATACAATCTCTCACCAGACATCCCTATGCACTTTCCCACGCTTACTACAACAATTCCTACTTCCTATATCACTTGAGATAGTGCTAATAGTCTTGAACCTCTTAGCTACCGGTAGCATCGTCTTTCATCCTCTGCTGGGCCTCTATCTAGATCTTTGGAGACCTATGCTCTCAATCTTTGGAGGCACCTGGTCCTCCCTAAATCGGATCATGAATTCCTCCATGACATGGTCTCTACTTCAACCACATTAATAAACTAGGCGATCGAATCCCAAATATTCCTCAACACACCACGTAGAATATCTAAAGCATACTGGACTTTTTCCTTTTCAGGGTTAAAACTGGTGTAAAATATGTTGGATTAATGTCTAAGTCCATAACTATATTTGGTATGTACTTGACCCGACCCGGCATGGTCCATTTGGGTTGCACTTCACCGACACAATTTATATGGATAGTCTTTTGAGAATAGTATATTTATGATTTATATTAATATATTATAAGTTCTAATATATTAATATGGACTCATATTATTTAATTAGTATTGATCAAGAATTAATTTAGAATTAATTAAGTGATCAAAAAGAACTAATTAAATATAGACTCTTATATATATGGAATGGGCCAAGTTCATTTAGGTTGGGCTAAGCTTTCATGGATGGTCCATGGAGCTTTTAACCCATGGATCCTATGTAAATGAAAGGTCATGGGTATTAGGGTTTACATGGATGTAACCCTAATCCTCCATAATATATAAAGGGGTCCTTGGCTCACAAAATTGGCACAAGTGTGTGAAAATAAGAGTGGGTCGATTTTAGTGTGCATACATACTCTCTCAAGTTCTTCCAAGGTGTTTTGGTGATTTGTGATTCCATTTGAGGCTTCCACACTATTGGGGCTAAGCTCTTAAAGCTTGAAGACATCAGCTACATCAAAAGGTATGTCATATAACTAGAATTTTGTAGTATAGGTGCTTCATAATATGCTAGTTAGGATGAAACCTTGGAATAGTTAATATTTGCATGTATAATAGAGAAAACATAGATCCAAGGTTAATAGGGTTGCATGTACACCATAGGAGTGTTAGAATGCTCAAAACCCAACAAAATACTCCCTCCATCTACTTAAAAAATCACATACTGAGAACTCGATATTTCCTTGCCTTAGAGACAGCAGGTTGATACACTGCCATGCCATTGCCAGTGACGTCCCGGTCCGTCAACTGTTCAACCTCCAAAATGATTATAATCCTCTTCTCGACCATCTCAACCATTTCCTTCTTGAACCTTGTAACCAATCTTAGTACCACCTTGAACAAAGCCTTAGAGATTTCAGAATCCACTAGAACATATAGGTCTACATTAACCAGACTTGATCCACCATGACCGGTTATGCCTTTGTCAAAAATATAACCATGCTCTCCCTGTCTAACTATCACTATACCACATATATAAATGGAAACAAAATAAAATGAATTCATAATGTTACCTCACATTATTTCCCAACTTTCAGCTCCTTAGGATCCTTATGAATCTCGCAAATTCAAGTACTGATCATGTGCTTCTGGTAGTATGGATCATACTACCTACCGCACCTATCAATACCTACCCCAAGAATCATACCAAAGCACCTAAGTTGCTTCCCTACAACCACTACCCAACATCCTATCATTAAGTAAAGCTCAAACACTAAGATACTTCCTAGGCATTCCTAGGATTTCCCTCTCTACTCACAAACCGAAAAGGTCTCAGGTAACACCGACAAATCACCTCATGAATTCAAGTCCTGCATAACCAAATATAAGATAGACATTCTAATAAATGTCTCTATCCTAAGGCCATTATCAGAAAAGAAAAGACAATAAGTGTGAATCAAGAATTCTAAGACTATCCAGTCCTAGTCATGTACAACCATACGACATTCAGTTAGAAATTTGTCAATATAAGAATGAACGCTAACAATAACCCATCAGAAACATAACATGCATAAAAGACACCTTTACAAAGTAGACATTCTAGCATGAATTCCAGAGCCCATCCTTAGCCTAACTCTAGCATGCATATCAAACTACAACATGGATTACATATAAAACATTTATGGGTATTTTTGGGAATTACTTACTTGAGCTAGGTTGACTGCACGCATCACATCCTTTTCTTTTTATAAAACTTTTAATAAAAATGTTTTCATAAAACAAATCTCTCAGTCCTTTGTTAAGTTTAGACACACATAGTGCTAGTCAGAATACCTTAAACCAAGACTCTAAGACCAACTTGTAACGTCCCATATTTCAAATAGAATTTTTATTTCTAAAAAAACAATGAGAATCATGTTATTCAATCATAATAATAATATCTCAATCATTTTGATTAAATAAATTAGAGTCAAGAAATTATATGTGCATAAATATCTGAAATCATAAAAGCCGATGCAATGCAATCATGTTGTGCCAGTCCCTTTGGTACGAGAAGTACCTAAAACACTTAAACTTAAAATTGTAAAAGCAAAGCTTAATGAGTTCCCTAAGATACCACATACAACCTAATGTAGCGGGCCTAGCCCAACGATCTATTTTAACCAAGCAAGCCTAGCCCAACAAACATATAAACATACAAGAATTTATCATAAAGTAAAAAAGCATTCCAATAAACATAATGTCCTACTAAGTAAAGTGAGAAGTCTCATCTGGATCAAGAGATGAAGACAACTATTCGAAATCCCAAAGGATTAGCTAAACAAACTGCCTAAACCAACAGAGACTCAAATCTCAGTCTATAACTCAAAACCTCCAAGTTTGACCAAAAGTCATACCAGTCAAAAATTAATGGTCAATAACCTGCATGTCGCGACCAGCTCCATGGTTGCACATCGGTCACTAAAAGAAAAACGGTCGCATTTGGACCTCACCACCCATGCCATAACCTACTACCTACCGCTCCATGGTTTACGTCTTGACAATATAATCCATACACTCTTAACGCTTAATACCTATAACTTAAAAGCTCATATATGATGCTTCTAATGAACTTAATGGAAGAAGCTCTTGAGTTTATCAATTACACCATCAGTCCAACTCAAAAACTCAAATCCTAACACTCAAATTAACCCAAGATGACCATTAAAACAATCATTACTTGAAATGGTGGAAAGCATACAACTTTTTGGGACCAAAAGGTCCGTAAATTATCCAAAGCTCAAGCACTAATTCTGGAGTTTCTAAAACTCCAATAACTATCCTCACAAATCAAACTAATGAATCTGTAACAAGCATAAACAATCATTAAGCCAAAAATATATGAACTTTATACCCGTAGAAGATCTTTGAGAAGCTTGAAAGCAAAAACTCATCTAGAGAAATCTTTTCAAGCTCCAATATCATCTTCTTCTTCTTCTCTAAATGGTGCTTCAAGGCTTAAACACTTATACACATACTAAAGCACAAAACACGCAAGGCTAGTGTTTAGTTCTCTAAAGTAGGAGGTTACAATAGAGAGAGACCCTAGAAAGGTAGCACCATTATAGAGAGCCTAAGACCCGAAATCTAGGATTTAGAACCCAGCTACCACCGCTCCGCGGTCAAGACCTGACCAAGCCGCTACTTAAGTGACGTGGCCGCGTCGCGTTCCCTTTCCATCCGTGTTGCGACTTCAGGTTTGTCCCAAAAACCCTATTCTGAAAATCTTTAAGTCTTTAACTGAATAATTTAGAAAGCCGATGTGACAACATGAAAGTAATGTTAACCATTTCCTCAATCCTTAAATAATTATCTTTAATTAATCTTTAAGTAACTAATCTATTTAATCTTAATCCCTTTTCCTAAATTTGAATTTAGGGTTTTAGGTTACCTAGTTTTTAGTTGTTTAAATTTAGCAAGTAAAATAACAAATAAGGAAACTAGGGAAACCCTAGTAAATTTCTAAAAAAAGGCAGGAGGGAAGGAAAAATTGAAAACCCCTAGAGAACTAGGATTTTCGATTTTGCAGGTTTCTTTTAGGGTTTTTACAAATATGCATCTTATAGACAATGCCCTAGGCTCTAATACTACTGATGGGTATTCTAGGTTACATAATAATTAATCAAAAATGATTTACACAACATAATTTCACATAAATAATTATGGGCACACACAACGTAGAAATCTATGATTTTTCTCATAAATAATGATGGGTATTCTAGAATTTTCATCTTTATTCAACTATTGACCAATTACAGTTTAACCTTTGCGCCTTTTGGTATTTTCAATTAACACAAAATTAATTCCTATTAATTATGATTAATTCTTAAATAATTACTACTATTTCAAATTAATATAATAATCACATAATATATTAACAAATCATTTAATCTCTTTTTTGGGCAAAAATTTCCTCGGCTAGCAACAAAGTCAGCAATATAATTCTTAGATCACTATAATAATTCATTTTGCAATACTTGATGTAAGTAATGTTAAATGAAAACAAGATGCTGCAAATAATGTATTTAGAAATTTGTCGCAAAATTTGGAATAACACGTTTTCATTTTTTGTCGTATATTTGTTGCAAAATTTTGTATGTTACCATTTCAATTTACTGGAAAATAAATTGCCATTTCAGTATAAAAATTCTAGATTTAATCTAAAAAATTTATGTTCATAGTTGAAATAAAAAAATTCCCAAACTATATATTCCAAAATTAGAATTTAGTGAAATGACACAAGTCTGTCGCTGATTTTTTTGAGAATTAACGTGTACATTCAGGACATAATAGATGCATGAATCTGATCTATTCATAATAGTTTCCATTTTCTAAATATGCACAATGTTAGATCATATGGGAGTATTTATATATGTATATACCTGCAAATTTGAATTTATTTGTGTCAACTATTAATCAAGTAGCGATTTTCAATATTTTGCAGATAACTTCAAGAAGAAATTGCATTTACGAAAGCAAAATGCTTAGAATGATGCTGGAGATTCCGATTCCTGATAAATGGAAACAGTTGTATTATGCATGGGATATCCGAGTGTTCATTATATTGAGTCTTTTCTTTCAAATGTTTTTGATTCTCATTGCTCCTTTGAGAAAACGAACAAAAAATAACTGGATAATCCTTTCATTGTGGTGTTCATATTTGCTAGCTGATTGTGCGGCTAACTTTGCTCTTGGGCTCATCTCAAGCAGCCAAGGGAACCCTAATGAGAACCAAGCCCAAAAAGGCGGTAGGGTGGGTATGCATCACAAAGACCTTCTCGCTTTCTGGGCGCCTTTTCTTTTGGTGCACCTCGGTGGTCCAGACACCATTACGGCTTTTGCGTTGGAAGACAATGAGCTGTGGCCCCGTCATCTTTTTGGTCTTCTTTTCCAATGTGTAGTTGCATTTTATGTGTTTATTCAGTCACTACCTGAAAATCGGCTATGGATTCCGACAATGTTCATGTTCTTAACAGGTTTCATAAAATATGCGGAAAAAACGCGTTCTCTTTTTCTTGCTAGTGCCAACAGATTCAAAGAGTACATGTTCCCAACTCCTGATCCTGGGCCAATGTATGTGAAACTCTCAATTGAATATCATGCGAGGAAGAAGGTGAAACTACCGACTAGAATTCAGATGGTTCCAGAGCCGGATACAGCAGCCAAATCAGTTATAAAATCTATAAAAGGGAATTTAACAGAGTTGGAGATGGTGCGACATGCTTATGAGTTCTTTAAAACATTTAAAGGGCTTGTTGTTGATATGATTTTGATCAATCGGAGGCAACAAAATCAGAGTCGGGATTTCTTCCTAAATCGGACCGCAAAAGATGCTTTCAAAGTGATTGAGATTGAGTTAAATTTAATCTATGATGTTCTCTTTACGAAACTTCCGGTGGTGTTTTGTTTAACCGGAGCCATTAGCCGGTTTTTATCTTTTGCAACAATTTGTGCAGCAATCTTTTTATTTATATTCGAAGACAAAACAAATTTCCGAAGCTTTGATGTGATGATTACCTATATTTTGCTGTTTGGTGCTTTGATTTTGGATGTGACCGCTCTATTCATGCTCTTGTTTTCAGATTGGACCATCATTTATTTATGGAAATCTCTTCATGTTGAGATCGACAACAAGTCTATCAAGACAACAATCATCAATGCATTCCTCAGACTCTTGACTGATCAGGGCACACTCTCGGACACAAAAGAGCATCCCCAGTTGACAAGAAATGCCTCTCAAACATGGGGTTCATGGATAACAAATGCATCACAAACTCGCAAATGGGAAATTAAGTTCTTAAGACGAAGGTGGTGGGAATTTATTTCAACTTACAACCTTATCTATTATTGCTTGCACCCACGCCCAACCCTAAATCAACGTTTTTTTGACAAGTTTGGGCTTACTAGATTTTTTGACGGGCTCAAGTATGTGGAATACAAAAAGGTCACCCAAAAACTCAAAGACTTCATCTTCGAGGAGTTAAAAATAAAATCAGAACTCGCAGATGACTTGGAAACTACAAAGGAGATAAGTTCAGCACGAGGAAGTTGGGTAATCCAGTTGCAAGAAGATTGGCATAGCTTACTTACACATGTTGTAGATGTTGACTACGATCAAAGTATCATTATATGGCACATCGCCACCGAGGTATGCTACAACAAAGAACTTAAAAAGGAACCCGTGGGTACCAAAAATGATCTTCGCGATATTGCAAAAGTATTATCAGATTACATGTTGTATCTTCTTATCATGCAACCAAACATGATGCCGGTAATAGTAGCAGGCATTGGACAAGTACGGTTCCGAGATACTTGTGCTGAGGTCAAAAGGATTTTAGATATTGGAGTTGATTGGGATCAGAAAAACGCTTGCATGATGATTCTTGACATACCCACGGATGTGCCACCAGTGACTATAAGTGGTGATCGGAGCAAATCCTTGCTATTTGATAGTTGCATTTTGGCCAAAGAATTGATGAAGCTAGAAGAGGACTCTAGTCAGGATAAATGGTTGATTATAAGCAAGGTATGGGTGGAGTTGTTATGTTACGGTGCAAGCCATGCAAGATCTAACACACTAGCAGACCAAGTGAGCAAAGGTGGTGAGCTCATTACTATCGTTTGGTTGTTAATAGCTCATTTTGGTTTGGGTGATCAATACCCAATTAATGAAGGAAAAGCAAGAGCAAAACTCATTGTTGGCAAGTAGTTTCATGTCTTATCCGGGAGTTCTAATAGATGGTCTAAAATAACACTAGGAAATACATTTTGTTGTTCTATCTCTAACCATTTGAGTTTCAATTTTAAATACATTTAGGGAGTCTTTAGAAGACATAATGCTTCTGTATCGATGAAATAAAGTTTTAATAAATAGACTCTTGTATTTCCCTTTTATCATTTGTCCTTTATCATCGATGTAAAGTTACTTAAGATAACACAAATGTTGAGGTAACTACATATTTTGGCTCCATCATCTGTAAAAAAATTATGGATTGAATCCATTGTGAAAATTTTCAATAAGTTTTCCCTCAAAGATATATTTATGTCGTTGTTTTTTTATTTCCCACATGTTTGTTTGGGTATAATATATTTTGATTTTACCTTTTCAGTCCCTAAAGTTTTTTTCGCCCCATTATATATTTCGATTTTACCTTTTCAGTTCCTAAAGTTTTTTCGTGCCACCTTTTAAGAGAACAAATTGGTTAGTGACGTGATCATCTAGTCCCTTAACCTTTTTTAGCCATAGACACAGTGGTTTATAGTTAATTAAAAAAATAAATTAAATGCACCTTTTTCTCTCTCTCGCTCTCTCTCTCTACATGTACATGAACGTGTTTGTTTTAATATATCAGATCCATTCCAATTTAGTTCCCATAAAACTTTAATCAATATGACCTTCATTCCAGATCAAACATAAGCAAGATTAAGATCAAACATAAGCAAGATCAAGATCAGAAATTAAGATTTGTATAAATCTGCCATGTCGACGTTTTCCAGCTCTAAATTCTAACACTTTCCAACCCTAAATTCAACATTTTCTAGCCCTAACAAATGGTTAATATTATAAAATCCCTAAATTTTTAACGCGTAATTGGAAAAAGCCATGATGTTTTTTTATTATTGCTGTGGCCACAACTTTCTCGCAGAATTATCACTCTAGCCCACTTAACGAGTTTCATGGTTTAGTTGGTTAACGTTTTTGCAAAATTAGTCCTAAAAAGTTCAAATTTAGTCCCTAAGGTTTGAAAAAAATTACACCACATGGTTTTTTTAACTTTATTTTTCGTTTTTTTTATATTTTATTTATTTTCGGTTTTTTTATAAATATATGTACATTTTTTTATTTTCTTTATATATATATATACTTTATTTATTTTCATTTTTTTTTTATTTTTCAACAATTTTTTTTTAACTTTTTTACCTTTTGTTTTCTATTTTTTAGTGTATATATAGAGTATATTAGAGTTTTTTTTTAGGTTTTTTCATATTTCTTTTCGTATTATATTTTATTTTTTGACCTTTTTATTTTTTTTATTTTTTTTCTATTTTTTGTTATTTATGGTTTTTCTAATATTTTTTCTAAGGTTTTTTCATATTACAATTTTTGTTTTCTATTTTTTTTTCTTATTTGAGTTATTTATGGTTTTTCTAATGTTTTTATTTACTTTGATTCAAGTAAACGAACTTTTGAATTCAATATAAATTACTATAACAAGTTTTTTTTATAAAGATCGACTATTATTATTTATTTTTTGTTTTTTTTAGTCTATTATCAAATTGAAAAATATTATCTTGAATTTAATCTATGGATATCACATACAGAAATATGATTTAATTTGCAAGTTATATAACACATTGAAACACTAATTCTTAGTAAACAAACTATTTTTTTTTAATTTTCATTTTTTCGTAACATAAATATAATAGCACTAAAGAAAAAAAAGAAAAAAAAGAAAATAAGTTGGACCGAAATTACAAATATAAACATAACTACTTTATTTATTTGAATAAAAATAAAAAACAATTACAAAAACTATAAATTATCAAAATTGTAATATACTCTAATATATTAATACATTTTATATTTTTTGAAAAATGTCAATAAAAAGATAAAAATACAAAAAAACAAAAAAAAAAAAACAAATAATTGGAAAACAAATAAGAAAAAAAATAAAAAAAATAAAAAGGTGAAAAAAATAAAATATAATACGAAAAGAAATATGAAAAAACCTAAAAAAAAACTCTAATATACTCTATATATACACTAAAAAATAGAAAACAAAAGGTAAAAAAGTTAAAAAAAATTGTTGAAAAATAAAGTTAAAAAATGAAAATAAATAAAGTATATATATAAAAAGAAAATAAAAAATATACATATATTTATAAAAAAACCGAAAATAAATAAAGTATACAAAAAACGAAAAATAAAGTTAAAAAACCATGTGGTGTAATTTTTTTCAAACCTCAGGTACTAAATTTGAACTTTTTAGGACTAATTTTGCAAAAAAGTTAACCAACTTAACCATGAAACTCGTTAAGTGGGCTAGAGTGATAATTCTGCGAGAAAGTTGTGGCCACAACAATAATAAAAAAAAATATCAGGGCTTTTTTCAAATATGCGTTAAAAATTTAGGGCTTTTATAATATTAACCCTAACAAAACCAAAAATAATTTGTGGGTCTGTTTGTGTTCATTGTGTTTGAACAATTGAACATATAATCAAAATCGACTTCGACGGGAAACAACACAATTAAACATCGCAGGTAGGACCGACTATCTTACAACCACACCGGCGTTCTTTTGATACTAATGAGAGTTTGATTCGGTTGCTTACGTTTCCGTTCAGATCTAGGAATTGAAACTCGATATATCTTTTTGTATCTTCCTTCCATCCTGGAAGTTCCATCGAACCTACAAAATCTTAAAACAAAAGCCATCCTAGAGATTCCATTAATGGCTCTGTTAGAGCTGTTTGTATTTTTTTTCTTCATTCCTCTTTACGAACTTCGAATCTCAAGAAAACCCAACACAAATTCGATGGAAAAACCAAAAGAGTGGTGTGTGGCGTTGCTTGGTGCACTGATGATTTCAATATGGGATTAGAAAACCCACAGTCCCACGAATCATCTGTAGTAGAGTCCAATGATTGATTTTGATTCTTGGCATAATCCAATCATACACCGTCATATTTGGTTTAGGGATAGATTTCAAAGACAATGAATCTGAGAATTACGATTTGGTATAGAGAGAGAGAGAGCCATATATATATATATATTTTTTTTTAATTCTAAAGTGAAAAGAAATTAATATAAATATAGAAATTCAAACGTCTATGAACCAAAAGTAGAAAATGAATGTCAACGTAGCAAAGGGATAACCAGCCAAAAAAAAAAAAACAGTTTGTTTTGTTAAAAGGCATGGAAAAAAATAGAAGGACCGAAAAGGTAAAGCTGAAATACATAATAGAGCCATTGCGTCATTTTCCATATAATATATTGAAATATATAAAGTTTAATTATATTGAAATATATAAAGTTTAATGAGGGATGGTTCATTGATTTTGAGGCTATGTGTGAAAAATAAAAGGGTTATAATTATTTTTAAAAACTATATTTTCATAATGTCTTAAAGTTGTTATGTAACCGATTTTGTGCATTAAAAATGTAACAAACTCATTTTTCTATATGATTAATTGTTATGAAAAGTTAGTTTCTACAAAAACTAATAACTCAATTAAAATTGTCCCTAAATATAACTTTTATATATATAAACCAAATTCATTACAATTGCTATCGAGTTCTAAGTAGTCAATTAAGATGGGTGATGGTGAACTAAAAAAGAGAAATTGGTTAATAAAGAAAAACGATCCATTAAGTGGGCGAGGGTGAAATAAAAGAAAGAAACTAGTAAATTAAAAATATGATTACACAAGAATGAGGAATCAAAAAACTAATTATATACATATTAATATGAGTAGTGTTTATGAACAACGTTTATATTTGAGGTGGTGGTTTCCTGTTTTGATGTTGCCGACAGGAATTCTCTGCTTATTGGTTGGTTTTCGCCATGAATCGGAGCACCGCCCTTATGAATCAATCGTTTCCTTCCACTTCGCCTATCGACTCTGCTCCTATCTATCATGTTCTTCAATCGGCTATGTGTTTATTTGTTGTGCGTTTTCATCCTTCCGTCTCTGCAAACTTTTATGCGCTTCTCCATATCTCATGTATCTTCTACTGAAATTTTCTGTTGTATCTTCTATTAGGCTAAAGGGAGCGGGGGCGCCAAGCCCACTCGCCAAAAGCTTAACATGAGCAAAACACCACTCCTTACATCATGTTAAGCAGACACGCTAAGTAGAGTTCGTTAGTTCACTAGCGAGAAGAGAGAGAGAGGAAAAAATTCTTTGGTGTGGGCTGTCGTTGGTCATTTTGTATTTATTTTTATTTTTTTTAAATTAAAAGGCTGTGATTGGTCATTTTTTATTTGCATTTTTGTTTTAATATTTTTTCTCAAAATCCAAGTGTATATATTTTCTATGACAAAAGATTCGGTGGAAGAAAAAAAATATGATATGGCATGTTTTAACATCTCTTTAGCATGCGCCACCACTCCCCATACGCGTTGTTCCTTATTTTTATGTGGTTATTGTATTTGGGAAATTGGAGCTGCTAGACGTGGGTTTTCAAGAAAATTATCAACAATAAGTTGCAGTCTCCCATCCTCTCTTTTTACCATCGTCACTAGTGTTTTCTCTGAAAAATTTTAACAATAAGTTGCAGTCTCTGTCGGCACCTCCTCTACACTAAAAACCTAGTTTCATCTTTCTATATGTACATATAGGTACACATACAAAACCCATAAAAGTACATCAAAGATGGGAGATATTGAGATTTGAAAGGAAGTTTCACTATGCACTCCAAAAGGTAGATGAAATGCTTCAACCAGGGTGCTCCGGTCCTTTAAGGACAATAACAGAGCAACATAAGAGAAATTAGACCCATTAATAGTGACTATAAAGTTTTCCCTTTAATTTCCAGGTTTATCTTTTTGTTGACCGTTTAAGTGATTAATAAGTTAAGTATGTGATTAGTTTTTTTTTGTTTAACTAAAGAATAGGCGATTTCTAATATGTGCCCTAAGGGCACACATAATAGCTATTAATTATGGGAAATATTACCATAATTAAATGTGAAGTGCACTAATTATGAATAATATTTTCTATAATCAATGAATTTCATATTTAATTATGGTAATATTTCCCGTAATTAATAGTTCAATTAATACTTTTTATATGTGCCCTTAGGGTACATGTTAGAAAATCCCAAAGAAAAAAACTTATTTATATTTGTTGCTTCTCAATTTTTCGATGTTACTCTATTGAATTTTTTTCTGTCATTTGCTTAAATTTGGGGATTAAAGTTTAATTATGTATGATATTAGTATTATACTATTAGTGATGTTCAAATTTTACTTGGTGAAGCGTTGGGTCACTAACTTTAAACTAGTAATGCATTTATTTATTTGAATTTCTTGAATCTCAATGTGTGGAAGGTAGGTATAGATGTATACGTTTCCATATACCTAAATGCTTTTTAGATTGGTGAGTGTTTGCCATTTGAAATAGGTAACTCTTAAAAGTTAGCTGTAATCGTTATGGAAATTATGGTGGCATGCTTTTACCTTTCAGTTCAATTGAATAAATGATTGGTTTTTTAAAACGCCCCAAATTTCAACCTAATTTTTTTTTCAATTTAAAACTATAAGTGTTTATTCAATTCACAACTACAAGATCTTAAGACATTTATCAGAGTATCATTAAAAGTTATCATGTGCACAAGCCCCCCATTGATGCAGTGGAATCGAGACGTGCCCCTCCTTTAATATAAGAAAACCTGAAACATGTAAACTACAAATCGTAAGAACAAAGCTTAGTAAGTTCCCCAAAATATCATACATATCACAACACAAATAATCAACTATGAGTTATCAGCAATCCTGGGAACTATCAGCAATCCTAGTGGGCAAACAACATGCCTGGTAGGTTATCAGCAACTCTGAAGACTATCGGCAGTCTCAGTGGGGAAACAGCACGCCCGGTGGGTTCTCAGCAACCTTGGAGACTATCAGCAGTCTCAGTATACAGTATCACATATCACAGTAACAACAAGCAAGACCCAGCCGATCAACACACACACACACACACACACACACACATATATATATATATATATATATATATATATATATATATATATATATATATATATATATATATATATATATATTGATGGTTTTTGAGCATTCTAACACTCCTAAGGTGTGCATGTAACCCTAAATACCTTGGATCTATGTTTTCTCTATTATACATGCAAACTTGAAGTTTCCAAGGTATTACCCTAACTAGCATACAATCTTATGTACTAGTATAACAAAACTAGATAGAATACATACCTCTTTGTTGTAGCTTGATTCCATGGAGCTTAAGAGCCTAGTGCCCCAAGTGTGACACCTCAAATGGTTCACACAACATCATGAACATTTGGAATAACCATGAGAAAGGATACTTGACTCATAGAAATCGGCTTGCCCTCTTGTGTATCCACACTAGTGCTTATCACCCATTTCATGAACCATAGGACCCTTTATATAGTGTGGAGGATTAAGGTTAAACCCTAATATCCATGACCTTTCATTTCCATAGGATCCATGGGTTAAAGCTCCATGGACTATCCATGAAAGCTTAGCCCATCCTAAATGAACTTGGCCCACTACACATATATATCTAAGAGTCCTTATTTAATTAGTTCCTTTTGATCACTTAATTAATAATAAATTAATTCTTGATCAATACTAATGAAATAATATGATTATATATTAATATATTAGAAGTTATAATATATTAATATAAATCACTAGTATCCTTTTTTCTCATCTTGTCTATCCAATTGTCCCGATGCCATGCAACCCAAATGGACCATGCCGAGTCGGGTCAAGTACATACCAATTATAGTTATGGACTTAGACATTAATCCAACAGTCTCCCACTTGGATAAGTCTAAAACTATTATTGAGTATGACTTCAAAAACCAACTGGCAATCGTAGCTCTTAAAGCCGCCGTCGAACTCTGACCTTGTCAATGACTTGTCCATTAGATAAGGGATCATATATTCCTCCATTCTAGATATCATATGGACTGAGACATGGATTATAATCATTCTCTCTATCTATTTGTTGTTTCCTGATTTCCGATTTATGACGACTGACTGATTGAACAAATCAAATCAGTCCTGGCTTGGCCAAACACTCACATGTGTCATCACTAAATCATCGAGGGGCCCACATATATCGCTTTTATCCCTTTAAGGGTAAAAGGAATGGATAAACTTCGACTCATATGCTTGTTCTACTACTTGTTGAATCATACACAAAGGCACGTTTTATAACATCGAGTTACCAATGCGTTTTCGTGCAATCAATGTATAACTAACTCATAGTCAACAAGTCATATCTCTAAGTTTGAAGAATATAAGATATTATCGTCTCATGATCCACTCGTGATGAAGTGATTCAAATGAGCGTGGGTTGAATCCAATACTCGAATCTCATTCCAGGAGCACTCACGAATGTTGCAGCAACCTTTTGCTATGTCTAAACACTTTAGACATCTATAAACCCAATTCATGACAGTCTTGCCTTAATACTTACTTCCAACATATTATTGACTGTGGATGGTTTGAATAACTTAGTTATTCGGGAAGTCAAAACATGCAAAGTGAAACACAAGAATAATACTAATCCTATATGGCCCCAACACTTTGAGAGTAAAGAAAAACACCTTTTATCTAAGCACCATATTGATTACTCATTATTCATTTTATGTTTCGATTAATCAACTTAATACTTGAATAAAACAATAGTCATGCCATGCTCCAAGCATGCATACTATGTTTATCCAAACAATAGTTATGTCATACTCCAAGTATGCACACTATGTTTGTCTTATGATCCTTACTTTGTGAAACAGATCGATCAAAGATGCTCATTTCACAATCCCAATCCTTATTGTAAATGTAAGAATACCAAACTCTTGCCATTTATTGTAATCTGTTAGATTATAAACTTATATGAAATGATTCTCTTGTAATGACAATTCCCAAGTCACAAAGACTTTGGCAACAAACATTACAAAGTATTCCAATGGAGAACAATTCCATGGAACCGAAGTCTCAAATTCAAAGTACATTTCTTTGAACATCCTTCTTTGCATTAAGTTTTCTAATCTTACACAGATTCAAAGAATAATTTCCACCTATGGAAACATTTCCATATTACCATTTTGACTATCACTTCTGAACAAGAGTTGCCTCTTTTCAGAATATGTCAATATGGTCCTAACTATATACTTCCAATTGTCCATGAGCAACCAATCTTTGGTAAACCTCAAATTGTCCTCGACAATCGCTTAATCATCTTAGCCATATCCAGTTCTATTCCTTTTTCCCTCTTAACGCCTTAGGCATTTGGAAAATTTAGAATGGATGAATATTATAGCACATGTAATCGAACCTATACCCGAAGCATATGGGACACAATTCATGCTATAAAATGTTTATTTGCCATGTTCTCACAATTCGAACTATGAAGAGGGATGCCGTAATCATAAACGAATTTTGAGAACGCAACATATATAGAATTTCCTTATGTTGAACCATTCCAACATAACATTCATATATATACTTGACTAAAGTTGATTAAAATCTCAATCTAAGCTTGTAGAATTGGAATGAAGTATAAAATCCTCTCCCTTAATTATAGCAAAACAACTTTTCAAAGCGAATTGAAACTTTTGTTTTCTATAATTAACATTGCTAACTTGCAACACTTAACATAATAATCATGCTCCCACTAGCACAATGATTATTATCTTACTAGCATAACACTTATGCTCCCACTAGCTTTGACATGTACCCATAAATCAGTTGGACTTTTAGAAATCAATACTCTATCGACTTTCTTACCAAAGTTCAGATTTCTGATACGAGATTGCTTTGATAAGACTTTATCAAAATCATACATCTTTCCTTAGATAGCTCACATGTGTGTCTAAACAATTATGAAGAGGGATGTCGTAATCATAGTGTTTAGACCTTTTGTCATTCTCACAAGTCCATGTTAGTGTGTCGGTTAACCACACACGCTCCATTAACGACTTTGACAATGCAAATATCACAATTTCTTTCTACTTAAAATCTACTTAGTGAAAGCGTTTCCTTACCATCATTTTCATGAATCGAAGAGAAACCTTATGACACTTAGATTTTTATGGTGTATGTGTTCCTATCCATGTGAATTTGTCAAAACCTTAATCATAAGACAAGGCCAGTGACAAATCCAAATTCAAATGGACTGAACTTGTCCAATCTCATTTTCTTGCCACCCGGTAGCACAAGGGCCTACCATTGCTTCCGGATTGTTATAAAAACAATTGAGAACTCATAGAACTCATATGCATATTCAACTTCAACTGGAATGGGCACAGAAATAAGAATATGTCAACACGATAGGTTATAAACCTCAAGTCGTGTGCTAGCGATTAAACAATATGTTTTATTCTTGATTAGTTCTTGAAACTTTTCCAAGATCTTTAAGACTCCCACTGTCCTCTTGACATATAAGATTCTTTTGTCAAGAACCATTCCTTGACAAAACAAATATTTAAGAGTTAGTGCGGATTCTTATCAAGACTAACACTTCACACAATTGGTCTTAGTTGGTCTTTGTCTTATCCAAAACATCACAACTTACCAATCTCAAATGTACAAGAGTAAGAAAACATTTTACTCTACATTTGTCAAGTGTTATAAACTTATGTCACTCAAGGCTCAATCTTGGAGTATAACTCTAAGACTTGATTTTGGAACAAAGTATGATTTATCTTTTGATTTAACCATTTCAACAATTCACGATTCTTCTTCTTAGCCAAACAAATGCCCTAAGGTGTCCTTAGAGGATCAATTGTGATATGGGTTCACAATCACCAAGATAATCATAAAACAAGATACTCAAGTACTCTCCCATCTTTTCAGATTGGAGAAACTTTTATCTTTCTGCCTAATTTGATTCTTCTTATTCGTTCTGCCATACATTGAAACTTTTCCAATGTTTCAGAATTACACTTAAACTTGTAAGCATAACCATATTTACTAAACTTTAGTAAATCATGACGAATAGTCTTATCGATCTTTTGTGGTGGACCTGACCAACGCACACCCAGTGTACCCGATCCCCTAGTCCTTCACTTGACTCACATATACATATGAAGAATGAATTAGTCTTAATTTTCCAAAGATTAAAATTCTCATTCATCACACATTGCAAGTTGCATGATTCCAAGTTTCTATCCAACTGAAACTTGGGTGATGAGAATCTTTCCTTTATTTTGTAAATTATGACATTACCACAAATGAAAGAATCAAATTCATTTTTCCAATATTGCTTATCAATGGAAACATATAAACAACAAATTTCATAAATGCCATTGTAAAAAAATTAAAATAAATAAAACAAAACTTTTCCTTTTATTTTAAAATTTGCGGAAAAACTTATCCTTACTATGCAAATACAAATGAGAACTATGTTGTTATCTATTCCTAAGCAATATATATCATAACTCTTAAGCAGCAGCTCAAAATTTTGATCATCGAACCATGCGATCGAAATCCATCTTCGCGATATGAATCAACATACTCTTTCTTTAAGCTTCCTTTGATTCTACAAAACATCAAAATGTAATTAGATTACATTATGTATTAAGAATCTCCAAAAGAGACTTCATAGAGTTAGATAATGGACTTTAACCTGAAACAAAGTCAAACTTACATCCTTAAGAACTTTCAGGTAAATTCGGCAGCTTCGCAACCAATGCCCCTTCTTTTGGCAAAAGAAACATATGGACTCTTTGGAATGGTACACGAGACTATCTCAAACTTGGCCTTTTTCTTTACCATTGGGTAGAGAAAGATTTTCTGGACTTCTAATGTTACCATTGTCAATGTCCATGGAAGTTTGGGAAGTAGATCTTCCAATCAAATTTGCTTTACCAGTGCCCCAATTCATTGCTGATTTAGCATCATCAAGCAAATAGATAAGATCACTAAGGGTCATATTGTGATCTGTCATCAGGGAGTGACTGATGAACCAAGTCAACAACCAGCTACCTCGAGACTTCGACACCCGACTCTCTCGGCTTACCAATAGGGATTGAGTGACCTTGAACTTTTCAAATATTTGAACTTGTGGGATAGGGAGAATAATAGGAGGTGGAGGAAGTGAAGCATGATTTCATGTCCCATTAATGCACAACAAAGGGATTGATCTTTCACCTTGATTGCCATTTGGGATATCATCTTCATTAGGAAAGCTTGTTCCTAAGGATTTGGGAAGACCATAGATGTCTTAACATGTCACACCCCCAAACCAGAACGGCGGAAACATTCAGGGGCGGATGACTTCTTGTATAGTATCATAACAATGAATATAATAATGAAGAAAGCAAACACAACCATCATCAATATAATTTAAAAGGTTACATTGTTGTACGAGTTACATGATTCCAAGTAAATTACATCATGATGACAAAATGAGTTTTAAACATAACGCCTTAGCGTCCCGTCCTCAAAAGCAGTTGATTACCTATTCACTGATTTCCTGAGAATACAAGTAGTTTTGGAAGAGTGTCAACAATTAAGTTGGTGAGTTCATAAGAGTTTTATTTGAGGAAGAAACTGTTTTCCTTGTAAAAGCGATAAAGTGATTCCAGAAAATCCAATATTTTCTTAAAGAGTGTATTGTAAGTTTCTAAGTTATGAAATAGTGCATCCTAGAAATACCTATAGTTTCCTTCTATAATCTCCAAGTGTATATAAGTTATATAAAATTTAAGTTAAATAAACCGTCGAATCTAATAGGTCTACCCTAGGCCCACAACCAAACAAGGAACATGAAATAAGACGGGCCCACCAATTCTAAGTCGATTACGACTCAATTTTATATAACCCTAACATGTACACTTAGCAATTATAGCTGAAAACTAACAATCCTAGATGAAAAGTAGTCTTAAAACTGAAGACCGAAAATGTACTAGTGTTTTCCATACTAATAATAGTATTTCTAAGTTTAAATCGACATAAAACTTTTGTTAAAAGAATGAAATCCCCGTAAATCCTATGTTTTGTTAATACTCCATGTGAGTTATTATAACCATGCTATGACCTAGATAGCCTGTGACGACGTTCTTCAGGCGTCGGAACTGTTATGCCATTTGTCACCCATAGACCTCGAGGTCCTACTGTAGCTAACACCAAGGTGTGGGGTGTCAATCCCAATATAGATCTATACACAACTATCACGCTCTCCCTGCAAGAGACTCTGGTAACAATACAGGACTTAAAATGTGTTACTCTAAAAGTACCGTGAAGCGACTGACTCACAAATTAGTCATTAACGGATTTATGTGTTTCGACTGAAAACCCTTTTTGTATTGAACTGAAACATAAACCATACCTATTATAGTTTATCAAAATGTTTGTTGTGATGAAAACCCTTTTTGTGTAAATGAAACCTTTAGTAATGTGTTTGTAGTGTAAATAAACCCTAAACTATACCTATTATAGTTTATCAAAAAGTTGTAGTGGTAGTGGACATAAACTTTACTTATTATAGTTTATCAAAATGTTTGTATGCAATGGAAATCCTTTTGTGTTCTGATATATGCCTATTTACCAAGTAAAATGACATGTAATATAACAAAATATACTCAAGTAATACTACACACCTTGCTCAGCAAGTTACAAGGTGCAAATGAAATTTGTTACCTATTTATCTAGTTTTACTTTTCTGCTACTGATATTAGAAAAATTATAGAAAAATTATCAAAGTCCAAAATCAGAATCCGTATGTTCTGAGAGTTTATAAAATGTGTCTAGTTTGTTCACAAATTTTATTATGATTTTTAGTGACCTCCAACTTGTGTGAAAACGTCGATATTCACACACTGGTCCGGATTTGTTTATGAAAAGATAGGCTGTTTTGTAAAAATCACCATAAATTGTAGAAAAATCGTATGGAGATGTGCAAGTAGTCATTTTAAAGAAATGAACCTGAACTACTTGCATATTAAACAGTTTTTGAAGATAAAAAGTTTAAGAAGGTCAAAACAGTCCGTGAATGAGGCTCAACGTTTCTGATGAAAGCTGTTGGTTGAGTTTAGTTGTGTTCTTGGTGTTTTAACTTGTATTCCCCCCCCCCATAAAACTTAAGAAAACATGAAAAGATAGGGGTATGAACTCACCTTGAGTGATTTCAGTAGTTGGATGATGAAGGAAAGAAGTGTTCAACTCAAGAACACTTAGAAGATGCTTGAAGATTCGAAGATCTAACAACAAATATGATGATATTTGTGTAAGGAACTCTTGATTTGAGTGAAGAAGTGTAAGGAAATCAAGTGAGAGATGAAATTACTTACCAAAGATGGATGAGAACTCTAAAACTCCTGGAGGAAATCTTGAAATGAAGAAGAGAAATGAGAGAGAAAAGTGTATTTGCTTTTTAGTGAAGTGTTGGTGATCTAGGGAATGAGAATGGTAAAGTCCCTTTGTGGGTGTGAGTTAAGGAAGCTTGTTGAAGAAGAGTTAGAGTCCAATGAGTAGGTGAGGGCTGATGTGAATATAGTGACATAAAGCATGAATAGTGGCGTCATAACTTTATGGGAAAAGTCAATGGTACCTTTAAGTACCTTGCACTTCATCACACAATTGTAAGGGTTTTGTCTTAGAAAATCACCAAGATATGGGTCCATAATGATTTTAGAAGGTTTAAAATAATGAAATATGGATTTGTACGAAAATCCCGTGTGAAAATCATTAAAAACGGGCTTAAAACGAAGTCGGGGTCGAAAACCGGGTGAAAAGGGGCTTCCTGCGAAGTTGCTCGGATAGGGCCGAAGTTTGGTCCCCCAGCAGCCAGGACCGAAGGCGAAAGGCAAGAAATGGGCCGAAGGCGAAATAGCCGAAAAGGAGGTTCAGTCCGAAGGGACCTTCGGTCCTCCGAGGTTCGGTTCGGTCCAGCAGGTTCGGCTCGGTCCAGCAGTTTCGGTCTATAGGGTTTCGGTTCTTAAGGGTTTCGGCTCTAATGGGGCTTCGGTCCTAATAGGAGCTTCGACCCTATAAGGCTGTTTTTCAAGTAACCTCCCGTTTCGAGCGGTTTTTAGCTCCGTTAAGGGTCGGGATGACCCGAATGATTCTAAAAAGTTACAAGAGATTTTGAGAGAGATTTGGGAGAGATTTGGGAGAGATTTTAGATAGAGAGAGATAGAGTGAAAGAGATTGAGAGAGGTTTCGTTTATGACCTTTTTGGGTGTTTGGCTTCGTAACGCAAGGTTTGTACACCCCGTTAAGCCTTGTTATGAACGTTATACGCCCTCGAGGGGTATGGAATAATGTTTTATTGAGTAGTTTCATCACTTACCCTGGTTAGGGTTTAGAATTTCCGAACACGTGAAAGCTCTAAGTGATACTTTGTATTAGGATTGCAAGTTGTATAATAGGAAACATATTGCAAACCCCAAAATACAAGGGTTAGCTGAGTTGACCGGTTTGACTTGTTGACTTTGAGTTGACTAAAAATTGACGGTTGTCACATCATCTCCCCGTTAGAAGGAATTTCGTCCCGAAATTAGTGTTTTGATTTTGACTTCAAGAATTTGGGGAAAAGATGGGGGTACTTTTGTAGCATGTGAAATTGATATGGTGAGGACCAAGTTAGTTTATGTTACATAGTGACGTAGGGACATATTATTGTAGCCGGCGCTAAGTCGATTTATAACTAGAAGTGTTTGTTTTGGGGATGATAGTGTATTCTATGTATATGCCTTTATACTCTCCGCTTTATCCTTGGTATTACTACTATGAATATTTTATAATGTAATTAGCAAGTATTAGAAGGACGAGTACTTCGACAATTAATGACGAATTTGCAATATAAGTCCTACCATATCTTTTATAATCGCTTGGTGTAAACTAGTCGTATATCATTAAGATTGCAAGGGCATTCGAATGAGTGACTCCGCCTTAAGCCCACAACCAAACAAGGAACAGGAAGTAAGGTGGAATTATACATTCTAAGTCCATAGAATCTTAATGATATATGACCATAATGTTTACACTAGCCATCATAGATTCACTAGTAAAAACCCTGTGTTTTTATATACGTGATAAGACTTATTCGGGTTTTGTCATGTTCTCTAGATCCATGGTTGATAAACCCTAAATTGACATTGGTTTTAGTAAAATTTAAATCCTACGTGTCGTGGTTAGAAGCACGTACCGCTATTCACGGGTGGTTCTGGGGAAGTTTCTCCTGCGGTGATCATAAGCACCCTTCCACCGTCACCAGCATTCCTTGTCCTTGGACAGTCTCTCTTAAAGTGTCCTGTTTCACCCCACTCGTAACAAGCTGGGCTTACTCCAATGTCGGGGACCTGGATGATAGGTCGCACCGGCGCCTTACAGAAACGGACAGTGTGTCCCTTCTTGTTGTAATTTTTGCAATGCATCTCCCGGCAGACCCCAGTGTGATGGAAGTTACACTTGTTGCATTTTGGAAGGGTTCCAGCGTATCGATTCATGGGTGCTGGAGTGGCACAGGTTGTGGCAGAATGCATAGAAACAGTCTGTTGTTTCTTAGTGGAGTCCTGGGCCAGTTGGTTCTTCTTATCGTTCCAGAACTTCCTTTTGTTGTTTTCCCTTCCGTCTTGCTCAGGGGTGGTTGTCACCGTGTCATGGCTGGCACTATGATCTATGAGTTGCTGTGCCAACTCCTTGGCGCTGTCGAAGGTAGTCGGTTTCGAGGCTAACACGCTATCTTGAATTTGGGGAGACAATCCCCAGACGTATCGTTCCAACTTTTTGTCTTCCGGGGTGACCATAGCGGGACAAAGGAGTGCTAGATCACAGAATCGGTCAGTATAAGCTGCAAGGTCAGATCCTGTCATCTTGATATTCCACAGTTCTTGCTCTAGTTTTTGCACTTCGCCCCTTGGGAAGTACTCTTTCAGCATCATCGTCTTTAAGTCCTCCCAGCTTAACGAGTTAGCCACTGCAAGCGTCAGTGAATTAACTTGGCCTTTCCACCAAGTAAGGGCCCGGCCAGAGAAAGTGCAAGCTGCAAATTTGACCTTGCTTGCTTCGGGGCATGCACAAATTTCGAAGACCGATTCGGTCTTCTCGAACCATTGCATCAGTGTGATGGCGCCCCCGCTTCCATCGAAAGAATCGGGTTTTCCACTAGTAAAATCCTTGTACGGACATTCCTTCGTATGCACTGTAATGTCCCCGTGGTTAGAGTTTGTGGCGCCAGATCCAGCACCACCGGTACCATTCATACCAATTTACGACATTGCGGCTGCCACGACTGCTGTTACTGCAGCTTGGAACATTACAGAATCAAACTGTGGAGGTGGTGGCGGAGGTGGTGTTGGTGTGCTGCCGGAAGGTCTGGAAGTTTTCTTCGGCGGCATAGTTCTGTCAGAAGTTTGTAAAGACGGACAGACGGTAAGTCTCCAATAGCAGTGACAAGTCGGATGTTATTGAACTAGATTTTTCTGTATTATGTTCCGACTTAAAAGTATCTTGCATGCAATTCATAATGAAAATCCACATAAATAAACTTATGAATTTAGTAGTAGTGACTCGAATGTAATCTTGTGATTTGTTCCATGCTTGATCCACTCCCAAGATCACTTGACATATACCAGTTGCGTATAATTAAGGTCCAATAGGCCGTTGAACTTAATGAGTCTGCCCTAGGCCCACAACCAAACAAGGAACAGGACCCAAGGCGGACTCACCATTTCTAAGTCGATTGTCTCTTAATTACACATAACCTTGAGGTATACATTAAGTAATCCCAGAGTTACCATAAGCAAATTGTTTGTAATACCAATTTATGAAATATATTGTAAATTCCCAATGAAATAAAATGCATGCCAATTTCATTGATATCTTCTAGTACATAGAGTTCGGGAGGGTTTGACCTTATATTAGGTCTACATTTCGTTAATGTAAGGAAAAATTTTAGAAGTGACACGACCCCTTTGAATAGTGTAGTCCCTAAATTTGAAGGGTCGAATTTATGTATGTGAAGGGGCAGTATTTAAATGCATTCTAGTAGTCTGAGTCTGTATCGATATGTCAGTAGCATGCGTACTACTCACGACGGGGATGTTCTGTGGGCCATAGGATGAAGACATGAAAGTCTGCATTGCCCTAACCTCCGCCCTGGCTTCTGTCATTTGATGTTCTGCCTTTATCACGTGTTTTCTCTAACGCTGTTTGACGTTCCCGATACTCTCTAATGTCGGCTCGAGTTGCGGTCACTTCTCTCTGAAAGCTTGATGTAGTTTTTGATCTGTTCATGGCCTCCATCCAGGTGACGAAGGCGAATTGCGGTGATCTTGGTGGTAGCGCCAACCTTCATGATTCGGCTGACCGATGCTCGTGTTTGTACCTTCTGGTAAGAGATGTGGCGTATTATGAAAAGAAGGGCCATGTCTACTCATCCTCCTCTGTTGAGGTTGTAGAAGCCTCTTTCCATACTTGTAGGAAGGGCGTTGACCTTGTTCCTACCTCCATCTCTGTAAATCTACGGCTGATCAAGGTGTCGGACCATGGAAATCTCTTCGAGGTGTGGGGACTGGGGATGTACTGCAGACTTCGGGCTCCTCGTCGGAGTCTTCTCCCATTTCTTCTTGTCTTGGTCTTCTTTTGTTTCGCTTCCTCCGGATCCTCCTTTGGATCATCTTCGGGACCTTCTTCTATTATTTCCTCAGGATCCTCTTCAGGATTTTCTTCATTCTAGCAACCGTCTTCCTGGTTAGGAGAATAGGGGTCTCCTGGTAGTTGAGCTCCCGCCATGTTGTTCGTGCGAGAATAGGGGTAGAAGAGATAATTAATAGACGTCTAATCCTACAATTACTTATAGGGGTGATCCTTATTAGTCACTTCTATAATCACATAGTGTATACCAATTATACATAATCTGGGATAGAATAGACCTTCGAATAAATTACTCTACTCTAATTCCACAACCAAACAAGGAACAGGAAGTAGAGCAATAGTCATAGATTCTAAGTCTATAATATCTTTGATTATATATAACCTTAGCGTATGCACTCAGTCATTATAGACCTACTAATAGGGGTCTTTAGTTTTCACATAAGTTAGTTATAGTAACACAAAATACTCCTATAGTATTTTAAGCTTTAGGTTTGATTCTGGAGTTCCTTCGTATGAAAGATAGGTAAGTTTTAGACTTGTTGCCCATTATGACTATCCCCTGGAATATGCTGGTCACCTCTCGAACAAATATAGTTGATTAGGCTATATCCATCCCAGACCTGATTACATATTCCAAGGCATACTCACAATGTTCAACTCATCCTTATACTTTTGTATTGTTCCATCTATGATACTATACTAGCATGTATGCATGTACTCATACTTTTTAACGAGAAACTATTTGTTTCTAAAAGTATAGTTATTTGAAAATGTTTAGAGACTTTCAGTCCCAATGTATTTATAGTTTGTATATCTTATATGGTTCGATATACTTAGTTCACTATAAACAATGCTCTGATACCAATCTGTCACACCCCCAAACCAGAATGGCGGAAACGTTCGGGGGCGGATGACTTCTTGTATAGTATCATAACAATGAATATAATAATGAAGAAAGCAAACACAGCCATCATCAATATAATTTAAAAGGTTACATTGTTGTACGAGTTACATGATTCCAAGTAAATTACATCATGATGACAAAATGAGTTTTAAACATAACGCCTTAGCGTCCCGTCCTCAAAAGCAGTTGATTACCTGTTTACTGATTTCCTGAGAATACAAGTAGTTTTGGAAGAGTGTCAACAATTAAGTTGGTGAGTTCATAAGAGTTTTATTTGAGGAAGAAGCCGTTTTCCTTGTAAAAGCGATAAAGTGATTCCAGAAAATCCAATATTTTCTTAAAGAGTGTATTGTAAGTTTCTAATTATGAAATAGTGCATCCTAGAAATACCTATAGTTTCCTTCTATAATCTCCAAGTGTATATAAGTTATATAAAATTTAAGTTAAATAAACCGTCGAATCTAATGGGTCTACCCTAGGCCCACAACCGAACAAGGAACAGAAAATAAGGTGGGCCCACCAATTCTAAATCGATTACGACTCAATTTTATATAACCCTAATGTGTACACTTAGCAATTATAGTTGAAAACTAACAATCCTAGATGAAAAGTAGTCTTAAAACTGAAGACCGAAAATGTACTAGTGTTTTCCATACTAATAATAGTATTTATAAGTTTAAATCGACATAAAACTTGTGTTAAAAGAATGAAATCCCCCTAAATCCTATGTTTTGTTAATACTCCATATGAGTTATTATAACCACGCTATGAAATCCCCGTAATGTTGTAGTGGTAGTGGACATAAAATTTACTTATTATAGTTTATCAAAATGTTTGTATGCAATGGAAATCCTTTTGTGTTATGATATATGCCTATTTACCAAGTAAAATGACATGTAATATAACAACATATACTCAAGTAATACTACACACCTTGCTCAGCAAGTTACAAGGCGCAAATGAAATTTGTTACCTATTTATCTAGTTTTACTTTTCTGTTACTGATATTAGAAAAATTATAGAAAAATCATCTAAGGTCAAAATCAGAATCCGTAAGCTCTGAGAGTTTAGAAAATGTGTCTAGTTTGTTCACAAATATTATTATTATTTTTAGTGACTTCCAAATTGTGTGAAAACGTCCATATTCACAGACTGGTCCGGATTTGTTTATGAAAAGATATGTTGTTTTGTAAAAATCACCATAAATTGTAGAAATATCGTATGGAGATGTGCAAGTAGTCATTTTAAAGCTATGAACCTGAATGACTTGCATATTAAACAATTGTGAAAGATAAAAAGCTTAATAAGGTCAAAACAGTCCGTGAATGAGGCTCAACTTTTCCGATGAAAGCTGTTGGTTGAGTTTAGTTGTGTTCTTGGTGTTTTAACTTGTATTCCCCCCCATAAAACTTAAGAAAACATGAAAAGATAGGGGTATGAACTCACCTTGAGTGATTTCAGTAGTTGGATGATGAAGGAAAGAAGTGTTCAACTCAAGAACACTTAGAAGATGCTTGAAGATTCGAAGATCTAACAACAAATATGATGATATTTGTGTAAGGAACTCTTGATTTGAGTGAAGAAGTGTAAGGAAATCAAGTGAGAGATGAAATTACTTACCAAAGATGGATGAGAACTCTAAAAATCCTGGAGGAAATTGTGACAACCCGAAATTTTCAATTGTATAATTTCTACAGTCAAACACGTCAAATTTTAGTCAAAAACATTTCAGTACATTTTTAGCCATTTTAAAGTCCGTTTGATTATTTTTTTATAATTATTCTTGAAACGAACGGATAAAAGGAAGTATTCTCTCGGGTCTCGGAGTAGCAAACACACACGTAACACCTTAATAAGAAGTTCACGGCCAAACTTGTGGAGTTTGGGCCGTAAACTCCCTTAGGGCCGCAAACTCATGCATAAAGCATGAGTTTACTCTCCATTCTTTCATTCTCCAACTTCCAACCTCAAGTTTACTCCCCATTCTCTCTCAACTATCATCCCGTTCTTCACCCGATCTTCCGAAAATGTAAGTATTTCTCGACTTCATTTGTTGTTATAACCTAACATCTAGTAGTTATACATCATTTCATCCATTCATTCTTGATTTTCAACTAGATCTTCAAGTGTTCTTCAAAACACCAAGAACACCAAGAACATACACTAGTGTTCTTGGACCTTAAACACCCAATCAAGCTTCTATCTTGTAAGTACACTTGCCCTAGCTTCTTGTGTGCTTAATATGAACTTGTTTACACTTGAAAATCATCAAGAATCACATGATCAATGGAGTTTACGGCCAAGGGATGTTCTTGGGCCGTAAACTCCTCTAAATGAGGATAAATGGACCTTAGTCCCTTCCTAAGCCTTGGATGTTAGCCTTGATCCTTCCTAGAAGTGTTTAGGACCTTAAACAACAATCAAAACATGTTCCCATAAGAGTTTACGGCCGTAAACCCATAAGGATATGGTCCTTAGGCCGTAAACTCTACAAGGTGGTGTTTAAATGCCTCTAGCACCTTCTATAACTTGGATAAAAGACTAGAAACTTGCATGCATGAACTAGGAACCACAAAACACGAAAAGGATGAAGTGCCCAAGAGTTTACGGCCGTAAACTCTATGGTTTACGACCGTAAACTCCCAAGGAGTGGTCCAAGGACCGCAAACTCCAAAGGAGTGCCATTTAGAGCCCTAACCACTTCCTAAGCCTTTGATTCAACCCTAGGACACTTCTTTGTGAGGCATGATACCTTAAGGCACACAAATACACCATTCCCATGAGTTTACGGCCGTAAACGCATGGAGGAAATGGTCCAGAAACCGTAAACACATATAGGGGCTACCATTTGAGGAGTAAACTCCAATGTGAGGCCATACTCTCCTTAGGAGCAACCCTTAGCACTCCTAGCACTTGAAAGAAAGTGTTTTCATGCATTAGAGTGTCTTTACTTACTTAATTAGTGATTAAATAACTAATTAGATACATTTATGTATCCCTACATGTTACATAGGATCCGTGTGTGTGCTCAAGTCCTCACTTGACACCTAGCATCCTACCCGACACTTCCATCAAATCCACTCACTACAGGTGAGTTCATACCCCTTAATTAACCTTTTAAATGTTTTGAAATGCTTTTATGGGGGGGGGATACAAGTTGAATCAAACAAGTTATAGTATCAATCACATGTGATTTATAACTTGCAACCAAAAGGATTTTCTATATTTTCAACTGCTTTGTCAACAAAACTGCTTCAAATGTTTACCAAACTCATTTTCGTATTAAATTGTTATAAAACTATTTCCAAACTCTTTTAAACTTCTTTTATTCCCAAACCATATCTACACCAATATATATATATATATATATATATATATATATATATATATATATATATATATATATATATATATATATATAAGTAAGACTTGAAGGACTTAGGACTAATAGCTCACCTTACTTCCTGTTCTTGTTTGATTGTGGGCTTAGGGTATTTTGTTATTTGTCCGACTGTCGTTGAATTCTTAGTTATATATCATCTATATTTGTGTTAGATATAAAAGTCTTCATTTCAGTTCAACGCCTTTGTGTATCAAAGGCATGCAACCAACATTACTATTTAACTATAATAGGTATAGTTAAGGACTACTACTCATTACTACTATTGCCATGACAACTACCAGAGTCATCACAGTTATGAGTCAATACAGGCTAAAAACTATACAAAGAGAATACTAAATACTATACAAAGAGAATACTATATACTATACAAGAGAACACTCTATACATTATACCAGAAAGTACATTATACGATATACGATAGAATATACTAAAATAGAATGTGACATACTACATCTCGATATGACACTTCATTGTGCTATCACTGTGTAACCAGAGGCTCTTGGAGGGAGAGCGGGCATTATGTGTATAGATCTATACGGGACAGACACTCCCACATCCCGACTGCTAGCTACAGTCCGAGCCGACTAGGCGTAGGGGTGACAAAATGTCACCATACTACATGTGATCTGGAGGGTCATCAGTTATTCGATCGTCAATCAGCATGGTTACATACGAGTTCACATTCCGACCTTTAATTAACACATTAAGAATTAAAGGCAAAACAGACTCCCCGAGGTGTATTGTACATTTAATACTACCTGGAGTCTGCATTTTTCATTACATAAAGCCGGCAGTGACACTGCTGGGGTAAAACATTATTTTCCCTATTTCTTTATGTGAATGAAGTCTAAAACTATATTTTCATACTGATAGTTTTACTAGGAAAACCTTTACATATTCAAAAGGATCAAACATGCAAATAACCAGGTCTTGGTAGAAGACTACTTTTACTGGAAAATATAGGATTTTCTAGGGAGCATACTATTTTCAAACTTTGATATCAACTATTATACTACATGGTTGTAAACATTTTATACAAGCAAAGACGCTAAATACTTATGAACTCACCAGCTTTATGCTGATAAACCCTTTCAAAATAACTTGTATTCTCAGGTCATCAGTAGACAGGTACAGATGCAGCTTTTGAGAAGATAGAGCACATACAAGACCCATCTTTTATTTTGATTATACTTTTGGTGTCTTACAAACTATACAGAACACGCTTGTATTTCAATTATTATATTAATGCAATGGATGTTGTTGCTTGTCTTTACTATTATGCATTGTTATGATACTGTACATGACGTCCTCCACCCCAGAACGTATTCCGCCGTTCTCGGTTTTGGGGTGTGACAGATTGGTATCAGAGCACTGTTTATAGTGAATCAAGTATATCAACCCATAAAAGATATACGAACTATAAACACATCAGGATTAAAACACTCTGACCAAGAATATATACTTTTAAATAATAAAATCTTTAACTAAGTATATATATACATCCATTCATACAAAGGGTCAGTATCATACTAGAACTGAACAAAAGTATTAAGATTGTGGAACAGCACAACTAGGCTTAGAGACATATAGTCAAATCTGGGTGAATGTAGCCTGATCAACTACATTTTCCAAGGAGTGACTAGCATGTGCCTAAGAATGGTTGTGGTGTTGCCACAAGTCTAAAAACTCACCAACACTACTACAAGAGCATTAGAACAAGAATACTATAGGAGTATTCTGCATTACTATGAATTACATATGTGAGAACTAAAAAGGTCGTTACTAGTGGGGCAATGGCTGCTAAGTGGATACTCTACGGTTACATGTGACTCAGGCGCTATAGACTTAGAATCTGTGATCTTTGCTTTACTTCCTGTTCCTTGTTTGGTTGTGGATTTAGAGTTAGGGTCACTTATTCGAATGTCTATCCTGTTTCGGTTGCATGTAATTAGTATGCACTATGCAAGTATTGGATCAACTAATAACGATCATCTTATAAGTATCTTAGATTAGTACTTCTATTAACTATCCCTTTCCCATTTCTCGCATAGATAGCATGGCTGGCTTTCATCTCCCTGGCGATCCGTACTATCTGAACCAAGGCATCGGAGGATGGCTTGATGAAGAGCCAGAAGATGATCACCCGATCCCTTTGGATGATCACCGTGCAGAAGGCTTTTTGGATAGCTCCGACTCCGAACCAGAAGTCAACAACCTACCCCCAGTAGCTCCAAACCCCAACCCCCGTCCGGCATTTCAAGGTCCGACTCCCATGTGGGCAATAACCTTGAATCGATGGAGCGACGAACAGGGTCAGCCTTTACCTTTAAACGGAGACCGAAGCTTTTACAACATAAGCGAGGGAGGTTCAGCCAACCGAGTCTTGCCCATCATGGTCCGTAGGATTGCCAGGAACGTCGAACAAAGTCATGCAGCCATTGGCAGAGTTGTGGAAATTGACGCCAACTCTAACCTTAACGCTGTCCGTATCCGCCAACTTGAAGAAGCTATGGATAGGACTAGGAGGACCAATGAGGCTCTGCAGCAGCAATTAGCCGCATCCCGAGCCGAAGTTATGGAACTCTGAGTGCGTCAGAGAGTGCATGAACGACATCTTCAGGAGGTTGTACGTCAACTGGCTGACCTAAGGGTTCGTCCGAGGGATACCCATCGCCGTTAGAAGATGACAACTCATCTTTACTTTTGAATCAGGGAATAGCCTTTCTTTCTGTGATTTAGGAAGCACTCGTCTGTAAAATATTCCTAACTTTTAAAAGTACCCTAATTAGACTTCTAAGCTGCCAACATTTTCCTTATGGTTTGATGTAAGACCTACTGCTAGGTCAACTTTTCTGAACTCATTTTACATCAGTAATACCAGTAATATTTGCAGTTATCTAATCTATGGGAAAGTTTGTACTCTTGTGTTTCTCTGATCTATTAGTATATTCTATCTAATAGTTGGACTATGGCGATCTAGTCCATGAAACACTCCCATCATTCTTACAATTGTTTCTCACCATTATCATCATCTTTGTAAATTTTCAGTAAAAGATGCCTCCTCGCAAGCGCCCGACCAGAAACACGCCTGCAAGTCAAACTCCACCAGCACCTCCTCCGCAACAGTTTGATGTGGTAATGTTCCAAGCAGCTGTGACCACAGCTGTGACCGCAGCTATGGCCCAAATAAACTCTGGCGATGCAAGTGGAGCCGGAATGGGCACGAACTCTAGACATGGTGAAATCCACCCACGTACACAGGGGTGCACCTATAAGGATTTCATGAACTGCAAGCCAACATTCTTCAATGGGACCGGAGGGATCATCACACTGTCTTAATGGATCGAAAGAACTGAGGCCATCTTCGAGATGTGCTCGTGCCCCGAAGAGAGAAAGATAAAGTTCGCAGCTTGCACCTTCACCGAAAGGGCCTTGACGTGGTGGAATGGCCATGTCAAATCACTCTCTTTAGTAACAGCCAACGCCATGGGCTGGGATACACTGAAAGACCTTCTGACAAGGGAGTACTGCCCTAGGGGTGAAATTCAGAAACTCGAGGAGGAACTCTGGAACCTCAAGATGAAGGGGACCGACATAGTGGCTTATACAACCAGGTTCTGCGACCTGGTAACGCTATATCCTAACATGGTCCCCACTGAGGGCAAGAAAATTGAGCGATACATCTGGGGTCTAGTGCTACCGTATCGAGGGAACGTTCTAGCATCACACCCTACGACCTTTGACAGCGCCAAGGAATTGGCCCAAAGGTTGATTGATCATGAAGTCCCTTACACTCCACCAACAACCACCACGGCCGCCACCGCGCCAACCAAGACAACTATCAACAAAAGGAAGCGGTGGGACCGAAAGAAGGGCAAGTCAACTCAATCCTCTTCCAAGAACCAACAAACGGTGGCTGTCCATGCTGCCACTACTCCTGCTGCCCCTGTACCAGCCAAAACATATGCAGGGAACCTACCCAAGTGCACCAAGTGCTCTTTCCATCACAACGGCCCCTGCCGGGAAATGCACTGCACTAACTGTGACCGGAAGGGCCATACCGCCAGGTTTTGCCGATCACAGCCCAAACCCATTTCCCAGGTCCCCAGTACAGGAGTAAGCCAGGCCTGCTACGGCTGTGGCGAGATAGGACATTTCAAAAGAAATTGCCCGAAGGCTGGGAATGCAGGAGGGACTAGCAGGCTACTTGCTATTGGCCACAATGAAGCAGTAGCAGACCCCACAGTAGTCACGGGTATGTTCCTTCTCGATAACTCTTATGCTTGTATTCTATTCGATAGTGGGGCAGAAAGAAGCTTCGTAAACCAAAACTTTAAACACCTACTTAAACAATCACCGCAACCACTAAAAGAAACCTTCGTCGTAGAAATGGCTAACGGCAAGACAGAGAGTTCTAACGCAATCTACATAGGTTGTACCCTCGCGCTAGATAATCACTCATTTCCTATCGACCTCATACCAGTAGCAATCAAGAGCTTCGATGTCATTGTGGGCATGGACTGGTTGAGTCTCCATCGTACCGATATTCTGTGTTTCGACAAAGCAATCCGTCTGAACCTGCCAAATTACGAAACCTTGTTGATCTACGGAGACAAACCCAGTACGAGCCTTCGTATCATCTCAAGTATTCAAGACCGGATATATTTGTGTAAGGAATATCGCGCGTTCCTTGCACACATCGTTGACACGAGCCAGAAAACAAAAGACCTGAAAGACTTCCCCGTGGTACGTGACTTCCCTGACGTCTTTCCAGAAGAGCTACCAGGATTACCTCCCTAACGTCTAGTCGAGTTCCGAATCGACTTAATCCCAGGCGCCACCCCCGTAGCCAAATCGCCCTATCGTCTAGCGCCTACTGAGATGCAAGAGCTGTCCGGTCAACTTAACGAACTGCTCAACAAGGGCTTCATAAGACCAAGCTTCTCTCCCTGGGGAGCACCGGTCTTGTTCGTGAAGAAGAAAGACGGATCGTTCCGTATGTGCATCGATTACAGAGAACTCAACAAACTTACAGTAAAAAATCGTTACCCTCTTCCTCGCATAGATGATTTATTCGACCAACTTCAAGGGGCGAGTTACTTTTCCAAAATTGATCTGAGGTCCGGGTATCACCAGTTACGAGTACTTGAGGAGGATGTTCCGAAAACAGCCTTCCGAACTCGTTACGGACGTTACGAGTTCGTAGTGATGCCATTCGGATTGACCAATGCGCCTACAGTCTTCATGGACTTGATGAACAGAGTGTGCCGCCCTTACTTGGATCAGTTCGTCATCGTCTTCATTGATGACATACTTATCTACTCTCGAAGTAAAGGGGAGCATAGCGATCATCTACGACAAGTCCTGGAAACCCTACGATCGGAGAAGCTATACGTGAAGTTCTCTAAGTGCGAATTTTGGATCCGAAGAGTCGAATTTTTAGGACACGTGGTTAGCGAAAAAGGAATCCACGTGGACCCATCCAAGATTAAAGCTATTGAGAACTGGTCAGCACCGAAGACGCCTACAGAAATTCGCCAATTTCTAGGCCTCGCTGGCTACTACCGCAGATTCATACAAAACTTCTCTCGAATTGCGAAACCCCTCACAACCTTGACCCAGAAAGGCGTGGCCTTTGACTGGGAAGAGAAACAAGAGAAGGCATTCCAAACCCTGAAACGAGTCCGCACACTTCCTACCCATCAAGGAAACCGATAAGATGGAGAAGCTTACAAGAACATACATTAGGGAGATCGTACGACTGCATGGTGTTCCTATATCTATTATCTCAGATAGAGATAGTAGATTCACTTCGAGGTTCTGGCAGTCATTACAAAGCTCCTTAGGAACGAGGCTGGACATGAGTACAACCTACCATCCACAAACTGACGTACAAAGTGAGAGAACTATCCAAACTCTGGAAGATATGCTGCGAGCCTGTGTGATCGACTTTGGGAAGGCGTGGGATACCCACTTACCTCTCGTCGAATTCTCTTACAACAACAGTTATCACACGAGCATCAAAGCTGCTCCATTCGAAGCCCTCTACGGCCGAAAGTGCAGATCCCCTCTGTGCTGGGCTGAGGTGGGTGACACCCAGTTAGCTAAAGGACGAGTTCCTGGCAGCACTCTCACGGGTCCGGAAATCATTCGGGAAACGACAGAGAAGATCGTTCAGATTCGTGGACGATTAAAAGCCTCTAGAGACCGACAGAAAAGCTACCCAGACAAACGGAGGAAACCTTTGGAGTTCCAGGTGGGAGACCGAGTCCTTTTGAAAGTCTCACCCTGGAAAGGCTTGATACGCTTCGGAAAGCATGGAAAGCTGAATCCAAGATACATAGGGCCTTTCGAGATTCTCGCTAGAATCGGCCCCGTAGCTTACAAACTCAACCTACCTCGTGAACTCAGTAACGTACATCCTACCTTACACGTCTCGAACTTGAGAAAGTGCCTATCCGACGAGACTCTTGTAATCCCACTCGACGAAACCGAGATCAACGAGAGCCTCAACTTCGTGGAAGAACCTGTAGAGATTATGGACCGAGAGGTCAAACGAACAAAACAAAGCCGCATCCCAATAGTGAAGGTTCGCTGGAGCGCCAAGCGAGGACCTGAATTCACGTGGGAGCGCGAGGATCAAATGAAACTTAAATATCCTCATCTCTTTGCTTAGTTATGTTGTAATAACTTAATTGCTTGAACTCTAATTTCGGGACGAAATTCCCTCTAACGGGGGGATGATGTGACAACCCGAAATTTTCAATTGTATAATTTCTACCGTCAAACACGTCAAATTTTAGTCAAAAGCATTTCAGTACATTTTTAGCCGGTTTAAAGTCCGTCTGATTATTTTTTTATAATTATTCTTGAAACGAACGGATAAAAGGAAGTATTCTATCGGGTCTCGGAGTAGCAAACACACACGTAACACCTTAATAAGGAGTTCACGGCCAAACTTGTGGAGTTTGGGCCGTAAACTCCCTTAGGGCCGCAAACTCATGCATAAAGCATGAGTTTACTCTCCATTATTTCATTCTCCAACTTCCAACCTCAAGTTTACTCCCCATTCTCTCTCAACTATCATCCCGTTCTTCACCCGATCTTCCGAAAACGTAAGTATTTCTCGACTTGATTTGTTGTTATAACCTAACATCTAGTAGTTATACATCATTTCATCCATTCATTCTTGATTTTCAACTAGATCTTCAAGTGTTCTTCAAAACACCAAGAACACCAAGAACACACACTAGTGTTCTTGGACCTTAAACACCCAATCAAGCTTCTATCTTGTAAGTACACTTGCCCTAGCTTCTTGTGTGCTTAATATGAACTTGTTTACACTTGAAAATCATCAAGAATCACATGATCAATGGAGTTTACGGCTAAGGGATGTTCTTGGGCCGTAAACTCCTCTAAATGAGGATAAATGGACCTTAGTCCCTTCCTAAGCCTTGGATGTTAGCCTTGATCCTTCCTAGAAGTGTTTAGGACCTTAAACAACAATCAAAACATGTTCCCATAAGAGTTTATGGCCGTAAACCCATAAGGATATGGTCCTTAGGCCGTAAACTCTACAAGGTGGTGTTTAAATGCCCCTAGCACCTTCTATAGCTTGGATAAAAGACTAGAAACTTGCATGCATGAACTAGGAACCACAAAACACGAAAAAGGATGAAGTGGCCAAGAGTTTACGGCCGTAAACTCTATGGTTTACGACCGTAAACTCCCAAGGAGTGGTCCAAGGACCGCAAACTCCAAAGGAGTGCCATTTCGAGCCTTAACCACTTCCTAAGCCTTTGATTCAACCCTAGGACACTTCTTTGTGAAGCATGAGACCTTAAGGCACACAAATACACCATTCCTATGAGTTTACGGCCGTAAACTCATGGAGGAAATGGTCCAGAAACCGTAAACACATATAGGGGCTACCATTTGAGGAGTAAACTCCAATGTGAGGCCATACTCTCCTTAGGAGCAACCCTTAGCACTCCTAGCACTTGAAACAAAGTGTTTTCATGCATTAGAGTGTCTTTACTTACTTAATTAGTGATTAAATAACTAATTAGATACATTTATGTATCCCTACATGTTACATAGGATCCGTGTGTGTGCTCAAGTCCTCACTTGATACCTAGCATCCTACCCGGCACTTCCATCAAATCCACTCACTACAGGTGAGTTCATACCCCTTAATTAACCTTTTAAATGTTTTTAAATGCTTTTATGGGGGGGGGGGGAATACTGTTGGGGTTTGAGCATTCTAACACTCCTATGGTGTACATGCAACCCTATAAACCTTGGATCTATGTTTTCTCTATTATACATGCAAGTATTAACTATTCCAAGGTTTCATCCTAACTAGCATATTATGAAGCACCTATACTACAAAGTTCTAGTTAGATGACATACCTTTTGATGTAGCTTGATGTCTTCAAGCTTTAAGAGCTTAGCCCCAATAGTGTGGAAGCCTCAAATGGAATCACAAATCACCAAAACACCTTGGAAGAACTTGAGAGAATATGTATGCACACTAAAATCGGCCCACTCTTATTTTCACACACTTGTGCCAATTTTGTGAGCCAAGGACCCCTTTATATATTATGGAGGATTAGGGTTACATCATGTAAACCCTAATACCCATGACCTTTCATTTACATAGGATCCATGGGTTAAAAGCTCCATGGACCATCCATGAAAGCTTAGCCCAACCTAAATGAACTTGGCCCATTCCATATATATAATAGTCCATATGTAGTTAGTTCTTTTTGATCACTTAATTAATTCTAAATTAATTCTTGATCAATACTAATTAAATAATATGATTCCATATTAATATATTAGAACTTATAATATATTAATATAAATCATAAATATACTATTCTCAAAAGACTATCCATATAAATTGTGCCGGTGAAGTGCAACCCAAATGGACCATGCCGGGTCGGGTCAAGTACATACCAAATATAGTTATGGACTTAGACATTAATCCAACAGTCTCCCACTTGGATAAGTCTAAAACTATTATTGAGTATGACTTCAAAACCTAACTGGCAATCGTAGATCTTAAAGCCGATGTCGAACTCTGACCTTGGCAATGACTTGTCCATTAGATAAGGGATCACATATTCCTCCATTCTAGATATCATATGGACTGAGACATGGATTATAATCATTCTCACTGTCCATTTCTTGTTTCCTGATTTTTGATTTATGATGACTGACTGATTGAGCAAATCAAATTAGTCCTGGCTTGGCCAAGCACTCACATGTGTCATCGCTAAATCATCGAGGGCCCCACAGATATCGCTTTTATCCCGAAGGTAAAAGGAATGGATAAAATTCGACTCATATGGCTTGTTCTACTACTTGTTGAATCATACACAAAGGCACGTTTTATAACATCGAGTTACCAATGCGTTTTCGTGCAATCAATGTATAACCAACTCATAGTAACAACTCATATCTCTAGGTTTTAAGAATATAAGATATTATCGTCTCATGATCACTCGTGATAAAATCCATGAAGTGATTCAAATGAGCGTGGGTTAAATCCAATACTCAGAACTTATGAGTACTCATGTGTGTTGTAGCACCGCTTTGTCCAACATCTTAGACCTCTACAAGCCAACCCATGACAGTCTTGATTCATATCTACTTCCAACATATGACCGACTGTGGATAGTTTGAATAAATCAGTCATTCAGGAAGAATGACCTAGTTTATTCTGGAAGTCAAAACATGCAAAATGAAACACAAGAATAAATGAATCAAATATGGTATCAAACCCTATGAATATAAATAGACCACTTTTATTTATCACCACACTGATTACTCATTATTTCATTGTTTCGGTTTTATCAACTTTATACCTGAATTAAAAACACTAGTTGTCCCGTGCTCCAAGCATGTACACTATGTTTTTCTAAACAATAGCTTTGCCATACACCAAGTATGCACTCTATGTTTGTCTATGATCCTTACTTTGTGAAATAAACCAATTGAACATAATTTCAATGATTCTAATTTCACACTCCCAAATCCTTATCGAAAAATGTGAGAATTTCAAATTCCTATCATTTATCGAAATCTGTTTAGATTTTAAACTTATATGCACTGACCCTCCTGTAATGAATATGTACAAAGTCACAAAGACTTGTCAACAGTCATTATAAGGTATTCCAATGGAGATCAACTCCATGGAAACTAAGTCTCATATTCAAAGTACATTGCTTTGGACATGCTTCTTGCATTAAGTTTTCTAATCTTACACAGATAACTTCCACTTATGGAGACAACTCCATATTCTCATTTTGACTATCACTTCTGAATAAGAGATGCCTCTTTTCAGAATATGTCAATATGGTCCTTCCAAAATTAGCACTATACTTCCAACTGTCCCTGAGCAACCAATCTTTGGTAAGCCTCAGATTGTCCTCGACAATTGCTTAATCATTTTAGTCATATCAAATTCTAGACCTTTTCCCTTCCTAATGCCTCTGGGCATTTGGAAAAATTTAGAAATGACAAATATTATAGCACATGCAATCGATCCTGTACCCAAAGAAAATGGTACACGATTCATGATGTCTCACATAAAGACATGATTCTAGACCAGTCTTTTGCTACAATATTTTTATTTGCCATATTTTCAAAATTTGACTATGAAGAGGGATGTCGTAATCATAATCGAATTTTGAGAACGCAATATATAGAATTTCCTTAAGTTGAACCAATCCAACATGAAATTCATATATATATATTCTTGACTAAAGATGATTAAGGTCTCAATCTAAGCCTTTAGAACTGAAATGAAGTATATCCTCTCCCTTAATTATAGCATAACAACTTTTTCAATCCCTGCAGCCTCACGAATTGAAACTTTGTTTTCTATAACTAACATTGCTAACTTGCAACACTAACAATAATTATCATGCTCACACTAACATGATGATTATTAGCATAACACTTATGCTCCCACTAGCTTTGACATGTACTCAGAAATCAGCTGGACTTCTAGAAATCAATACTTTATTGACTTTCTTACCAAAGTTCAGATTTCTGATACGAGATGCTTTGATAAAACTTTATCAAAATCATACACCTTTCCTTAGATAGCATGCATGTGTGTCTAAACAATTTCAGAACTATGAAAAGGGATGCCGTAATCATAGTCTCAATTGTTTAGACCTTTTGCCATCTGCTTCAAATCTACTTGGTGGAAGTGTTTCCTCACCATAATTTTCATGAATCGGAGAGAAACCTTATGAACCTTAGATTTTATGGTGTATGTGTTCTTATCCATGTGAATCGTCAAAACCATAGTCACAAAACAAGGATAATGACAAATCCAAACTCATATGGACTGAACTTATGCAATCTTAACTTCTTGCCACCTGGGAGTACAGGGCCTGCCATTGCTTCCAAGTTGTTATGCAACCAACTGAGAACTTTCAGAACTCCTATGCAAAGCCAACTTTAACTGGAATGGGCACATAATATGTCAACACGATAGGTTATAAACCTCAAGTCGTGTGCTAGTGAAGAACCTCAGGTTTTATTCTTGATTAGTTCTTGAAATTCTTTTTAGGATCTTTAAGACTCCCACTATCCTCTTGACATATAAGACTATCTTGCCAAATATTCAAGAGATAGTGCAGATTCTTTATCAAGACAAACACTTCACACAATTGGCCTTAGTTGGTCTTTGTTTTATCCAAAACATCACAACTTACCAATTTCAAATGTACAAAAGTAGGACACTTTTACTCTTACATTTGACAAGTGTTTTAAACCTTTCTTTAAGATATGTCACTCAAGTTACAATCTTGGAGTATGACTCTAAGAATTGTTTTGGAACGAAGTATGACTCATCTTCCTGATCTAACCATTTCAACAATTCATGACTCCTCTTCTTAGTCATAAGAATGCACTAAGATGACCTTTAGAGGACTAATTGTGATATGATTTCTAAATCATTAAGATGATCACAAACATGATACTAAAGTACTCTCCCATCTTTTCAGATTTGAGAAACTTTTATCTTTCTGCCTAATTTGATTCTTCCCATTCGTTCTGCCATACATTGAGACTTTTCCAATGTTTCAGAATTATACTTAAAATTGTAATTATAACCATATTTACTAAACTTTAGTAAATCAAATAGTCTTAACGAGCTTTGTGGTGGACATGACCAGTGCACAAGAATGTGTACTTGATCCCTTTAGTCCTTCACTTGACTCACACATCAATGTGAACAAGTAATTAGTCTTGATTTTCCAATGCTTGAAAGTTCTCATTCATCATACTATTCAACTTGCATGATTCCAAGTTTCGGTCCAATTGAAACTTGGGTGATGAGGAACTTTCCTGATTTGGTAAATTTAGACACTACCACAAATGAAAGAATCAAATCCATTTTCCAATATTGCTGTCAGTGGAATCATATAAGCAACAATTTTCCACAAATGCCATTGTAAGGATACTTCAAATAAATAAAATTAAAAAATTTTCTTTTATTTTAAAACTTTGCGGAAAAACTTATCCTTACAATCCACATGGAAAATTGTTGTTATCTATTCCTTAGCAATATATCATAACTTCTTAAGCAACTGCTCAAAATTCTGATGCGATCGAAATCCACCTTCGCGATCAGAATCAGCATATACTTCCTTTAAGATTTCTCTATATTATTTGATTCTTAAAACATCAGCATGTGACCCAGTCACATCATGTAATGAGGATCTCAGAATAGAACTTAACAGAGTTAGATAATGGGCTCTACCTGATGTAGAGTCAAACTTATTGACTTTAACATCCTTTGGTAAATTTGGCAGCTTTGCAATCAACGCCTCTTCCTTTGGCAAAATAAACATATGGACCCTTTGGTAATGGGACTATCTCAGACTTAGCCTTTCTCTTTACCATTTGGTCAACCGGGTTGACTATGGCCAATCCCTTTCCATTGGGAAGAGAATGCTTTTTCTAGATTTCCAGTGTCACCATTGTCACTGTCCATAAAGTTTTTGGGAAGTTGATCTTATAATCAAATTTGCTTTACTATCGTTCCAAATCATTGCTGATTCAGCAGCACCAAGCAAATAGATATGATCATTAAGGTTCATGTCATAGTCTGTTTCATAGTAGTCCCAAAGGAACTCACTATGTGACTTAGAAAGTGATTGAACATCCAACTTTCTCAAGACTTTGACACCCAACTCTCCCGGCTTGTCAATATGTGACTTCATCTCTAAGATGTGATCACATATAGACCTTTCTTGCCATTAGGGCTTGAGTGACCTTGAACTTGTGGGTTAGGGAGAATAATTGGAGGAGGTGGAGGAAGAGAAGTATGACTTCCATGAGCCAAACTCGGGAAGTCATATTCATTAGGAAAGCTTGGTTTGGGAAGATCATTGTTGTCTAAACCAGACATCAACAATGGGAGAAATTCACGTAAAGTTGATTTAAGTCCTTAATATAACACCCAATATGATATATTAAGGCTAGGACCCAACAAACTATTTTATAACTTGGAAGAGGGATGCCGTAATCCAAGCTATAAAATATTTGAAGGTAGGTGAATGACGATTTACCAATTTCCACCAAGATAAACGAAATGTATTATTAGGTTTTAATTGGTTTTGAAACTCCTAGATTCTTTTGAGATTCATTGAACTTTTCAATGGCATGTTTCAATCTCGAGTGTGCCCTTTAGGTTTTGTGACTGGGATGCCGAGGATCACAAAACAAGGTGTGAAGTAACCGTGCAAATATACTTGGTACCCTTAATATTTACCCCTCAATCGATGTGCCGGTTAACCACACACGCTCCAACGATACTATGATAAACATTAAGTTACCCTTTGCCTACCTTGTTAAGTCCAGGTTAGTGTGCCGGTTAACCACACACGCTCCACTAACAGCTTAAACAAAGTGCAAAGTGTAATATCATGGATTAGCACCTTATTCACATTTTCCTAAGTAACTAAGATTGAGAATTTATAAATGTTTAGTTACTTAGTATTTATCATTATACTTATAATGAAGGGAGAATTATAGTCCTTGTCCTACCTGTTCGGCAAACGACCTTCCACCGGTCAAGCAAGCGGTGAGTGAGAGTGGACACCCATTAAACTGCCATTTTATAGGCAGTAACCTTATACCCCCCTTATAGACCGGCTTCGTGAATGAGGCCTACTAATGGTAAGACGACTTGCTCTTATACATATAATATATTAAACTTTTAATATTATAATAGTATAAGGGTGTATTTTAGACATTTAAAATACTTGGTGGTTTAATCTATTAATTAAACTAGACTTTTAATTTAATTAAACTCAAACCATATAATTATGGATTAATAATACTCTTTTAATTAAACGCTTTAATTAACTATTAATAAAGTCCATAAGAGTTAATTTGAACTGTTCAACAAAACATCATAATTCCAATTATTAAACTCAATATTAAAACCATTTAATTAATTGTTTAAGTTATGAACCCAAGAGTTTTAGAATTCAATTCTTTTTTTCATAAAAAACTTTTTTCAAATTCCAAAACTTGAGGGCAAGTTTTGTAATTCTTGAAAACCTTTGGATTCCATAACTTATGGAATTAATGGTGTTTTATGATGAAACTTTCCATGTTCCATAACTTAAGAACAAGTTATGGAATTCTTTAAAACATTAACACCAAATTTTGTAACTCCATAAAAACTTTGAAATTTTTTTTTAAAAAAAAAAACTTTCATATCCATAACTTATGGAAGTTTCAAAAACCCTTAAGATCACAACTTTAAAAAAAACTTTTGATCTCCAAAATTTTATGACAAAATATGTAACTTCTTAAAACATTTAGATCAAACTTTTAAAACTAATAAAATAATCATATCATTTTATCTTTTACTAAATTTGACCTAATTCAACTCATATAACAAATGATTCAAATTTTACAAATAATTCGTTTTTTCACAAAACAAGTAATTATCTTAAAATTTGATAAACGTCATGTTTTTTTTTCCTTTTTTTTTTCAACTTAAAAATAAAACATTTGCATCAATATAACAGAAAACAACCCATGGCTCTGATACCACTGTTGGGTTTTGAGCATTCTAACACTCCTATGGTGTACATGCAACCCTATAAACCTTGGATCTATGTTTTCTCTATTATACATGCAAGTATTAACTATTCCAAGGTTTCATCCTAACTAGCATATTATGAAGCACCTATACTACAAAGTTCTAGTTAGATGACATACCTTTTGATGTAGCTTGATGTCTTCAAGCTTTAAGAGCTTAGCCCCAATAGTGTGGAAGCCTCAAATGGAATCACAAATCACCAAAACACCTTGGAAGAACTTGAGAGAATATGTATGCACACTAAAATCGGCCCACTCTTATTTTCACACACTTGTGCCAATTTTGTGAGCCAATGACCCCTTTATATATTATGGAGGATTAGGGTTACATCATGTAAACCCTAATACCCATGACCTTTCATTTACATAGGATCCATGGGTTAAAAGCTCCATGGACCATCCATGAAAGCTTAGCCCAACCTAAATAAACTTGGCCCATTCCATATATATAAGAGTCCATATTTAATTAGTTCTTTTTGATCACTTAATTAATTCTAAATTAATTCTTGATCAATACTAAGTAAATAATATGATTCCATATTAATATATTAGAACTTATAATATATTAATATAAATCATAAATATACTATTCTCAAAAGACTATCCATATAAATTGTGCCGGTGAAGTGCAACCCAAATGGACCATGCCGGGTCGGGTCAAGTACATACCAAATATAGTTATGGACTTAAACATTAATCCAACAAATACTAGTTGAATCAAACAAGTTATAGTATCAATCACATGTGATTTATAACTTGCAACCAAAAGGATTTTCTATATTTTCAACTGCTTTGCCAACAAAACTGCTTTAAATGTTTACCAAACTCATTTTCGTATTAAATTGTCATAAAACTATTTCCAAACTCTTTTAAACTTCTTTTATTCCCAAACCATATCTACACCAATATATATATATATATATATATATATATATATATATATATATATATATATATATATATATATATATATATATATATATATATATATATAAGTAAGACTTGAAGGACTTAGGACTAATAGCTCACCTTACTTCCTGTTCTTGTTTGATTGTGGGCTTAGGGTATTTTGTTATCTGTCCGACTGTCGTTGAATTCTTAGTTATATATCATCTATATTTGTGTTAGATATAAAAGTCTTCATTTCAGTTCAGCACCTTTGTGTATCAAAGGCATGCAACCAACATTACTATTTAACTATAATAGGTATAGTTAAGGACTACTACTCATTACTACTATTGCCATGACAACTACCAGAGTCAGCACAGTTATGAGTCAATACAGGCTAAAAACTATACAAAGAGAATACTAAATACTATACAAAGAGAATACTATATACTATACAAGAGAACACTCTATACATTATACCAGAAAGTACATTATACGATATACGAGAGAATATACTAAAATAGAATGTGACATACTACATCTCGATACGACACTTCATTGTGCTATCACCGTGTAACCAGAGTCTCTTGGAGGGAGAGCGGGCATTATGTGTATAGATCTATACGGGACAGACACTCCCACATCCCGACTGCTAGCTACAGTCCGAGCCGACTAGGCCCAGGGGTGACAAAATGTCACCATACTACGTGTGATCTGGAGGGTCATCAGTTATTCGATCGTCAATCAGCATGGTTACATATGAGTTCACATTCCGACCTTTAATTAACACATTAAGAATTAAAGGCAAAACAGACTCCCCGAGGTGTATTGTACATTTAATACTACCTGGAGTCTGCATTTTTCATTACATAAAGCCGGCAGTGACACTGCTGGGGTAAAACATTATTTTCCCTATTTCTTTATGTGAATGAAGTCTAAAACTATATTTTCATACTGATAGTTTTACTAGGAAAACCTTTACATATTCAAAAGGATCAAACATGCAAATAACCAGGTCTTGGTAGAAGACTACTTTTACTGGAAAATATAGGATTTTCTAGGGAGCATACTATTTTTAAACTTTGATATCAACTATTATACTACATGGTTGTAAACATTTTATACAAGCAAAGACACTAAATACTTATGAACTCACCAGCTTTATGCTGATAAACCCTTTCAAAATAACTTGTATTCTCAGGTTATCAGTAGACAGGTACAGATGCAGCTTTTGAGAAGATGGAGCACATACAAGACCCATCTTTTATTTTGATTATACTTTTGGTGTCTTACAAACTATACAGAACACGCTTGTATTTCAATTATTATATTAATGCAATGGATGTTGTTGCCTGTCTTTACTATTATGCATTGTTATGATACTGTACATGACGTCCTCCACCCCAGAACGTATTCCGCCGTTCTCGGTTTTGGGGTGTGACAGAAATCTCGAAATGAAGAAGAGAAATGAGAGAGAAAAGTGTATTTGCTTTTTGGTGAAGTGTTGGTGATCTAGGGAATGAGAATGGTAAAGTCCCTTTGTGGGTGTGAGTTAAGGAAGCTTGTTGAAGAAGAGTTAGAGTACAATGAGTAGGTGAGGGTTGATGTGAATAGTGACATAAAGCATGAATAGTGGTGTCATAACTTTATGGGAAAAGTCAATGGTACCTTTATGTACCTTGCATTTCATCACACAATTGTAAGGGTTTTGTCTTAGAAAATGTCACACCCCCAAACCAAGGATGGCGGAAACGTCCGGGGGTGGAGGACTTCATGTATAGTATCATAACAACAATTGTAATAGTAATTGAAGCAAACACAACCAACATATATATAATTGAAAAAGTGACATCATTGTATGAATTACATGTTTACGAATCAATTACAATATGTTGACAAAATATGAAATAGTAGACGCCTTTGCGCCCCATCCTCAAAAGCACTTGGTTACCTGTTTAATGATTTCCTGAGAATACAAGTTGTTTGAAAAAGTGTCAACACAAAGGTTGGTGAGTTCATAAGCTTTTGTTTGGTATTATTAAAAGCCTTTCGTTTGTAAAAGTAGTATTTGTGTTAGAAAATCCAATATTTTCCTTAATGTGTAAATGTAGTCTTAAAACCCAAAGACCGAAATGTACAAGTAATTTGTCATATTTATAGTAAAACAATGCAAGTTTAAATCGACATAAACTCGTTAAATTTTAATGAAGTTCCCGTAAATTCCAATGTTTATTAATACTTTATGTGAGTTTATTATAACCATACTATGACCAAGGTTGCCTAAAACGACGTTCTTCAGGCGTCCGAAAATGTTATGACATTTGTCACCCCAGACCTATCGGTCTAACTGTTGCATGCAGTTTAGGTGTGGGTTTGTCAAACCCAATATAGATCTATACACAAGTATCACGCTCTCCCTCAAGGAGACTCTGGTTACAATACAGGACTTAATGGTAATTTGAAGTAAATGTCTCACAAAGTCATTAACGGAATTACGTGTTATGAAAACTTGGTACCGTATGGCCGTACCTTGCTTAATGAAAATATCCTTTGTATAAATGTACCCTTTTTAAATGTATGTGTTATGTAATGTATCATAAACTATACCTATTATAGTTTATCAACCAAGGGTAGTACGTAGTAATGTATGCAAACTATATTCAAAATAGTTTATTAAATGTTTGAATGTATCGGTTGTACTTTGATTATAATCACTTGTTATTCTTTATATTTTATATGTCCAAATCCATTTGTAAACTGATGTGTGTCTAAATATTAAGATTAAATGTCATATATTGCAATAACATATAATCACATAGAGATATACACCTTGCTCAACATGTTACAAGGTGAAATGAAATTAACAGCAACTTTTCGTTGAATACAGTTTCTGTTACTGTTCTTAGAAAATTTATAGAAAAATCATCAAAGGTCTAAATCCAAATCCGCAAATTTTGAGAGTTTGGAATATGAGTCTAGTTTGTTCGTAAATTTTATCATGATTTTTAGTGATCTCTAACAGAGGTGAAAATGTTCATAATCACAGACTGGTCCGGGTTTGCCTCTGAAATGACAGGCAGTTTTGTAAAAATCACCATAAATGTTAGAAAAATCATATGGAGATGTGCAAGTAGCCATTTTAAAGCTAAGAGTTTGAACTACTTGCACCTGGAACAGTTTTGAAAACTAAAATATTTAAGTTGACCAAAACAGTCCGTGATTAAAGTCCATCTTTTCTGATGTAATCTGTTAGAAAAAGTTTAATTGTGTTCTTGATGATTTTACTTGTATTCCCCCCTTAAAACTTAAGAAAAACATGTAAATGTAGGGGTATGAACTCACCTTATGTGGTTTCAGTAGATGAAAGTGAGAGAGAGGAAGTATTCAACCCAAGAACACTAAGATGATGTCTTGATGATTCGAGAATCTAACACCGAATAAGATGGAATTTGTGTAAGATATCAATGAATTGAGTAGAATGGAGTGTAATAATTATATGAATGATGAAGATACTTACTAATTGAAGAAAGAAATCCCTGAAGAAAGCCTTGAAGTTCTTGAAGTTGAGAGAAAAGATGAGAGAATTTTGGAGAGTGTCCTTTGGTTGCTAAGTGTAGAATGAAAGAACTTTATGGAGAATGAGGAGAGAGGATCAATCCTCCAGCTCTTAGAACGTGGGAAGAGCTGGGGATTGGGTGTAAAGGTCCACTAAGGAGACAAGGGGTAGTGGGAAAGAGTGGCTAATCATAGAGTGAGGTGGTGGTGGTTTGCTTTTGCCATAAATTAAGGAAAAGCAAATATTCCCTCAATAATTAGTTCAACCACTAATTCTTTTAATATATTTTTATAAAAACCCTGGAGATTTATATATTTTGGGGCCTTAGGTTATAAAATAAAGTTTTGGGTGAAAATCCCACGTTAAAATAATGAAAAACGGAGTTAAAACGAAGTCGTAGTCGAAAACCGGGAAAAAAAGCTGAATCTGCGAAGTTGCTCGGTCTTGGGCCGAGGTTCGGACCTGAGGCTTCGGTCCTGAGGCTTCAGTCCGAGGCTTCGGTCCTGAGCATTTCAGTCCGAGGCTTCGGTCCTGAGCACTTCGGATGCGAGGCTTCGGTCCTGAAGCTTCGGTTTTGGGTCCTTAAGGCTATTTTACCCGTTTTTACCCCGTTTCAAGTGGTTTTTGACCCGGTTAAGGGTCGTGATGACCCGAATGATTACAAAAAGTTAAAGGAACTTTTGAGAGAGATTTGGGAGAGATTTCTAATAGAGAGAGATTGAGTGAAAGAGATTGAGAGAGAGTTCTTTTGAGACCTTTTTGAGTGTTTGGCTTTGAAACGCAAGGTCCGTAAACTCCGTTAAGCCATGATTTAGTGTCCTACACAATCCCGATGATTGTGCAATAGTGTTTTATCGCTTTGGTTCGTTGTTTAGCACTGTTAAGGATAAGGAAAATCAAACACATGAATTTTCGAAATGATGTTTTCTCATTAAAATAGCGAATTGTACAGTGATTACATAACGTAAACCCTAACATACAAGGGTTATTGGAGTTGACCGGTTTGACTTGTTGACTTTTTTTGACTTTGACTTGACCGAAATTTGACGGTTGTCACATCATCCCCCCGTTAGAAGGAATTTCGTCCCGAAATTTTCATTTTGACTGGGATTTCAAGAGTTTGGGAAGAGATGTGGATACTTTTGTTTCATCTGATCCTCGCATTCCCAGGTGAATTCGGGTCCTCGTTTAGCGTTCCAACGGACCTTCACGATGGAAATATGACTTTGTTTCGTTCGTTTGATTTCCCGATCCATGATTTCGACTGGTTCCTCCACGAAGTGGAGATTTTCGTTAACTTCGATTTCGTCGAGTGGTATTACGAGTGTCTCATCAGACAAACACTTCTTTAGGTTCGACACGTGAAATGTGGGATGTACTTTGTCGAATTCCTGAGGTAATCGAAGTTTGTATGCTACTGGCCCAATCCTAGCAAGGATTTCGAATGGCCCGATGTACCTTGGATTTAGTTTCCCACGTTTGCCGAATCGTATCATTCCTTTCCAAGGGGAAACTTTTAGTAGTACTCGATCACCCACCTGGAATTCCAAGGGTTTGCATCGTTTGTCTGCATAACTCTTTTGCCGATCGCGAGACGCTTTCAGTCTTTCTCGAATTTGAATGATCTTTTCTGTGGTTTCCCTTATGATTTCAGGGCCAGTGAGGGTGCTATTAGAGACTTGCCCTCTAGCTAGCTGTGTATCCCCCACCTCAGCCCAACACAGGGGTGATCTGCATTTGCGACCGTAAAGAGCTTCGAATGGAGCGACTTTGATGCTAGTATGATAGCTGTTATTGTAGGAGAATTCGATAAGCGGTAGATGGGTATCCCATGCTTTACCGAAGTCTATCACACAACCTCTTAACATGTCTTCCAACGTTTGAATGGTTCGTTCGCTCTGTCCGTCGGTTTGTGGGTGGTAGGCCGTACTCATGTCAAGCCTAGTTCCCAATGATTTTTGTAGAGACTGCCAAAACCGTGAGGTAAATCTACTATCTCTATCGGAGATAATGGATATCGGCACACCATGGAGTCGTACAATCTCTCTGATGTACGTTCTAGTCAGCTTCTCCATCTTGTCGGTTTCTTTTATCGGTAGGAAGTGTGCTGATTTGGTCAATCTGTCTACGATTACCCATATGGTGTCAAGCCCGCCCGATGTCTTAGGCAGCTTGGTTATGAAGTCCATGGTTATTCGTTCCCACTTCCACTCAGGTATATCCGGCTGTTGTAATAGCCCGGATGGTTTCTGGTATTCGATTTTGACCTTGGCGCAAGTCAGGCTCTTGCTCACATAGGTAGCAATCTCAGCTTTCATGTTCGGCCACCAGTATAATTTCTTGAGGTCCAGATACATCTTATCCGACTCGGGATGGATGGAGTATCGAGTCTTGTGTGCTTCATTCATGACGACATCTCGGAGTCCACCGAACTTCGGTGTCCAAATCCGGTTCATGATATAACGTGCTCCATCATCCTTAACTTCTAAGTTTTTATCCATTCCCCTTAATGTCTCTCCTGCCACCTTTTCTAGTTTCAAAGCTTCCAGTTGAGCTTCCTTGATTTGTATGGTCAGGTGGGAATGGATTGTCATTGTCAAGGATTTTACTCGGCGGCCCGAGTACTCCTTCCTGCTTAGAGCATCGGCCACTACATTGGCCTTGCCCGGATGATAACGAATTTCGCACTCGTAGTCATTTAGCAACTCTACCCATCTCCTCTGTCGCATGTTGAGCTCTTTCTGATTGAGGATATGCTGAAGACTTTTGTGATCAGTGAAGATAGTGCATTTCGTGCCGTAGAGGTAGTGTCTCCAGATCTTCAAAGCGAATACTACTGCTCCTAATTCCAGGTCGTGGGTAGTATAATTAACCTCGTGCGTCTTAAGCTGTCTTGATGCATACGCGATAACCTTCCCTCTCTGCATGAGCACACATCCGAGGCCTTGATTCGAAGTATCACAGTACACTACGAAGTCTTCGGTTCCCTCTGGGAGAGACAAGATCGGTGCGCTGCATAGGGCTTGTTTTAACGTTTGGAAAGCAGTTTCTTGTTTATTTTCCCACTTGAATATCACACCTTTCTGCGTCAAGGTGGTGAGTGGTTTCGCAATCTTGGAGAAGTTTTGTATAAATCTTCGGTAGTAGCCAGCAAGCCCAAGGAATTGTCGAATTTCGGTTGGCGTCTTGGGTGCTGACCAATTCTCGATTGCCTTGATCTTGGAGGGATCCACATGTATGCCTTTCTCACTTACCACATGGCCAAGGAAATCCACTTCTCTAATCCAGAATTCACACTTAGAGAACTTAGCATAAAGCTTCTCCGCTCTTAGTGTCTCTAGCACTTGGCGTAGATGTCGGCGATGCTCTTCTTCGCTTCGCGAGTAGATCAAGATATCGTCGATGAATACGATTACAAACTTGTCTAGGTAGGGTCGACACACTCTATTCATTAGGTCCATGAATACCGCAGGTGCGTTTGTTAAACCGAAGGACATCACCACAAACTCGTAGTGCCCATAGCGAGTTCTGAATGCAGTTTTGGGAATATCTTCTTCTTGAACTCGTAGCTGATGGTAACCTGACCTTAGGTCGATCTTTGAGAAGAAATTTGCTCCTTGGAGTTGGTCGAAAAGGTCGTCGATTCGGGGTAGAGGATATCGGTTCTTGATGGTGAGTTTGTTTAGTTCCCGATAGTCGATGCACATGCGAAAGGATCCGTCCTTCTTCTTTACAAAAAGGACTGGTGCTCCCCAAGGTGAGAAGCTTGGTCTGATGAACCCTTTGCTCAAAAGCTCGTTCAACTGACTGGACAACTCTTGCATTTCTGTTGGTGCGAGGCGGTATGGAGCTCTGGCTACGGGGGTAGCTCCGGGTATTAAGTCAATTCTGAAATCGACTTGTCGTGCGAGTGGTACACCAGGAAGATCTTCTGGGAACACATCTGGGAAGTTACACACTTTGGGGATGTCTTTGATGTCTTTCACGTCTTGTTTCTTGTCTACTACGTGGGCCAAGAAGGCGTGGTACTCCTTCCGGAGATACTTTTGGGCTTTGATGCATGTGATGATTTGTAAATTCGCACTAGGTTTGTCACCATAGATGAGAAGGGTTTCGTCATTTGGTAGATTGAGGCGAACGACCCTTTCGTAACATAGAATGTCGGCACGGTGAGGAGCTAACCAATCCATCCCGATGATTACGTCGAAGCTTTTTATGGTGACCGGCATCAGGTCAATTTTAAATGTATGGTTGTCTAGAGTGAGAGTACACTCTGAGTATATATCGCTAGTGCGTTCTACTTTCCCATTTGCTATTTCTACTACATAAGTATCCTTTAGTGATTGGGGATTTTGTTCAAGTAATTGTTTATATTGGTGGCTCACGAAACTCCTCTCCGCTCCACTATCGAATAGTACGCATGCATAAGAGTTATTGAGGAGAAACATACCGGTAACCACCGTGGGATCCTCGACTGCTTCCCCATGTCCTATTGCCAGGACTCTTCCTACTCCACCAGCATTAGGGGCTTGTGCTTTGGGGCAGTTTCTTTTGAAGTGACCTGCGTCTCCACAGTTGTAGCAGGTTCGGGTTGCCCCCGTACTGGCGAATTGGTTGATTGGTCGAGCCGGCGCTTTACAGAAACGAGCAGTGTGCCCCTTCCTGTCGCAGTTGTTACAGTGCATCTCCCTACAAGCACCATTGTGGTGAAAGTTGCACTTGTTGCACTTAGGTAGGGTTCCAGCATATGGCTTCGGTGGTGCTGGAGTGGTAGCAGTAGTGGCAGCATTAGTGGCAGCATGGACAGCAACAGTTTGTTGCTTCTTACCGGGGTCCTGTGCTGGTTGGCTCTTCTTTTCGTTCCAGAACTTCCTTTTGTTGTTTCCCCCTTTTGATTGATCAGTGGTGGTGGTTGTAGTATTATGACCGGCTCGGTGGTCAACAAGTTGTTGTGCCAGCTCCCTAGCACTGTCAAAAGTAGTTGGCCTTGAAGCCAGGACACTACTTTGCACTTGGAGAGACAGTCCCCAAAGGTATCGCTCCACCTTTTTCTCCTCCGGAGTAACCATTGTTGGGCAGAGGAGAGCCAATTCATTGAATCGGGTGGTGTAGGTTTCAAGGTCAGAGCCCGTCATCCTGAGGTTCCAAAGTTCTTGTTCCAACTTTTGAATTTCACCTCTCGGGCAGTACTCCTTCATCATCAACGTTTTTAGTTCTGCCCAGGTTATGGAGCTAGCCACTTCGAGAGTAAGTGAATTAATCCGGCAGTTCCACCAAGTAAGGGCCCGACCGGTGAAAGTGAAGGCTGCGAACTTAACTTTGCTCGCTTCGGGGCAAGAGCACACCTGAAAGACTACTTCGGTCTTTTCAAACCATTGCATTAAAGTGATGACTCCCCCGCTCCCATTGAAGTTGTCGGGTTTGCCATTGGTGAAGTCTTTGTAGGAACACTCTCTTGCACGCCACGTACTGTCTCCGTGGTTAGAGTTTGTAGCACCCGATCCAGAACCACCAGCTCTGTTTGTCCCTATCTGCGATATTGCGGCCGCTACGGCTGCTGTTACTGCAGCCTGGAACATCGCCGGATCAAACTGTGGAGGCAGCGGCGGAGGAGGTGTTGCTGTGTTGCCGGAAGGTCTTGGTCTTCTCCTTGGCGGCATGGTTCTATCATAAGTCGTAAACCAATGTACTTTTAGTAAAAGTATATTTATAGGAAGAGAAATCTTTTATACATAAAGTATATTATTACGTTGTTTTCCGGTATGTTTACGATACATACGATTTTATACTTTTAATTGACCCAATACATTGGGTTATGAGGTAAAATGAAAGTATAAAATATTTTATTTGAGTTTCCTTGTTTCCAAGTATATGACTGTTTGTAAAAGTTTCACATATACTAATTTAGTCGGGACATAATTAATATATTATATTTTAAAATGATCTTTATTGGTTACTTAATTAGTTGCAAAGTGCATACCAGTCATATGTGATTAAGATATAATAGTCCTTCGAATAGATGACCCTAACTCCAAGACCACAACCAAACAAGGACAGGAAGTGAAACAAAGATACATAAATTCTAAGTCTATAGCATCTTAGTTACATATGACCTTAGCGCATCTACTTAGCAGCTATTGATCTATAAATAAAGACCTATTTAATTCTCAGATAATTTATTATAGTAACACAAAATACTCCTATAGTATTTGTAAATGTTTAGTTTTGAGTTCTTAAAGTATCCTTTGTAGTCTGTTATTAGGTTTGTTAGATTTGTTGTCCATCCTGACCATCCCCCGGTATATGCAAGTCAATTCCCGGACAGATATAGTTGATCAGGCTATATCCTTCCCAGATTTAATCCACATATACTAAGGCATACTCAAAATGTTCAACTCTTCTTCTTTTGCTTTATGTTTTCGCTAGTTATGATACCATGCGAGCATGTAATGTATGTATGTATACTTTAATCAAGAAAATCATTTATTTTCTAAGAGTATATTTATTTGAAAAATGCACAAATCAGAGACTATTAGCCCCAATTGTGTTTATAGTTTGTATATCTTATGTGGTTTGATATACTTAATTCACTATAAACTGTGCTCTGATACCAATCTGTCACACCCTCAAACCAAGGATGGCGGAAACGTCCGGGGGTGGAGGACTTCATGTATAGTATCATAACAACAATTGTAATAGTAATTGAAGCAAACACAACCAACATATATATAATTGAAAAAGTGACATCATTGTATGAATTACATGTTTACGAATCAATTACAATATGTTGACAAAATATGAAATAGTAGACGCCTTAGCGCCCCATCCTCAAAAGCACTTGGTTACCTGTTTAATGATTTTCTGAGAATACAAGTTGTTTGAAAAAGTGTCAACACAAAGGTTGGTGAGTTCATAAGCTTTTGTTTGGTATTATTAAAAGCCTTTCGTTTGTAAAAGTAGTATTTGTGTTAGAAAATCCAATATTTTCCTTAATGTGTAAATGTAGTCTTAAAACCCAAAGACCGAAATGTACAAGTAATTTGTCATATTTATAGTAAAACAATGCAAGTTTAAATCGACATAAACTCGTTAAATTTTAATGAAGTTCCCGTAAATTCCAATGTTTATTAATACTTTATGTGAGTTTATTATAACCATACTATGACCAAGGTTGCCTAAAACGACGTTCTTCAGGCGTCGGAAAATGTTATGACATTTGTCACCCCAGACCTATCGGTCTAACTGTTGCATGCAGTTTAGGTGTGGGTTTGTCAAACCCAATATAGATCTATACACAAGTATCACGCTCTCCCTCAAGGAGACTCTGGTTACAATACAGGACTTAATGGTAATTTGAAGTAAATGTCTCACAAAGTCATTAACGGAATTACGTGTTATGAAAACTTGGTACCGTATGGCCGTACCTTGCTTAATGAAAATATCCTTTGTATAAATGTACCCTTTTTAAATGTATGTGTTATGTAATGTATCATAAACTATACCTATTATAGTTTATCAACCAAGGGTAGTACGTAGTAATGTATGCAAACTATATTCAAAATAGTTTATTAAATGTTTGAATGTATCGGTTGTACTTTGATTATAATCACTTGTTATTCTTTATATTTTATATGTCCAAATCCATTTGTAAACTGATGTGTGTCTAAATATTAAGATAAAATGTCATATATTGCAATAACATATAATCACATAAAGATATACACCTTGCTCAACATGTTACAAGGTGAAATGAAATTAACAGCAACTTTTCGTTGAATACAGTTTCTGTTACTGTTCTTAGAAAATTTATAGAAAAATCATCAAAGCTCTAAATCCAAATCCGCAAATTTTGAGAGTTTGGAATATGAGTCTAGTTTGTTCGTAAATTTTATCATGATTTTTAGTGATCTCTAACAGAGGTGAAAATGTTCATAATCACAGACTGGTCCGGGTTTGCCTCTGAAATGACAGGCAGTTTTGTAAAAATCACCATAAATGTTAGAAAAATCATATGGAGATGTGCAAGTAGCCATTTTAAAGCTAAGAGTTTGAACTACTTGCACCTGGAACAGTTTTGAAAACTAAAATATTTAAGTTGACCAAAACAGTCCGTGATTAAAGTCCATATTTTCTGATGTAATCTGTTAGAAAAAGTTTAATTGTGTTCTTGATGATTTTACTTGTATTCCCCCCTTAAAACTTAAGAAAAACATGTAAATATAGGGGTATGAACTCACCTTATGTGGTTTCAGTAGATGAAAGTGAGAGAGAGGAAATATTCAACCCAAGAACACTAAGAAGATGTCTTGATGATTCGAGAATCTAACACCGAATAAGATGGAATTTGTGTAAGATATCAATAAATTGAGTAGAATGGAGTGTAATAATTATATGAATGATGAAGATACTTACTAATTGAAGAAAGAAATCCCTGAAGAAAGCCTTGAAGTTCTTGAAGTTGAGAGAAAAGATGAGAGAATTTTGGAGAGTGTCCTTTGGTTGCTAAGTGTAGAATGAAAGAACTTTATGGAGAATGAGGAGAGAGGATCAATCCTCCAGCTCTTAGAACGTGGGAAGAGCTGGAGATTGGGTGTAAAGGTCCACTAAGGAGACAAGGGGTAGTGGGAAAGAGTGGCTAATCATAGAGTGAGGTGGTGGTGGTTTGCTTTTGCCATAAATTAAGGAAAAGCAAATATTCCCTCAATAATTAGTTCAACCACTAATTCTTTTAATATATTTTTATAAAAACCCTGGAGATTTATATATTTTGGGGCCTTAGTTTATAAAATAAAGTTTTGGGTGAAAATCCCACGTTAAAATAATGAAAAACGGAGTTAAAACGAAGTCGTAGTCGAAAACCGGGAAAAAAAGCTGAATCTGCGAAGTTGCTCGGTCTTGGGCCGAGGTTCGGACCTGAGGCTTCGGACCTGAGGCTTCGGTCCTGAGGCTTCGGTCCGAGGCTTCGGTCCTGAGCATTTCAGTCCGAGGCTTCGGTCCTGAGCACTTCGGATGCGAGGCTTCGGTCCTGAAGCTTCGGTTTTGGGTCCTTAAGGCTATTTTACCCGTTTTTACCCCGTTTCAAGTGGTTTTTGACCCGGTTAAGGGTCGTGATGACCCGAATGATTACAAAAAGTTAAAGGAACTTTTGAGAGAGATTTGGGAGAGATTTCTAATAAAGAGAGATTGAGTGAAAGAGATTGAGAGAGAGTTCTTTTGAGACCTTTTTGAGTGTTTGGCTTTGAAACGCAAGGTCCGTAATCCCCGTTAAGCCATGATTTAGTGTCCTACACAATCCCGATGATTGTGCAATAGTGTTTTATCGCTTTGGTTCGTTGTTTAGCACTGTTAAGGCTAAGGAAAATCAAACACATGAATTTTCGAAATGATGTTTTCTCATTAAAATAGCAAATTGTACAGTGATTACATAACGTAAACCCTAACATACAAGGGTTATTGGAGTTGACCGGTTTGACTTGTTGACTTTTTTTGACTTTGACTTGACCGAAATTTGACGGTTGTCACAGAAAATCACTAAGATATGGGTCCATAATGATTTTAGAAGGTTTAAAATAATGAAATATGGATTTGTACGAAAATCCTGTGCGAAAATCATTGAAAACGGGCTTAAAACGAAGTCGGGGTCGAAAACCGGGTGAAAAAGGGCTTCCTACGAAGTTGCTCGGATAGGGCCGAAGTTCGGTCCCCCAGCAGCCAGGACCGAAGGCGAAAGGGAAGAAATGGGCCGAACGCGAAATAGCCCGAAAGGAGGTTTGGTCCGAAGGGACCTTCGGTCCTCCGAGGTTCGGTTCGGTCCAGCAGGTTCAGCTCGGTCCAGCAGTTTCGGTTCTTAAGGGTTTCGGCTCTAATGGGGCTTCGGTCCTAATAGGAGCTTCGGCCCTATAAGGCTGTTTTTCAAAAAAACCTCCCGTTTCGAGCGGTTTTTAGCTCCGTTAAGGGTCGGGATGACCCGAATGATTCTAAAAAGTTAAAATAAATTTTGAGAGAGATTTGGGAGAGATTTGGGATAGAGAGAGATAGAGTGAAAGAGATTGAGAGAGGTTTCGTTTGTGACCTTTTTGGGTGTTTGGCTTCGTAACGCAAGGTTTGTACACCCCGTTAACCCTTGTTATGAACGTTATACGCCCTCGAGGGGTATGGAATAATGTTTTTTTGAGTAGTTTCATCACTTACTCTGATTAGGGTTTAGAATTCCCGAACACGTGAAAGCTCTAAGTGATACTTTGTATTAGGATTGCGAGTTTTATAATAGGAAACATATTGCAAACCCTAAAATACAAGGGTTAGCTGAGTTGACCGGTTTGACTTGTTAACTTTAATTGACTTTGACTTGACCAATTATAGTTATGGACTTTGACATTAATCCAACATATATATATATATATATATATATATATATATATATATATATATATATATATATATATATATATATATATATATATATATATATATATATATATATATATATATATATATATATATATATATATATATATATATATATATATATATATATAATACCACACAGGCTCATACAAAAATGCGAGTCACAAAAACAGCTAGCATCGTATATACACAATTTAGTGAGCCGACATTGGTGCCTTCGACTGTAACATCCCCAAATTCACGGTCATTTTAAAAATTTTATTTATGCTTATTTAAAAATCAGAGTATCCGTTTTAAAGAATAATATTGCGGAATTTGTTCCCATACAACGTGATAAAGGTATTATCAAAGCATTTCCGAAGAAATGTAATTTTATTTAAAACATCGGGATGTCATCATCAATACAGAAAACATAAGCATAAACAGACCTTACATTCATTTACACTAATGATTTACATCTCCTTTAATCTCTCAGTGTAATGTATCTTCGCATTGATACCTGTGATTCAAATAAACTGATTGGGTCAGGTTGGAAAACCTGGTGAGTACATAGGGTTTTCAACCCACAATAATATAACTATTATGTTTCATCATCAAACAATTAATTTAATTTCCCATCCCCATTATGTTCCTTATTCTTAAGAATCTTCCTAAGAATCATCTATTCTTCATTCATTCTTAAGGATTGTCCTAAGGAATAGCCACGAAGTCCATCGCTGTCAGGGTTTATCCAACAGGCACTAAGTCCATAGTTGCCGATGTTATCTATTAGGCACAACTGCCGATATTGTCCTTTAGGCGCAGCTGCCAAGATTATGATGTTCTCTATTAGGCACAACTGTCAATATTATCCTTTAGGCGCAGCTGTCATCATTTTTAGAATACATCTGGTGAACACGTTGTTCAAAAACACCTACAGGTTGTGGCGCAGCTGCCAATGTTCATCTATGGGGCACTAAGTCCATAGCTTCCAATGTTAATCTATATCATCTTTTATCTCCATTATTCATCTACCCATCTTTACTGTGACATCCCCATTTTCACGGCTAGAAAAAACCGATTTGTTTATGCTTTATTTGAAAATCATAGTATCTTTTTAGAGAAAAATGTTGTCAAATTTTTCCCAGAAAAACATGATAAATTCGTTATCAAAGCATTTCTGAAGAAATGTATTTTATTCATTTTTAAAACATTGGGATGTCATCGTCAATATAGAGACATAAGCTTAAACAGACCTTACATTTATTTACACTAGTGATCTCCTTAATCTCTCAGTGTAATGTAGCTTCATATCGATACCTGTGATACAAATAATTTAGGTTTACTCTTTATCCTAAATCATCATATATTATCAGGTATGTTCTTTAACACGTATTTCAGGCAACATCAAATAATTCGCACATAAACATATATTTAATACATCAATCAATACTTGTATTAAAATCATGTTCATGAAAAGGACTATGCAGTCACTTGTTAAGGTGGTGATTCCGAACTCAGACAGCGCTTCGCTTCTTAAAAATAATTTCCATTGACGAAACAACGGGTTTTATTAAAAACCGGGCTCTACGCGAGCAGAGCTTCTGAGCCGAAAAGCTCTTTTTCTCGGAGCCTTCGGGCACTCCGAGACTTTCTTCTAGCGCTAGGGAAGTTTCCTAGTCTTGGGGGGGGGGGTTGGGGAGTTAGAGAGAGAGTAGAGAGAGAAAGAGATGGCAAAAGGTATGAGAAAATCGGCTTGCCTCGCACCCCTTTTATAGGAGGTCGAGGCTTCAGAGCGCAGGGCGTTTGTGTTGGATTAGTGTCTAAGCCCGTAACTATATTTGGTATGTACTTGACCCGGTTATGCATGGTCCTTTTGGGTTGCCTTCACCAAAGCAACTTGACAAGGTAATTTGATATGAGAGGGAGGATATTATGGTTTATTAATATATTATAAGAATAATATATTTATTTAATTAGTATTAGTCATAAATTAATTAGGAATTAATTTGGTGACTAAAAGAGATTAATTAAATAAAGGGGCATAAACTGTCAAATGTGTGATAGTTGAGTTTTGGGCTGGGAAACCTAACGGACTAAGGGGGAACGAAATTATGATGAAAGGATCATCATATTTTCGTCCAAGGGCCTTATTCCAGAAGGTTCCTTGGGCTACTTGGTGGCTAAGGTATCCATTAGGGTTTAGACTGAAACCCTAACAGCCTGCACTATAAATAAGACCCCAAGGCTCCAATTTTCGACCACTTGCTTCCAAGAGAAACCCTAGGTCCGAAAATTAGCATCCTCCCTCCTCCCTCAAAGTTGCCTTCTTGCTTGAGGTGTTTGTGATCCATTAGAGGAGTTACAATTGTGACTCTAAGCTCAAGAGAAGAAGAAAAGAAGATCTAAGCCAATCTTTGAAGAGGTAAACATCTAGATCTGATGTAATAAGTTAATTTTCGAATTATGTATGCTAGATTAGGGTTTGGAAGTCTTGGATTCAATGCATGTACAATAGAGAAACCTAGATCCAAGCATTAGGGTTTGTATGAGCACATAGGATTGTTCTTATGCATAAAACCCATCAGTGGTATCAGAGAATTGATTGGTTTCTGTTGTATGTGATGCTTTAATTGTTTAATTGCTGAAAATCGTTTTTTTTGCCTCTGCCCGACTCAACTCGGCGAGTCAGTATCTGGACTCGGAGAGTTGGCCCGACTCGGCGAGTCCAGGACTGACTCGGTGAGTCTGTGCATCAGGCAGAGGATATTTCGGGATTTTGTTGCTGTTTTGTCATGGGATTAATGCCTAAATCGTTTTTTGAAGATAAAATCCGAATTTTATTATGTTTGAATGATTATCCCTGCCAAAACAAAAGATAATTTCAAATCTTTTGAATAATAGTTTCTTTATATGATAAATGTGGATTATTTGAATTATTTGGTAATTATCTTGTGACTAAAATTGGGTTAGGTCAAATATAGATAATCATAAAATGAATTGTTTAATTTATGTTATTTGTTATTTGATCCCTTGTGTTTTGAAAAGTTCAAAACTTGTCCTCAAGTTTTGAAATTTAAATTTTACGATTAAAAGTTTAATTTTGAATGATTTAAATTTCAAATCCTTAGAATTTTACAAGTTTAAAATTCAACCCTATACTATTATATTATTACAAGATTAATTAATATATATATGTATAAGAATAAGCTAGTCTTATCGCTAGTAGGCCTCATTCACGAAGCCAGTCTATAAGGTGGGTATAAGGTTGCTGCCTATAAAATGGCGCTTAATGGGTGTACACTCACACCTACCGCTTGCTTGACTGGTGGAGGGTCGTTAGCCGAACGGATAGGATAGGGCACTTATTTCCTCATTATAAGTATAATGGAAATATTAAAGTAACTACATTGTTTTATAAATTCCCAATCTTAGTTACTTTATGGTAAAATGTGAAAATGATGCTATTCCATGGAATTACACTTTGTACCCCTGTCAAACGTTAGTGGAGCGTGCGTGGCTAACCGGCACACTAATTTGGGATTGACATTGGTGACAAAGGGTGGCTCGATGTTTTATCATGGATCAATGGAGCGTGTGTGGCTAACCAGCACATTGATTAGGTGATGAAGACATTGAGTGCACCATGTTGATTCGCATGGTTATTCACAAACTTGTTTGCGATCCTCGGCATCCCAGTCGCAAATTTGAAGTGCATATCGAGATTTTAACATGCCATTGAAATGTTCAATGAATCTCAAAAGAAATCTAGGAATTTTAAAATACATTTAAAACTTAATTTCTTTTCGTTTTTCATGGTGAGAATTAGTGAATCGTCATTCACTTACCTTCAAATTATTTACTTTTTGATTACGGCATCCCTTTTCTAAGTTGTAAATAATGTTGTTGGATCCTAGCCCTAATTTCTCATTTGGGTGTTTAATTGGGGATTCATTTCTAATCAAACTTTGTTCCTTTCTATTTCAGATGTCTAACGCAAACGCAAACAACAACACTTCTGGGTCATTCTCGTTGATGAACCTATTGATGGGTTTTGAGCATTCTAACACTTCCTAAGTGTACATGCAACCCTAATAACCTTGAATCTATGTTTTCTCTATATACATGCAAATTTCTTTTTCAAGGTTATTTCCTAACTAGCATGGCATGGGGATCACATAAAACATAAAAACTAGTAGAAATACATACCTTGTTGTTGCTTGGATTCCTTCAAGACTTTGTGAGCCTAGCACCCCAAATGTTGTGCCTCAAATGCTTCACACAACACCACAAGACTTGGAATAACTTGATAGAATACTTCTAGCACTCAAAATCGGTTATGCCCTCTCTAGTAACACTAGGTCACGATTTTGCTAGCCATAGGGTTCCTTTTATAGTGTTGTCACAATTAGGGTTTACACATGAATGCCCTTAATTGTCATGACTCTTGATTTCTCATGACCCATGGGTTTGTAACTCCCATGGACTATCCATGGAGCTCCATATGGTTATAACCAAACCCATAAACCATGGATCATTAATCCACCATAAAAGAATTGATGATTGTCATAATCAACCCTATATATTTAATTAGTCTCACTTTGATCACTAGATTAATACTAGATTAACACTTGATCAATACTAATTAAATAATACTATTATTAATATATTAGAACTTATAATATATTAATAATCATAAGCGCCTTATTCTCTCATTTAGTCTATCCAAGTATTGCAATGCCATGCAACCCAAATGGACCATGCTAGGTCGGGTCAAGTACATACCAAATAAAGTTATGGACTTAGACACTATATCCAACAGTCTCCCACTTGGATAAGTCTAATAACTATATTTGCAAATATGACTTCAAAATCCGACTAGCAATCGTAGCTCTTTCAAAGTCTCTCGGAACTGAGATGATGATGATACGCCATTTAAGATAAGTGATCATATAATCCTCTGTTCTCATGATATCAGCCGGACAAACACATGGAACATGGTCTTACTTATTGTCCAACATTTGTTTCTCGATCTCTGATTTGTTTCGACATAGAACTAAATTGAACACATCAATTAGGTTCTGACCGGGCCCGGTACATAAGTCAAAACCAAATCATCGAGGGGCCCAAATATCGCTTCTATTTCTAGAAGGAACAGATAAACTTCGACTGATATGCTTGTACTAACTACTTGTTGAATTATTCACAAAGGCACGTTTTATGACATCGAGTTACCAATGCGTTTTCGTGCAATCAATGAATAACCAACTCATAGTCAACAACTCATATCTCTAGGTTTGAAGATTTATATGATATTACCGTCTCATGATCACTCGAGATAAATTCCATGAAGTGATGCAAGTGAGCGTGGGTTGGATCCAATACTCAGCCCTTATGAGTACTCATGAATGTTGTAGCAACCATTGCATTGTCCAAAGCACTTTTAGACAAATCATACAAGCCAAATTCATGACAGTCTTAAATCAATACTTACTTCCAAAGTTTGACTGACTGTGGATGGTTTGAATAATAACATAATTATTCTGGAAGTAAAAACATGCAAAATTGAAACATAGTAAACAATCAACACAAGATAGTAACACCTTACTCATAAATAAATAACAACTTTTATTTATCATCAAATGTCAATTACATTTTACAAGTTTCAGGAATCTAGTTATTGAAACTAATATCATCCTTCAGCCCAATGCGCCTCGCATGCTGTAAATGCTTAACCCTACTCAGTCCCTTCGTGAGGGGATCTGCCGGTTTCTCATCCGATGATACCCTCTTAGCAACGAGGAGTCCTTCTTCTATTCGATGTCTGATGAAATGGTATTTTCTGTCAATGTGCCGAGATCTCCCGTGATCTCTCGGTTCTTTAGCCAAAGCAACCGCACTTTCATTGTCACAGAAAATTTCCATTGGCTCCTTTATAGCTGGTACAAATCCAAGGTCTCCGATGAAGTTCTTTAGCCATATCGCCTCCTTAGCTGCTTCACTTGCTGCTATGTACTCTGATTCACAAGTAGAATCAGCTACTGTCTCCTGCTTGGAACTTTTCCAAGTAATTGCCCCTCCATTTAGGATAAAGACCCAGCCTGACTGAGAGTGGAAATTATCCTTATCAGTCTGGAAGCTAGCATCGCTATATCCTTCCACTCTCAAGTCATCACTGCCTCCGAGGGTAAGGACCCAATCCTTAGTCCTCCGCAGATACTTGAGAATGTTCTTTACCGCTGTCCAGTGTGCCTTGCCAGGGTTCCCTTGATATCTACTGACCATGCTCAAAGCAAAGGCCACATCAGGGCGAGTATAAGTCATAGCATACATGATCGAGCCCACAGCGGAAGCATATGGTATATGACTCATTTCAGCTATCTCAGCCTCTGTACTCGGACTCTGAGTTTTACTCAGCTTGGCATTACTATGGATTGGTAATTCTCGTTTCTTGGATTCTTGCATGCTGAACCTCTTCAGCACCTTATCCAAGTAAGTACTTTGACTAAGTCCAATTAGTCTCTTACTCCTATCTCTCAATATCCTTATCCCTAGGATATAGGCAGTTTCCCCAAGGTCCTTCATAGCGAAACACTTCCCAAGCCAGGACTTAACCTCCTGCAAGGTTGGGACGTCGTTTCCTATGAGAAGTATGTCATCCACATACAACACCAAGAAGCTAACTATGCTCCCACTAGCCCTGACATACACACAAGACTCATCCTCACTCCTAGAAAAGCCAAACTCTTTGACTTTCTCATCAAAGCAAAGATTCCATCTGCGAGATGCTTGTTTCAATCCATAAATGGATTTATCAAGCTTACACACTCTATTAGGGTATCTTGTATCGACAAGACCCTCTGGTTGAGCCATGTAAGCATCCTCAGCCAACTTTCCATTAAGGAAAGCGGTTTTGACATCCATTTGCCATATTTCATAATCATGAAATGCAGCTATGGCTAACAATACTCTAATAGACTTAATCTTAGCTACTAGTGAGAAGGTCTCATCATAGTCAACTCCCAGAGTTTGAGTAAAGCCCTTCGCAACCAGTCGCGCTTTGTAAGTGTGTACCTTCCCATCCATGTCGGTCTTCTTCTTGAAGATCCATTTGCTCCCAATTGTCTTACGACTTGGTACATTGTCAACCAAGTTCCAAACTTGATTGTCATACATGGACTGAATCTCGCTGTCCATAGCCTCCTTCCATTTAGCAGACTCAGGGCCTGCCATGGCTTCCCTGTAATTATTAGGTTCATCCAAATCTATTAGTGTACTATCACTAATAAATGTATCACCTTCAGTGGTGATGTGATAACCATAATAAAAATCAGGTGTGTTCCTCACCCTAGTGGAACGTCTTGGAGGTACAGACTCATCTATCGGATCAACAGGAGTTTCCTCCTTAGGTTGGTCGATAGCATTTGAGGTTCCTTCACCACTTGACTCTTGAAGCTCTTCAAGGTCAATTTGCCTCCCACTGTCCCCTTGGTTTATGAATTCTCTCTCACGAAAGACTCCTCTTCTTGCTACAAAGACCACATTATCACTGGGTCTGTAGAAGAGGTAACCAAAGGATCTTTGTGGGTAGCCGATGAAAATACACCTCTCACTTCGAGGTTCAGGCTTATCATGAGTCTCACGCCTCACGAAAGCTTCACAACCCCAAATTTTGATGTGGTCCAAATTGGGAACTTTCCCAGTCCACATCTCGTGAGGTGTTTTGGTAACCTTTTTAGTAGGGACTAGATTAAGGATATAGGCGGCAGTCTCTAAGGCATACCCCCAGAAAGAGATTGGTAACGAAGCTCGACTCATCATGGAACGAACCATATCCAACAAGGTTCGATTGCGCCTCTCAGCTACACCATTCAACTGTGGTGTTCTGGGAGGTGTCAATTGTGAGACAATCCCACATTCCTTAAGATAGTCAAGGAACTCAATGCTAAGATACTCTCCTCCCCGATCGGATCGGAGCATCTTGATGTTCCTGCCCAATTGATTCTCCACTTCCTGCTTAAACTCTTTGAACTTTTCAAAGGTTTCTGACTTATGCTTGATTAAGTAAATACATCCATATCTACTGTAATCATCAGTAAAAGTCACATAATAGCGATTAGCATCCTTTGTAGCAACTCTGAAGGGCCCACACACATCCGTGTGTACAAGGTCCAACAAACCTTCACCCCTATCACAAGTACCTGTGAAGGGTGACTTTTTCATTTTTCCAAGTAAACAAGACTCGCAACTATCATCTGACTTGAGGTCAAATGATTCCAAGACTCCAGCCTTTTGGAGTTGGCCTATGCGCTTCTTGTTAACATGTCCAAGACGACAATGCCACAAGGATGCTTTATCCAAGCTATCTGAAGAATCAATATACAACACATTATTTCCTAGATTGTCTACAACATTCACGGCTTCATATACACTATCACAAGGTAATGCTTTAAAGTAAAATACATCATTGTAATAAACAGTAATAGCACCATTTTTATTATCAAATGAAAATGAAAAACCTTGTTTGTACAAGCCATGAAAAGAAATAATATTTCTCGCCATTTCGGGCGAGTAACAACACTTATTCAAATCTAACATTAACCCATTATTAAGCAATAAAGAATAAACTCCTATCTTGGTAACAGGTGATGCTTTCCTGTTGCCCATGACTAAGTTTATCTTCCCGTGCTCCACTTGCTCACTTCTTCTTAGTGCCTGCAAATCAGTACAGATGTGAATACCACAACCTGTATCAAGCACCCAAGAATTAGCATTAGATGAGTTATTAGACAATATTGTGTAAATACCTGCATGGGTGGGTTTAACCTTCCCATCCTTTACATCTTGCAGATATTTAGGGCAGCTTCGCTTGAAGTGTCCCTTATCCTGGCAATAGAAGCACTGTGCTTCCTTTGGGTTTGAAGAAGGAGTAATGGGACCTTTCTTTGTCCCACTTGAAGAGGAACCATCAAGAGTCTTACCCTTGGTACCCTTCGAAGGGTTTTTCCTCTTCTTACCCTTTCCCTGCCCAATAGCCAGAACATGGGCTGTTGAAGGAGTAGAAGTAGCAACCGCTTTACCCTTAAGGCCATTTTCAGCTGTCCTTAAGAGTCCTTGAAGTTTGCTAAGTGTGACTTCCTCCTTGTTCATATGATAAGTCATACGAAACTGATCATAACTTGGAGGTAAGGAATGGAGAATGATGTCAATCGCCATTTCCTCAGGAAAGTCAACATTTAGCTTCAGCAACCGGTCAACGAACCTTTGCATCTTCTGCAAGTGACCGGTGATGGGTTCACCATCCTTCATCCTTGCGGTTATCATGGAGGAGATGATTTCATACCACTCCTGACGCGCGCTCTGAGGATACCTTTCCATCAGATCCAGGTGCATCTCATAGGGGTAGAAATCTTCATAGGATTTTTGAAGTTCAGGAGTCATGGTGGCCATCATGATGCATGCTACTTTAGTAGCATCCTTTTCATGTGCAACAAACTCCGTAAACTCTTCAGGAGTAACAGTGGCTTCATTCACAACCTTAAGCTCCTTATCGAGTACATATTCTTTGTCCTCATAGCGGGTAATCATTCTGATGTTTCTGATCCACTCATTGAAATTGGATCCATCAAAGATGACCTTACCACACAAGTTCATAAGGGAAAAGGAGCCTGTTGGGTTTGAGCCAGAAGCATTGTTGGAAGACATCTGAAAGGAAAGAAAGACAAGTTTCATTAGATTAGGAATCCTTAATAATTCACCCAAATGAAATATTAAGGCTAGGATCCAACAAACTATTTATAGTTGGAAGAGGGATGCCGTAATCCATACTATAAAATATTTGAAGGTAGGTAAATGATGATTTACCAATTTCCACCATAAGAACGAAATATTTTATTATTAGGTTTTATTGGTTTTGAAACTCCTAGATCTTTTGAGATACATTGAACTTTTCAATGGCATGTTTGAATCTCAATTGTGCCCTCTCAAGTTTGTGACTGGGATGCCAAGGATCACAAACAAGGTGTGAATAACCATACAAATTGACTTGGTACCCTCAACAATATTACCTAATCGATGTGCCGGTTAACCACACACGCTCCACCGATCTATAATAAGGTCAAGTTACCCTTTGCCACTCTTACTAGTCCATGTTAGTGTGCCGGTTAACCACACACGCTCCACTAACGACTTGGTAAGGTACAAAGTGTAATTTTATGGGCTAGCACCAATTTCACATTTTCCTAAAGTAACTAAGATTGGGAATTTATAATGTATAGTTACTTTATAATTCATTATACTTTTAACAAGTATTTAAAGTCGTATCCTACCCGTTCGGCTAACGACCCTCCACCGATCAAGGAAGCGGTGGGTGAGAGTGGACACCTATTAAGTCACCATTTTATAGGCAACAACCTTATACCCCCTTATAGACCGGCTTCGTGAATGAGGCCTACTAACGGTAAGAATGACATATTCTTATACATATCTATATAATAAAATTATAATAATAGTATAAGTGTTGATTTTTAAACCTTTTAAAAATCTAAGGTTTAATTTGGAATTAAAGTATTAAAGTGTAAGACTTTTCAAATTCCAAAACTTGAGGGCAAGATTTGAAACTATTCCAAGTCTCTTCAATTTGTAACTTATGAGTTTTAATGGTTCATAAAAATGAAGACACTTCATTTTATGAAACCTCTTTAGTTCTTTAATCATAATTAAAAGAAGTGACTTTTGGTTATCCATAACTTGAAGACAAGTTATGGACACCATCATAGCCATTAAGATCATGAATTAAACACACATGGAGGTTACACATAATTCCTATGATCTTCTAAACTCATATGAACACAAATTCATGTCAAACAATTTCAAGAAAATCATATAAACATATACAATACTTGAAAATTGATAAAAGTCATGTAAAATGGGTTAACATAATCATTATCATTTTGAAAAACAGATTTTACAAGTCCAAAACAGATTGGGATAATGATCTTAATCCATTTCCAGCAACAAAACTCGAAAAAACTGCCCAGCACGCTCCTACTCGCCGAGTGCATTATTCTACTCGTCGAGTAGGATGAATTTGTTCATGGACTCGGCGAGTCCTCCCCATGGACTCGGCGAGTCCAGTCGTCAGAATGCAGAATTTTCGATTTTTAAGCAGTTTTGCATCAAGTATACAGAAAACAATCCTAGGCTCTGATACCACTGATGGGTTTTGAGCATTCTAACACTTCCTAAGTGTACATGCAACCCTAATAACCTTGAATCTATGTTTTCTCTATATACATGCAAATTTCTTTTTCAAGGTTATTTCCTAACTAGCATGGCATGGGGATTACATAAAACATAAAAACTAGTATAAATACATACCTTGTTGTTGCTTGGATTCCTTCAAGACTTTGTGAGCCTAGCACCCCAAATGTTGTGCCTCAAATGCTTCACACAACACCACAAGACTTGGAATAACTTGAGAGAATACTTCTAGCATTCAAAATCGGTTATGCCCTCTCTAGTAACACTAGGTCACGATTTTGCTAGCCATAGGGTTCCTTTTATAGTGTTGTCACAATTAGGGTTTACACATGAATGCCCTTAATTGTCATGACTCTTGATTTCTCATGACCCATGGGTTTGTAACTCCCATGGACTATCCATGGAGCTCCATATGGTTATAACCAAACCCATAAACCATGGATCATTAATCCACCATAAAAGAATTGATGATTGTCATAATCAAGCCTATATATTTAATTAGTCTCACTTTGATCACTAGATTAATACTAGATTAACACTTGATCAATACTAATTAAATAATACTATTATTAATATATTAGAACTTATAATATATTAATAATCATAAGTGCCTTATTCTCTCATTTAGTCTATCCAAGTATTGCAATGCCATGCAACCCAAATGGACCATGTCGGGTCGGGTCAAGTACATACCAAATAAAGTTATGGACTTAGACACTATATCCAACACCTATGTCAAAAGGTGACATTTGATGGCTCGAACTTCAACGAGTGGATGAGATACATTCGCATGATAACTCGCTACGAGGACAAAGAATATGTCCTCGACGAGAAGCTAGAAAAGATCAACCCAGAAGAAGCTACTCCTGAAGAGATGGCCACCTTTGAGGCCCACGAGCGTGATGCAACGAAAGTTCATTGCATCATGTTGGCTACCATGAACCTCGAACTCCAAAAGTCCTATGAGGACATGTATCCATATGAGATGCACCAAGATTTGCTGGACAAGTATCACCAGAGCGCGAGACAAGAGCGCTATGAGATCATCACCAACATGATCACTGCTAGGATGGGGAGTGGAGAATCCCTAACTGCTCATTTGCAAAGAATGCAAAGGTATGTTGATCGTCTTCTCAAACTTAATGTTAAGTTTGATGAGGATTTGGCTATCGACATCATCCTTCACTCCTTGCCTTCCTGCTACAACCAGTTCATAATGACCTACCATATGAACAAAGAAGAGGTCACCCTGAGTAAACTTCAAGGGCTCCTGAGGACAGCTGAGAGCAACCTCAAGGACAAATCTATTGCATCATCCTCTACTGTAGCTGCTCCTGTGTTGGCAATTAGCCAAGGAAAGGGAAAGAAGAGGAAGGATCCTTCTAAGAGCCACCATAAGGGTAAGACCCAAGATGGTTCCTCTTCTAGTGGGACCAAAGCAGGTTCTGTTAAGCCCTCTTATGACCCCAAGGAAGCAGAGTGCTTCTATTGCCACCAGAAGGACGACTGGAAACGAAGCTGCCCTAAATATCTGCAGGATATTAAGGATGGGAAGATAAAGCCCACCTTTACAGGTATGTATTTAATTAAATCTAATAACTCATCACTTGCTACTTCATGGGTCCTTGATACTGGATGTGGTTACTGTTGGATATAGTGTCTAAGTCCATAACTATATTTGGTATGTACTTGACCCGACCCGGCATGGTCCATTTGGGTTGCACTTCACCCGGACAATTTATGGATAATCGTTTGAGAATAGTATAAGTTATGATTTATTAATATATTATAAGTCCTAATATATTAATATAAAATCATATTATTTAATTAGTATTGATCTATAATTAATCTAGAATTAATTTAGAGATCAAAAGTATGACTAATTAAATATGGGCTCTTGTATTTATATAGTGTGGGCTAATGCTTATTTGGAATGGGCTAGGCTTGCATGGAAAGTCCATGGATACTCCATGGAGCTTTAACCCATGGATCTCATGGAAATGAAAATACATGGGTATTAGGGTTTACATGGATGTAACCCTAATCCACCACACTATATAAAGGAGGCTTTGGTTCTTGAAATCACACGAGTTGTGGTGAGTAAAGTAAGAGGGCCGATTTCAAGAAGGTGATTACTATTCTCTCAAAGTTCCAAGTTTGTGGTGATTTGTGATTTCCATTTGAGGCATCCACACTATTGGTGCTAGGCTCTAAAACTCCAAGCAATCAACTACAACTACAAGGTAAGTAATTCTACTAGCTTTATTTGATTCAAGTTCCCCATGCCATGCTAGATAGGATAAGAACCTTGGAAAAATAATTATTTGCATGTATCATAGTCAAACATAGATCCAAGGTTTCTAGGGTTGCACGTACACCATAGGAGTGTTAGAATGCTCAAAAACCCATCAGTGGTATCAGAGACTGGTTTGTTTATTTGATACTTGATGCAAAAAAAAAAAAAACTTGAAAATCGAAGTTTTGTTCAAAAGCTCGTATCAAAATTTCAAGTTTTGTATATGTGCTTACGATTCTTGAAATTTTTGATATGAACATTCATAAACATATGAGTTTAGAAGATCATAGAAATTATGTGCTAATAATTGATTAGATTAATTCTTGATCTTTATGTGTTTTAATGGAGTCCATAACTAGATCTTAAGTTATGGATAACCAAAAGTCACATTTATAAATAACCATTAAAAGAACACATAGGTTACAAAAAATGAAGAGTCTTCATTTTTAATAACCATTAACTCATAAGTTATGAGAAATGAAAAGTTTTGAAAGTTTACAAAACTTGCCCTCAAGTTTTGGAACATGTAAAGTCATATTAAAAACTTTAGTTCCAACCCCTAGAATTTTAAAAGTTAAAATTCAACCCTTATACTTTATAATATTATAAGTTTAATAATATTTATATATGTATAAGATCAATTCGTCTTACCGCTAGTACGCCTCATTCACGAAGCCGGTCTATAAGGGGGGTATACGGTTGTTGCCTATAAAATGGCAACTTAATGGGTGTCCACTCTCACCCACCGCTTCCTTGATCGGTGGAGGGTCGTTAGCCGAACGGGTAGGACAAGGACTTATAAATTCTCATTAAAAGTATAATGATAATACTAAAGTAACTAAACTTTATTGAATTTCCAATCTTAGTTATTTTAGGAAAGTGTGAATAAGGTGCTAATCCATGAAATTACACTTTACACTTTGTTTAAGTCGTTAGTGGAGCGTGTGTGGTTAACCGATACACTAACTTGAACTTAACAAGGTAGGTAAAGGGTGACTTAATGTTTATCAGAGTATCGATGGAGCGTGTTTGGTTAACCGGCACATCGATTGAGGGGTAATACATTAAGGGTACCAAGTAATTTGCATGGTTACTTCACACCTTGTTTTGTGATCCTCGGCATCCCAGTCACAAAACTTGAAGGGCACACTCGAGATTGAAACATGCCATTGAATAAAGTTCAATGAATCTCAAAGAATCTAGGAGTTTCTAAACCAATTAAAACCTAATTAAATATTTCGTTTTTCATGGTGGAAGTTGGTGAATCGTCATTCACCTACCATCAAATATCTTATAGCTTAGATTACGGCATCCCTCTTCTAAGTTATAAAATATTGTGTTAGGTCCTAGCCTTAATATTACATTTGGGTGTTTTGTTAAGGACTATCTCTATATCTAATCTAATCTATTCCCTCTTCTTTTCAGATGTCTTCCAATAACAATGCTTCTGGCTCAAACCCTTCTAGCTCCTTCTCTCTCATGAATCTTTATGGGAGAGTCATCTTTGATGGGTCCAACTTTACAGATTGGATCAGAAACATCAGGATGGTCACTCGGTATGAGAACAAAGAATATGTTCTCGACAAGGAGCTGAAGGTACCCGAGCCAACTGCTACTCCTGAAGAGCTTGCTGAATATGAGGTACATGAAAGAGATGCTACAAAAGTGGCATGCATCATGATGGCCACCATGACAGCCGAGCTCCAAAAGTCCTATGAGGACTATTATCCTTTTGAGATGCATCAGGACTTGATGGACCGCTACCATCAAAGTGCTCGTCAAGAGCGATATGAAATAATCTCCTCCATGATAACAACCCGAATGAAGGATGGTGAACCCATCACGGGCCACATGCAGAAAATGCAAAGGTATGTGGACCGTTTACAGAAGCTGAATGTGAACTTCCCTGAGGAGTTAGCAATAGACATCATTTTGCACTCCTTACCATCGTGTTATGATCAATTCCGCATGACATATCACATGAACAAGGAAGAAGTCACCCTTAGCAAACTTCAAGGACTCTTGAAGACCGCCGAAAGTGGTCTAAAGGGTAAGTCGGTTGTTACTACTCCTACTCCTACTCCAACTGCGGCCAATGTCTTGGCAATCGGGCATGGAAAAGGGAAGAAGAGAAAGAACCCTTCTAAGGGTACCAAGGGTAAGACCCTTGAAGGCTCCTCTTCAAGCAAAACCAAGAAAGGTTTTGTCACTCCTTCTGCTAACCCTAATGAGGCTGAATGCTTCTATTTCCATGAAAAGTCGCACTGGAAGCGAAACTGCCCAAAGTACCAGCAAGATTTGAAGGATGGGAAAGTCAAACCCAACCATGCAGGTATATACACTATATTGTCTAATAACTCACCTCATTCTAAGTCTTGGGTCCTTGATACAGGTTGTCGTATTCACATATGTTGTGATTTGCAGGGACTAAAAAGAAGTGAGAATGTGGAGCAGGGAAAGATAAACTTGATCATGGGAAACAGGAAAGCTTCACCTGTCACCAAGATATGAGTTTATTCCTTAGTGCTAAATAGTGGGTTTACATTAGATTTGAATAAATGTTATTATTCGTCAGAAATGGCAAGAAATGTTATTTCCTTTCATGCATTGTATAAACAAGGTTTTACCTTTTATTTTGATAATAATAATGGTAGTATTGATGCTTTCTTTAATAATGTTCTTTATTTTAAAGCATTACCTTGTGATGGCGTGTATGAAACTGTATCTGTTGTAGATAATCTAGGAAATAATGTATTGTGTATTAAGTCTTCCACTAGCTTAGATAAAGCATCCTTATGGCATTGTCGTCTTGGACATGTAAGCAAGAAACGCATAGACCAACTCCAAAAGGATGGAGTCTTGGAGTCATTTGACCTAAAGTCAGATGATAGTTGTGAATCTTGTTTGCTTGGTAAAATAACAAAGTCACCTTTTACTGGCACTTGTGCTAGGGGTCAAGGTTTGTTGGACCTCATACACACGGATGTGTGTGGATCCTTCAGAACTGCCACAAGAGATGCTAATCGGTTCTATGTGACTTTTACTGACGATTTTAGTTAATATGGATATGTCTAAGTAATCAAGCATAAGTCAGAAACCTTTGAGAAATTCAAAGAGTTTAAGCAAGAAGTGGAGAATCAGTTGGGCAGGAACATTAAGATGCTTCGATCCGATCGTGGTGGTGAGTATCTTAGTGCTGAGTTCCTTGACTATCTTAAGGAATGTGGGATTGTCTCACAATTGACACCTCCTAGGACACCACAGTTGAATGGTGTAGCTGAGAGGCGCAATCGGACCTTGTTGGACATGGTTCGTTCCATGATGAGTCGAGCTTCACTACCAATCTCATTTTGGGGGTATGCCTTAGAGACTGCCGCCCATATCCTTAATCTAGTCCCTACAAAGAAGGTTGCCAAAACACCTCACGAGGTGTGGACTGGAAAAGTTCCCAATCTAGACCACATCAAGATTTGGGGTTGCGAGGCTTTTGTGAGACGCGAGACTCACGATAAGCTCGAACCCCGAAGCGAAAGGTGTATTTTCATTGGCTACCCACATAAATCCTTTGGTTACATCTTCTACAGACCCAGTGATAATGTGGTCTTTGTAGCAAGAAGAGGATTCTTTCGAGAGAGAGACTTCATGAGCCAAGGAGACAATGGGAGGCAACTTGACCTTGAGGTAATTCAAGAGTCAAGTGGTGAAGGAACCTCAAACCCTAGCCCTCAACCTGAGGAGGAAACTCCTGTTGAGCCGACTGAAGAATCTATACCTCTGAGGCGTTCCACCAGAGTTAGGAATGCCCCTGAGCATTATTATGGTTTTCATATTACTGCAGAAGGTGAGACACTTATTAGTGATAACACACTGGTAAATCTGGATGAGCCTAACAGCTACACGGAAGCCATGGCAGGCCCTGAGGCTGCTAAATGGAAAGAGGCTATGGATAGCGAGATACAGTCCATGTATGACAATCAAGTTTGGAACTTGGTTGACAATGTACCTGATCGTAAGATAGTTGGGTGCAAATGGATCTTCAAGAAGAAGACCGACATGGATGGTAATGTACACACTTATAAGGCACGACTGGTTGCAAAGGGCTATTCTCAAACTCTGGGAGTTGATTATGATGAGACCTTTTCACCATTGGCCAAGATTAAGTCTATTAGGTTTCTGTTAGCCATTGCTGCATTTCATGATTATGAAATATGGCAAATGGATGTCAAAACCGCTTTCCATAATGGAAAGTTGGCTGAAGATGTTTACATGGTTCAGCCAGAGGGTTTTGTCAGTATAGAGTACCCCAGTAGAGTGTGTAAGCTCGAGAAATCTATTTATGGATTAAAACAGGCACCTCGCAGATGGAATCTTTGCTTTGATGAGAAAATCAAAGAATTTGACTTTTCAAGGAGTGAAGATGAATCTTGTGTCTATATCAAGGCTAGTGGGAGTATAGTCAGCTTTTTGGTACTGTATGTGGATGACATACTACTCATAGGAAATGACATCCCAACCCTGCAGGAAGTAAAGTCCTGGCTTGGGAAGTGTTTCGCTATGAAGGACCTTGGAGAAGCTGCCTATATCCTAGGGATAAGGATTTTGAGAAACAGGAGTAAAAGACTAATTGGACTTAGTCAAAGCACCTATGTGGACAAAGTGTTGAAAAGCTTCAACATGCATAACTCCAAGAAAGGAGAGTTACCCATCCAGAGTAACGCCAGATTGAGTAAGACACAAAGCCCTAGTACTGAGGCTGAGATAGCAGAAATGAGTCGAATACCTTATGCTTCAGCTGTAGGATCGATCATGTATGCTATGACGTGTACTCGACCTGATGTAGCAGTTGCTCTGAGCATGGTTAGCAGGTATCAGGGGAACCCTGGCAAGGCACACTGGACTGCGGTAAAGAATATCCTCAAGTACCTACGGAGGACTAAGGACTGGGTCCTTACCCTCGGTGGCAGTGAGGACTTGAGAGTTGTAGGGTACAGTGATGCTAGCTTTCAGACTGACATGGATAATTTCCGCTCTCAGTCGGGCTGGGTCTTTACTCTAAACGGAAGGGCAATTACTTGGAAAAGTTCCAAGCAGGAGACAGTGGCTGATTCCACTTGTGAATCAGAGTATATAGCAGCAAGCGAGGCAGCAAAGGAGGCTATATGGCTAAAGAACTTCATCGGAGACCTTGGAGTTGTACCAGCTATAAAGGAGCCAATGGAGATTTTCTATGACAGCAATAGTGCGGTTGCCTTAGCCAAGGAACCAAGAGATCATGGGAGATCCAGACACATTGATAGAAAATATCACTTCATTAGACATCGAATAGAAGAAGGAATCCTCGTGGCAAAGAGGGTATCATCGGATGAGAACCCATCAGATCCCCTCACGAAGGGACTGACTCGGGCTAAGCATCTCCAGCATGCTCGGAGCATAGGGCTGAAGGATGATATTAGTTTTAGTAGTTAGATAATCTTGAAATTTGTAAAATGTAATTGACATTTGATGATAAATAAAAGCTGTTATTTATGAGTAAAGTGTTGCTATCTCTTGTCAATCGTTTACTATTATTTCTTTTTGCATGTTTTGACTTCCAGAATAATTATGTTATGGTTTATATCATATTATTCAAACTCTCCACAGTCGGTCATATGTTGGAAGTAGATATGAATCAAGACTGTCATGGGTTGGCTTGTAGAGGTCTAAGATGTTAGACAAAGCGGGGCTACAACACTCATGAGTGCTCATAAGTTCTGAGTATTGGATTCAACCCACGCTCACTTGTATCACTTCATGGAATTTATCTCGAGTGATCGTGAGACGGTAATATCATATAAGTCTTCAAACCTAGAGATATGATTTGTTGCCTATGAGTTGGTTATGCATTGATTGCATGAAAACGCATTGGTAACTCGATGTTATAAACCGTGTTTTTGTGTGTAATTCAACAAGTAGTAGAGCAAACATATGAGTCGAAGTTTATCTGTTCCTTCTAGGATTAGAAGCGATATCTGGGCCCCTCGATGATTTTGTTTTGACCTATGTACCGGGCCCGATCAGAACTAAATTGATGTGTTCAGTTAAGTTCTATGTCAAACAAATCGGAAATCGGGAAACAAATGTTGGACAATAAGCAAGACCATGTTCCATGTATTTGTCCGGCTGATATCTAGAACAGAGGATTATATGATCACTTATCTAAAATGGCGCTTCATATTTCAACAGAGTTTAAAGAGCTACGATTGCTGATCGGTTCCTGAAGTCATACTTGCAACTATAGTTATTAGACTTATCCAAGTGGGAGACTGTTGGATATAGTGTCTAAGTCCATAACTATATTTGGTATGTACTTGACCCGACCCGGCATGGTCCATTTGGGTTGCACTTCACCCGAACAATTTATGGATAATCGTTTGAGAATAGTATAAGTTATGATTTATTAATATATTATAAGTCCTAATATATTAATATAAAATCATATTATTTAATTAGTATTGATCTATAATTAATCTAGAATTAATTTAGAGATCAAAAGTATGACTAATTAAATATGAGCTCTTGTATTTATATAGTGTGGGCTAATGCTTATTTGGAATGGGCTAGGCTTGCATGGAAAGTCCATGGATACACCATGGAGCTTTAACCCATGGATCTCATGGAAATGAAAAGACATGGGTATTAGGGTTTACATGGATGTAACCCTAATCCACCACACTATATAAAGGAGGCTTTGGTTCTTGAAATCACACGAGTTGTGGTGAGTAAAGTAAGAGGGCCGATTTCAAGAAGGTGAGTACTATTCTCTCAAAGTTCCAAGTTTGTGGTGATTTGTGATTTCCATTTGAGGCATCCGCACTATTGGTGCTAGGCTCTAAAACTCCAAGCAATCAACTACAACTACAAGGTAAGTAATTCTACTAGCTTTATTTGATTCAAGTTCCCCATGCCATGCTAGATAGGATAAGAACCTTGGAAAAATAATTATTTGCATGTATCATAGTCAAACATAGATCCAAGGTTTCTAGGGTTGCATGTACACCATAGAAGTGTTAGAATGCTCAAAAACCCATCAGTTACCACATTTGTTCTGATTTGCAGGGGCTAAGAAAAAGTAGGGAAGTGGAGCATGGAAGGATAAACTTGATCATGGGAAAGAAGAAGTCTTCACCAGTAACCAAGATCGGAGTTTATTCCTTAGTGTTTAGTAATGGGTTAGGGCTAGATTTAAATAATTGTTGCTATTCGCCAGATATGGCAAGGAACATCATTTCTTTTCATGGATTGTTTAGACAAGGTTTCAGATATTCGTTTGATAATAGTAATGGTTCTATTAATGCTTATTTGAATGGTGTCTTTTATGCATTACCTTGTAATGGGATTTATGAATCTGTGTTAGTTATAGATAATTTAGGAAATGATGTTTTGAATATTGATTCGTCCACAAGTTTGGACAAAGCATGCTTGTGGCATTGTCGCCTTGGCCATGTTAACAAGAAACGTATAGCCCAACTCCAAAAGGATGGAGTCTTGGAGTCATTCGACCTTAGGGATGATGACGTGTGTGAATCTTGTTTACTTGGGAAGATGACCACGTCACCCTTTACTGGTACATGTGAAAGGGGTGAGGGTGTATTGGATCTCATACATACAGATGTATGTGGACCCTTTAGATCCACCACAAGGGACGCTTGTCGCTTCTACGTGACTTTTACAGACGATTATAGCAGATATGGATATATCTACTTGATCAAGCAAAAGTCAGAAACCTTTGAAAAGTTCAAAGAGTTTAAGAATGAAGTGGAGAATCAGCTGGGCAGGAAAATAAAGATGCTTCGATCTGATCGAGGAGGAGAGTACCTAAGTCTTGCGTTTCACGACTATCTAAAAGAATGTGGAATAGTTTCACAATTAACGCCTCCTAGAACGCCACAATTGAATGGTGTGGCTGAGAGACGTAATTGAACCTTATTGGACATGGTTCGTTCTATGATGAGTTGTGCTTCGTTACCAATCTCATTCTGGGGGTATGCCTTAGAGACTGCCGCCCATATCCTTAACTTAGTTCCCGCCAAGAAGGTTGCCAAGACACCTCACGAGATGTGGACAGGGAAAGCTCCCTTGTTAGCACATATCAAGGTTTGGGGTTGTGAAGCTTTCGTAAGAAGAGAGACTCACGACAAGCTAGAACCTCGTAGTGAGAAGTGTTATTTCATCGGCTATCCACAGAAGTCTTTTGGCTATGTCTTCTATAGACCAAGTGACAATGTTGTCTTTGTTGCTAGGAGAGGAGTTTTCAGAGAGAGAGAACTCATAAGTCAAGGAGACAGTGGGAGTCAGATTGACCTTGAAGAGCTTCAAGAGTCAGGAGATGAAGGAACCTCTGACACTGGAGTTCAACCTGAGGAGGAAACTCCTGTTGAACCAATTGACCAGTCCTTACCTCTTAGACGTTCGAGTAGAGTTATTCTTCCACCCCAATTTTATGGTTTCCATATTACTACTGACGGGGATACGTTTATTAGTGATAGTACACTAGTAAATCTGGACGAACCTAATTGCTACAAGGAAGCCATGGCAGGCCTAGAGTCTGCTAAATGGAAAGAGGCAATGGACAACGAGATTCAGTCCATGTATGACAACCAAGTTTGGAATTTGGTTGATAATGTACCAGGTCGTAAGACAGTCGGGTGCAAGTGGATCTTCAAGAAGAAGACAGACATGGATGGGAAAGTGCATACTTATAAAGCGCGATTGGTCGCGAAGGGCTTTACTCAAACTCCTGGAGTTGACTATGATGAGACCTTCTCGCCAGTTGCCAAGATAAAGTCTATTAGGGTAATTCTCGCAATAGCTGCGTTTCATGATTATGAAATCTGGCAGATGGACGTAAAAACTGCTTTCCTAAATGGAAAGTTGGCTGAGGATGTTTACATGAATCAGCCAGAGGGTTTTGTTGATGTGAATCATCCAAATAGAGTGTGCAAGCTTGAGAAATCCATTTATGGATTAAAGCAAACATCTCGCAGATGGAATCTTTGTTTTGACGAGAAGGTCAAAGAGTTTGGTTTTCTGCGAAACGAAGATGAGTCATGTGTGTATGTCAAGGCCAGTGGGAGTATAGTCAGCTTCCTCGTATTGTATGTCGATGACATACTACTCATAGGAAACGACATTCCAACCTTGGAGGAGGTCAAATCCTGGCTTGGGAAGTGTTTCGCTATGAAGGACCTCGGAGAAGCTGCATATATACTAGGAATAAGGATAGTGAGAGACAGAAGTAAGAGACTGATAGGACTCAGTCAGGATACATACTTGGAAAAGGTACTAAAACGTTTTAGTATGGAAAATTCCAAGAAAGGGGAGTTACCAATCCAATGCAATACCAAACTGAGTAAGACTCAGAGCCCAAGTACAGAGGCAGAGATAGCTGATATGAGTCGAGTAACTTACGCTTCCGCAGTTGGCTCGATTATGTACGCTATGACCTGTACTCGCCCTGATGTGGCCTTCGCCTTGAGCATGGTCAGCAGATATCAAGGGAACCCCTGGTAGGGCGCATTGTATTGCTGTCAAGAATATTCTTAAGTACCTACGAAGGACCAAGGAATGGTTTCTAGTCCTCGGTGGGAGTGATGACTTAAGGGTGCGAGGGTACAATGACGCTAGTTTTCAGACGGATCGGGATAATTACCGATCACAGTCAGGCTGGGTCTTTACCCTGAATGGAGGAATAGTGACTTGGAAAAGTTCCAAGCAAGAGACCGTGGTTGATTCAACGTGCAAATCAGAGTACATTGCGGCAAGCGAGGCGTCAAAGGAGGCTATATGGTTGAAGAACTTCATTGGAGACCTTGGAGTTGTGCCATCCATAAAGGAGCCCATGGAAATTTTCTGTGATAATGAAGGAGCGGTTGCCTAGACCAAGGAACCAAGAGATCATGGCAGATCACGACATATCGACAGGAAACACCATTTTATTAGACATCGGGTAGAAGAGGGACTCCTCGTTGTAAAGAGGGTATTGTCAGAATATAACCCAGCAAATCCCCTTACGAAGGGACTGAGTAGGGTTAAGCATTTGAAGCACGCTAGGAGCGTTGGACTAAAGGACGATATTAGTTTAGATTAGATAGGTAGGAAATTTGTAATGGATAATTTTGTATTCAACATTTTGATGATTAAATAAAGGTGTGTTATTTATAAGAAAGTTACTATCTTGTGTTGGTTATTTATCTGTTATTTCTAATTTTGGATGTTTTGACTTCCTGAATAATAAGATTGTTCGAACAGTCCACAATCACTCATATGTTGGAAGTAGATATGAAAGAAGATTGTCATAAATTTGTTTGTAGATTGTCTGAAAGGTTTTAGACATAGCAAAGGTTTGCTGCGAAGTTTATGAGTGCTTATGAAATTTGTTTTGAGCATTGGAATAAACCCGCACTTGCTAGTATCACTTCATGAAAGTTACCATAAGTGATCGCAAGATGATAATATCATATAATCTTTAAACCTAGAGATATGGTTGTTGTTTGCTAGTTGATTATGCATTGATAATGCGAAAACGCATCAATAACTTGATGTTATAAAACACATTATTGTGTGTGACTTAACTAGTAAATGATAAAAGCATATAAGTCGAAGTTTTTCTGTACCTTTTATTCTAAGAGAATAAAAGCGATATCTTGGCCACTCGATGATTTAGTTTGACTTATGTGCCGGGCCCGGTCAGAATGAAGTTGATGTGTTCAACTAAATTCTCTGTCGAATAAATCAGAGATCAAGAAACAAAATGCTGGATAATAAGTATTGTCAGCATGATATCTAGAATAATGGATTATACGATCCCTTATCTGAAGGGCAGGATTTTGATAAGAGTTGACAGAAGCGTATAAGAGCTACGATTGCTAACCAGATCCTGAAGTCGTATGTGAGATATAGTTACTAGACTTATCCAAGTGGGAGACTGTTGGATTAGTGTCTAAGCCCGTAACTATATTTGGTATGTACTTGACCCGGTTATGCATGGTCCTTTTGGGTTGCTTTCACCAAAGCAACTTGACAAGGTAATTTGATATGAGAGAGAGGATATTATGGTTTATTAATATATTATAAGAATAATATATTTATTTAATTAGTATTAGTCATAAATTAATTAGGAATTAATTTTGTGACTAAAAGAGATTAATTAAATAAAGGGGCATAAACTGTCAAATGTGTGATAGTTGAGTTTTGGGCTGGGAAACCTAATGGACTAAGGGGGAACAAAATTATGATGAAAGGATTATCATATTTTCGTCCAAGGGCCTTATTCCAGAAGGTTCCTTGGGCTACTTGGTGGCTAAGGTATCCATTAGGGTTTAGACTGAAACCCTAACAGCCTGCACTATAAATAAGACCCCAAGGCTCCAATTTTCGACCACTTGCTTCCAAGAGAAACCCTAGGGCCGAAAATTAGCATCCTCCCTCCTCCCTCAAAGTTTCCTTCTTGCTTGAGGTGTTTGTGATCCATTAGAGGAGTTACAATTGTGACTCTAAGCTCAAGAGAAGAAGAAAAGAAGATCTAAGCCAATCTTTGAAGAGGTAAACATCTAGATCTGATGTAATAAGTTAATTTTCGAATTATGTATGCTAGATTAGGGTTTTCAAGTCTTTGATTCAATGCATGTACAATACAGAAACCTAGATCCAAGCATTAGGGTTTGTATGAGCACATAGGATTGTTCTTATGCATAAAACCCATCAGTTTGTGACATCCCTATTTTCACGGCCAGAAAAGACCGATTTTGTTTATGCTTTATAAAAATCAGAGTAATTCTTTTAATAAAAATGTTACGGAATTTGTTCCCAGAAAAACATGATAAATACATTATCAAAGCATTTCCGAAGAAATGTATTTTTATTCATTTTAAAACATTTTGGGATGTTATCGTCAATACAGAAACATAAGCATAAACAGAACTTACATTCATTTACACTAGTGATCTACATCTCTTTAATCCCTCAGTGTAAATTAGCTTCGTATCGACACCTGTGATACAAATAAGCTGGAGTGGGTAAGGTTGGGAAACCTGGTGAGTACATAGGGTTTCCAACCCACAATAATATAATTATTATATTTAATCATCAAACAATTAACCCAATTACCCATCCCCATTATCTTCCTCACTCTTAAGGGTCTACCCTAAGATTCATCTATCCTGCATTCGTTCATTCCGAAGTCCCTTGCTTCCAGGGTTTAAAAGACAAGCACTAAGTCCATAACTGCCAATGCTCATTTGTAAAGCACTAAATCCATAGCTGCTAAAGTTCATTCATCGGGTACTAAATCCATAGCTACCAGCTGATGGTATATGGTCCATTAGCATGGCCTAGACTGCTCTAGCGTGCCATCCTGGCCTAGCGTGCCCCTGCCAGCCTTGCCTGGCGTTCCCTTGTCAGCCTCACTGGTGACTCTCCTGCTAGTTTATATGACTAAGTCCAGTCCAATGTCATTGGCCGCGTACCAATAACATCAGACTGGGGGGACTTGATGATATATGTGTTGATGATTGTGTAAATCATCCATACTTATATAGTGGGCTAATGCTTCATGGATTATCAAGTTGGGCTAAAACCCATAGGATGCTCCATGGTGTTTATTGAACCTATGGGTCATGGAAATGAAAATTCATGACAATTAGGGTTTACATGGTGTAACCCTAATTGTAACACACTATACAAGCTTCATGTTCTTCACCAAAATCGGCCACTAAGTGTACAAGTGAGGGCATAGCCGATTTCAAGTAGTGTTATTATTCTCTCAAGTTTATTCCAAGTGTATTGGGTGTTGTGTGAGACATTTGAGGCATCACACTTGAGGTGCTAGGCTCACAAGGTGTTCAAGGAATCCAAGCAACAAAAAGGTATGTTCTCTTGCTGGTTATTATGTTTAAAAGTTCCCCATGCCATGCTAGTTAGGTTGAGAACCTTAGAAAATCAAATTTGCATGTATCTTAGTCAAACATAGATCCAAGGTTTCTAGGGTTGCATGTACACCATATGAGTGTTAGAATGCTCAAACCCCTTCAGTGGTATCAGAGCCTAGGCTTGTTTACTTGATTCTTGATGCAAATTGTTGAAAAAACTCAAGAAAAATGCAATCTGCTGAGTGGACTCGCCGAGTTCATGGGGGAACTCGACAAGTTCATGAACAAATTCATCCTACTCGACGAGTCAGTTCATGTACTCGACGAGTAGGAAGCCATGAGTGCATTTTTTCGAGTTTTGCTGCTGGAAATGGACTAGAAACATTACCCTAAACTGTTTTGGTGTTATAAAACTTGTTTTAGTTGGTGTAATGTTTATGCTAATCCATTTATGTCACACCCCAAAACTGGAACGGCGGAAACGTTCTGGGGTGGAGGACGTCATGTACAGTATCATAACAAAGCATAATAGTAAAGACAAGCAAACAACATCCATTGCATTAATATAATAATTGTAATACAAGCGTGTTCTGAACAGTATGTAAGACACCAAAAATGTATAATCAAAATAAAGATGAGTCTTGAATGTGCTCCATCTTCGCAAAAGCTTCATCGGTACCTGTCTACTGATGACCTTAGAATGCAAGTTATTTTGAAAGAGTTTGTCAGCATTAAAGCTGGTGAATTCATAAGTATTTTAGTGTCATTGTTTGCCTGAAAATTTTGTAAGTGGTTGAGTGTGTAAGTTTGTAAAAAAATTTATAGTGATGGTTTGTAACACTTAGAAAAACCCTATATTTTCTATTAAAAGTAGTCTTCTACCAAGCCATAAAGTACTGTATGTTTATTCAATTTAAAAGTGAGTATTTCTCCCCAAGACATAACGGGGTACTGTAGCATTATGCGATTAGTGACTACTGTTGTATTAACTACCTTAAACCAATTGTTAATTAAGGTATAATGTGATATAATTGTGACCATACTTGATCGACCTTACTAAAACACGACGCTCGAAGACGTCGAGATGGTATGACATTCATCACCCGAAGACCTGCAGGTCCCACTGTAGCTAGCAGCAAGGTGTAGGACGGTCAGTCCAGTATAGATCTATACACGAATTCACGCTCTTCTTCCCGAAGACTCTGGTTACAAGTCGAACCATGACAGAGTTGCCATGCCCCGAAGTAGTGCCTCACATTTAAGTTATAGTGGGTATGTATTATTTGTACTAGTGTAGTGTATGTTCTCTCCTGATTCTCATCATAGTGTGTTCCTTAGTATAGAGTTTAGTGCGTATGAATAGTATGTATTAGTGTATGTTCTCTCTTTCTAGTGTGTGGTATGTTCAGTTGTATAGTGTAGTGTATGTAGTGTCTACAGTATGCATTGACTCATGTATGAACTGACTCGTTGTATGTTTCATAGTATTAGAAATAATGTGTAGTAACTCCTAAACTATACCTATTATAGTTTACTAGTAATGTTGTATAAGTAACTTAGCGTATACACCTTTGCTACCCAAAGGGTTGGTACTGAAATAAAAGATTTATATCTACACATATATACATGATATATAACTAAGGATCAAACGACAGTCGGACAAACAACAGAGTGCTCTAAGTCCACAACCAAACAAGGAACAGTAAATAAAGTGAGTTATCAGTCCTAAGTCCTTCAAACCTTACTTATATAACTATATATGCATTAGACATGATTTGGAAATATATAAGTTTAAAGAGTTGAAAGTAAAGATTTGATAATCAAGAATAAGTTTTATAAACAGTTTAACATGTAAAAGAGTTTGATAATCATTTTGAAGTAGTTTTGTTGACAAAACAGTTAAAAGTATAGAAAATCCATTTGTTTGCAAATTATAAATCACATGTGATCGATATTATAACTAGTTTAGTGCGTATGAATAGTATGTATTAGTGTATGTTCTCTCTTTCTAGTGTGTAGTATGTTCAGTTGTATAGTGTAGTGTATGTAGTGTCTACAGTATGCATTGACTCCTATATGAACTGACTCGTTGTATGTTTCATAGTATTAGAAATAATGTGTAGTAACTCCTAAACTATACCTATTATAGTTTACTAGTAATGTTGTATAAGTAACTTAGCGTATACACCTTTGCTACCCAGAGGGTTGGTACTGAAGTAAAAGATTTATATCTACACATATATACATGATATATAACTAAGGATCAAACGACAGTCGGACAAACAACAGAGTGCTCTAAGTCCACAACCAAACAAGGAACAGGAAATAAAGTGAGTTATCAGTCCTAAGTCCTTCAAACCTTACTTATATAACTATATATGCATTAGACATGATTTGGCAATATATAAGTTTAAAGAGTTGAAAGTAAAGATTTGATAATCAAGAATAATTTTTATAAACAGTTTAACATGTAAAAGAGTTTGATAATCATTTTGAAGTAGTTTTGTTGACAAAACAGTTAAAAGTATAGAAAATCCATTTGTTTGCAAGTTATAAATCACATGTGATTGATATTATAACTAGTTTGATTCAACTTGTATTCCCCCCCCCCCCATAAAAGCATTTAAAAACATTTAAAAAGGTCGATTAAGGGGTATGAACTCACATGCAGTGAGTGGTTTGGATGGAAGTGCTGGATAGGATGCAAAGTGTCAAGTGAGGACTTGAACACACACACGGATCCTATTTAACATGTAGTGATACATAAATGTATCTAATTAGTCATTTAACAACTAATTAATCAAGTAAAGACACCCTAATACATGGAAACACTTTGATTCAAGTGCTAGAAGTACTAAAGGGTTGTATCTAAAGAGAGTATGGCCTCACATTGGAGTTTACTTCCCATTTGGTAACAACAAATGAGTTTACGGTTTTTGGTCATTTCCCCCATGAGTTTACGGCCGTAAACTCATGGTAATTTGTACCATTGTGTGTTTTAAGGTCTTATACCCCTCAAGGAAGTGTTCTAGGTTTGTATCAAAGGCTTAGGAAGGGACTTGGGCTCAAAATGGCCCTTCATTGGAGTTTACGGTTCTTGGACCACTCCTTGGAGTTTATGGTCATAAACCCTTGAGTTTACGGTCGTAAACCCATGAGTTTACGGCCGTAAAATCATGGTCACTCCTACCATTTCGTGATTTGGGGTATTTAGCTCATGCATGCAAGGTTCTAGTCCAATATCCAAGCCCTAGAAGGTGTTGAGGGCACTTAAACACCACTTGATGGTGTTTACGGTTCAAGGAGATCCCTTGACCGTAAACCCATGTGTTCTTGGGGATTTTTGATGTTTTCCAATGGTTTAGCAAGTATACTAAGCAAACAACTAGATAGGAAGAGTGTACTTACTTATAGGAAGCTTGTAAGAGTGTTTAAGGACCAAAAACACTAGTGTGTGTGTTCTTGGTGTTCTTGGTGTTTTGAAGAACACTTGAAGATCTAAGTAAAAATGAAGAATTTATGGATGAAATGATGTATAACAACTAGATGAAAGGTTATAACAACAAATCAAGTGAAGAAAAACTTACATTTTTGGAAGATTGGAAGGAGAGTGTTATGATACTTGAGAGAGAAGTTGGGAGTTCTTGAGTTAGGAAGTGAGAAGTGAGGGAATGAAGGGTAAACTCATGCCTTAAGCATGATTTCATGGTCAAAAGGGAGTTTACGGCCCAAACTCCTCTTGTTTGGCCGTAAACACCCAACTAAGGTGTTGTTTGTTTAATTGATACACAACACTCCTAAAAGATACTTCCTTTTATTTGATCGTTTCATGAATTTATTTTAAAAACACCCAAACGGACTTTAAACCGCCCAAAAATGTACTGAAATGAATTTTACTACTATTTGAAGTGCTTGACGGTAGAGTTTATACAAATGAAAATTTCGGGTTGTCACAATTTACAATGGCTATTATCAAAATTTCAAGTTTTATATGTGTTATTATGATTCTTGAAATTGTTGATATGAATATTCATGAACTTATGAGTTTAGATGATCATAGGAATTATTTGTAACTTGCTTAGTAGTTTAGTTCTTGATCATTGATGTGTTTTAATGGAGTCCATAACTTGTCCTCAAGTTATGGATAACCAAAAGTCACATTTTGTTAATAACCATTAAAAGAACACATAGGTTACAAAAATGAAGAGTCTTCATTTTTAATAACCATTAACTCATAAGTTATGAGAAATGATAAGTTTTGAAAGTGTACAAAACTTGCCCTCAAGTTTTGGAACATGTAAAGTAACCTTAATAATTTAGTTCCAACCTTTAGAATTTTAATAATTAAAATTCAACCCTTATACTTTATAATATTATAAGTTTGAATAATATTTATATATGTATAAGAATAAAGTCGTCTTACCATTAGTAAGCCTCATTCACAAAGCCGATCTATAAGGGGGTATAAGGTTGTTGCCTATAAAATGGCAACTTAATGTGTGTCCACTCTCACCCACCGCTTCCTTGACCGGTGGAGGGTCGTTAGCCGAAAAAGGTAGGACAAGGACTTGAATTCTCATTTAAGTATGATGAATATAATAAAGTAACTAAACCTTTATAATTCCCAATCGTAGTTACTTTAGGAAAATGTGAATAAGGTGCTAACCCATGAAATTACACTTTGCGCTTTGATTAAGTCGTTAGTGGAGCGTGTGTGGTTAACCGGCACACTAACCTGGACTTAACAAGGTAGTAAAGGGTGACTTAAAGTTTATTATAGATCGGTGGAGCGCGGTGGTTAACCGGCACATCGATTAGGTAATAAACATTAAGGGTACCAAGTAATTTGCATGGTTACTTCACACCTTGTTTTGTGATCCTCAACATCCCAGTCACAAAACTTGAAGGGCACACTCGAGATTGAAACATGCCATTGAAAAGTTCAATGAATCTCAAAAAATCTAGGAGTGTCTAAACCAATTAAAACTTAATTAAAATATTTCATTTTTCATGGTGGAAATTGGTGAATCGTCATTCACCTACCTTCAAATATCTTATAGCTTGGATTACGGCATCCCTCTTCTAAGTTATAAAATATTATGTTGGGTCCTAGCCTTAATATTACATTTGGGTGTTTTATTAAGGAATATCTTTATATCTAATCTAAACTTGTCTTTCTTCTTTTCAGATGTCTTCCAACAATGTTGTTTCCGGCTCTAACCCTACTGGCTCCTTCTCTCTCATGAACCTTTGTGGGAGAGTCATCTTTGATGGTACCAACTTTATGGATTGGATCCGGAACATCAGGATGGTCACTCGTTACGAGGACAAAGAATATGTCCTTGATAAGAAGCTAAAGGAAATTGATGAGTCCATTGCTACTGAAGAAGAGATCTCTGAATATAGGTCACATGAAAGAGATGCTACCAAAGTGGCTTGCATCATGATGGCCACTATGTCAGCTGAACTCCAAAAGTCCTATGAGGACTATTACCCTTTTGAAATGCACATGGATTTGATGGACCGCTACCATCAAAGTGCACGCCAAGAGAGGTATGAAATAATCTCCTCCATGATAACAACCCGAATAAAGGATGGTGAATCCCTCACTGGCCACATGCAGAAAATGCAAAGGTATGTGGACCGTTTGAAGAAACTAAATGTTGACTTTCATAGGAGATGGCAATAGATATCATTTTTGTGACACCAGTCAAAGTTTGGTCAAAAATAAATTGATCAATAATCGTAATTGGTATGAACCAAGTGGTAGAGTTTGTAACAAGGTTTCCAAAAACATAAAGAACACTGAAATCCGAGTTATAACGAAGAAGTTATGACCAATCGAAAATCTGCGTCAAAACCGGTAAAACACTGTTCAGTGTAAAAAGTGAATTTTCGATAAAAGGATTTTTAGCCTTAACAATCTAAATGAAACTTGTAGAAAATGTTAAACCGAGAACGTTCATAAAAAGAACGTCAAAACCTGACTTCATATGAGGAAGTTATGATTTTTCGAAGTTTCGGTTTAGCAGTAGACAGCTAAAAATTCGAAATATAAATCGAACGATACTTAGCCGACGCAACTTAAACGAGAATCGAAGGTCTCGTCAAAAGTAGCACAACGGTAAAAAGACAGACAAAAACGGACGTCGGATGAAGAAGTTATGAATTTTTAACGGATTCTCGTCCCGGTCTGTTTAAAATAATATTATTAAAAATAAATTCAAAATCAGCCGACGAAGTCGAAACGAAAGTTGTAGAGTATGATTTTACCTACGCGTGTATATAAAGAACGCCAAAAACGGAGCTCGTATGCGAAAGTTATGATTTTCGCAAGTTTTGGCACAAAAATAAAGAAAAATTAGGAAAAACCGGGCAATTTCGCATGTGACACGTCACCTCGCACGTGGCAGCTGCTGAGTAGACCGAAGCCATGCGTGGCACCTCCTGATTGGACCGCAGCTGAGGTCCACTAAGAAGCGAACAGCCTCGCATCGGACACCCCGGAGACACCTCCCTCACAACGTGGCATTCCCCCATTGGACCGAAGGTTGGTCAAATCTGAAACCTACATCTGTCTGAGGCACGTGTCTTGCACCGGGTCCAAGCTTCGCAACCGCCTCAGACTTCGCACGTGGCTTCGCTGCTGACCGACGCGTGGCTGCTGACTCCTCGCCCTCGCCAGCTGTCCGATGACTCACCAACCTCGGCCGAACCCTCGCACCCCTATATAAAGGGTGCGAGACTTCTCGGATTTGAGAGGTTTTTCACCCCATTTTTCACCCAATTTCACATTTTCACTCCCTCGACTTTCTCACGACCCCCCAAGGCCCCGGTATCGTATCTAAAGCCCGAAGCAAGCCCCGGAGCCCCGTAATTCTCGAGAAGTCATCCTCTCTCCTGTCGAAACTCTGCCCGGTTTGAGCCGGTTTTTCGTCAAACAAACTCTTTTCCGGGAAACGAAACGCTGCCCGAATCACCGCTTATCAAGTGAGTTCATACCCCTATCATTTACCTTTTCAATGGTTTTTAAATGCTTTTTAGGGGGGAATACAAGTTTAACACAATAATAAATTGTGTTAATAACTGTATGTGATAATAATCACATAAAGAATTTTCGTATGCTTTTAAGAATTACCAAATACTTTCAAAATAACGTGAAGCCATGTTAAATCTTTAAAGTCATGTAAACTCCGTTAAATTCTTTGAAAAATGTTTTATAAACCATTTCAAATTATATAATCACCAAAATCATGTTCATATATGTATAAGTATATAAATAAGATTTGAAGGGCTTAGGACTAATAAATTACCTTGTTTCCTTTTACTCGTTTGGATATGGAATTAGGGTTGTATTATTTGTCCGAAGGTCGTTTCCTTCTTAATTATATATATATTATACATATATGAGTACAAAAGGTTACTCCTTTTGGTATCATCACCTTTGTATCAGGCTGAGCAAAGGTGTTCATCCATGAGAATCCATGCTAATCAGATAGAACATATAAATTATAATAGGTATAATTTATGATTCAAAACTAAAGATACAAGTATGATTCACAACTGTATACTTTCCAAGGAACTTACCAAAATTCATTCAACTATACCAAGATATGTATAATACCTTTAATATACGAACAACATATTAAAGAAGTAAAGATACATCATACCTAGTTTGCATTAACAAAGGTATTATACATAGTACCAGGGTTAGCAACCACGTGGTAATGTCGGGTTTGCATTAGCAAAGGTACTATACAGAGTGTCCGAGTTAGCAAACACGAGGTAATAATACACAATTCCGGGTTTGCATTAGCAAAGGTACTATACAGAGTGCCCGAGTTAGCAAACACGAGATAATAATACACAATTTCGGGTTTGCATTAGCAATGGTACTATACAGATTACCAGAGTTAGCAAACCCGAGGTAATAATTCATGATTTAAGTATACTAGAATACACTGTTTTACAAGAAACTAGGGTTTTGATTCAAGAATATACTGTCAATCATTATTTCAGAATGATTGGGTTTTCAAAACTAATATACATGTAACGTTTAATATGCTTTTTATGAGACTCTATATTCAGGTTGTTTAATTCATTTTAGACAACATAGGAAAGTCCTGACATTATAACCAGAATCTCCAGCCGGGGATCGAAACAAGTGTGTGTAGATCTATATCGGGATTGACAACCCCGCACTCAGGCTGCTAGCTACAGTTAGATGAGTGACAATTGTTATCACCAGTTTAAACGCCGACAAAGCGTTTGTTTCAGGCCATCGGTCATAGTATGGTTATAATAAAAACTACTCATTAAAAAGGTATTAACAATACGTTAAGTATATAAACAAATAAACGAAAGTACACCTTCAAAGTACCAGTTTATAGAATACAAAATACAATTGTTTAATATAGTTTTCATTAACACCTGGTGGAGCCAGGCACACTCTCAAATACAAGTTTTCAGAAAGGAATACAAATACAAAACAGTAATACAAAGAGAACGGTTTATGGGATTAAACCACTTATCAAATGGACCTTAGTCATTCAATCTCTGTAAACTACTATAACATAAAACACCTTTAGTGGTTAATTCTATAATTCCTTAGTTATTACATCATAGTTATACATAAGTAATATCCGATTGACAGTGAAATGTGTGACTTCCGCCTTACTTCCTGTTCCTTGTTTGGTTGTGGGCTTAGGGCAGATGCACCCAATTGACTGTCCATTCGATATTGTGTTATGTATAATCAGTATAAACTAAGTAATTACAGAGGGAAACTATTGAGGTTATCAATCTAGCACCTCAGGAAATATAGGATTTCCTGGAGAAACCAGTGAACTTATTCAAAGAACTTAGGGTATACTTAACAGAACTAAAATACTTATGAACTCACCAGCTTAAATGCTTATCTACTCTTTCCAAATAACTTGTATTCTCAGGAATCCAATAGACAGGTACACTCCCGAAGCTTTTGAGAAGACTACCTAGTACCGTACCGCGACTCTTGTCATCTGTTGTACCTACTTTAGTGTTTGAATATGTAATGTTTAAACACTTATGTAAAACTTATACTTATTAATGCAATGGTTGTTTGTACTTTGATTACTATGTTACATGTGTTGTGATACTTACCTTAAGTCCTCCGCCCCCGAACCTTAAGTCATAAAAGATATACAACTATAAACCCATTGGGATAAAAACACTCTGACTAAGAGTTATACTTTAAAAATATAATAATATTTTATAAAAGAATAAGTACATGCAGAGTATATATACTAGAATGAGTATCACAAGAAGAACAAAACTAAAGTATTTAGATGTTGGACATTGCAGTTAAACCTAGACAGTGACATAATCATATCTGGGATCAATATAGCCTGATCAACTATATTTATCCGAGGTATGACCAACACGTGTTTGGGAAGTGATTGTAATGTTGCAACTGGTCTAAAACTTACCTAAATACCAGAAGAATTCTAGAACCAAAGACTAAAATACTATGGGAGTATTTTAGGATGCTATAACAAGGAAACTGAAAACTTGTTAAGTTCTTGTATCTAGAAGTCCAAGAATCAAACTCATAACTAAAATAACATGGAGGTATGTTACATACCTTTGGGGTAATGTTGAAAATATCTTTTCTGATAGGTCTATAATTACTAAGTGGATACGTTAAGGTTATATATAGCCGAGATTTTATAGACTTAGAATATGTGATTTTCACTCTACTTCCTTTTCCTTGTTTGGATGTGGTTTTAGAGTAGGATTACTTATTCAAAGGTCTATTTGATCTGGATTATATATAATCGGTACACACCATGTGATTATAGAAGGACCAGAAAGAGTCACCTTCGTAAAAATTCAAATTTTTTTTCATAGATTCTTTAGACATTCCCATTCTCGTATAAAACCGTTAGATAAACATAGTTACTCCAACAATCAATAGAAGAGTCAAGGAGGATCCAACAGAATTTCATTAGGAGAATCCCAAGAAAGAAACATATGAGAAGTACATAAACTATAAAAATCATTTAGTGCCTTTACCCTATTAAGGACACCAATGAGATATTCGCATGAACTTCCGAGATTCAAAATCTTCATTACGAAGTAATGGGGATCAGTATCAGAATCGGAAGTAAGATAGCCTGGGAATTCAATATACCTACAGAGGAGAAGGACACCCTATAGATACCAGGAGAGAACAAATCATTACCATCCAGAATAGAACAAAGGAAAACCACGCATGATTCATGTGAAGTGTTCGAGCACCTTTTCATCTAAGTTATAACTAGTAAATCAGTTCAACCTAGTGAGTTAGTGATTTCATTACTCACATTAGGTTTGGAGCTTATCCTCTTTTCCTGTCACGGCTAATAACAATAAATCAGATCACGAAATCTTAATTGATAGTGATTACTTCTCAAATTCATACGTCTATTTTATGTAGACGATGTTATGAATTCTTTTCGAATATTTTCGAAAATTGGGAAACGATATCCACCAAACAAAGGTAAGTTTGGATAATACTCGGTTCATAACCATTCTAGAAACTTATTCATGTTCCTCACCAGGACTGTATCATAGGGATGCAGGTCGAATCATTAAGAACAATATAACAAAACGAAAGATTAATACATAGATACAAATGGTTAGAATACATCTAGAGACACGATAGTCGCTCACGAGCTCATTTTCTTATCATGTAACAGAATCATGCTTCCAAAGAAGTGTAACCAACCCACCAGCGAAACACCAATCCTTCATATAGATGCGACTACGTTTCAAGCTGCGGTCACAGCAGCTGTAGCGGCTGTCATGGCACACCTTAATACTAACAATACAAATGCTAGTAGTAATGTTATCGATAACCCCGATCGTGGTGTGGGCCAAGTACAGCAACGAGCACCTACTTGTAAGAACACCTCGAACCTTAATCCTAATAACCTTACACGAAAGTTTGAGAACACGAAAGGGAGTTGTTCAACTCACGAACCTAACAGAGGGCAACGAACTGGGGCAGTCAATACCCCCATCAGCCCTGTTATTCTAGCACCTACCAAGCCGTACTTAGGAAACCTCCCACACTGCAGCAAGTACAACTACCATCATCATGGAGTTTGCCGAGAGCTGCATTGCAATAGATGCAACATGAAGAGGCACACCGCCCGCATCTGTGGAACTCCAGTTGAGTTCATCACTTCAATTACTGATGTTGAAACCATTCCCATATGTCACCTTTATGGTGAAATAGGACATTACAAGAGGGATTGTCCAACAGAGAAGAACAACGGGGGAGCAGGAGGATTTTGATCCCAATACATGGGAAAGCATCAAAGAACCCTGCTATATTTTGGTACGCTTCCAAACCCCGATAATTATCTATAATTATGATTACTCTTCCGTTCAAATTAAATCATAACACTTATATAAAAATTTGAAACCCAAACAGGTAAGCTATGATGACTTAGTGTATACATAAGGGTCATTTATAATTAAGATTTGTAGACATAGAGTGAGTAATCCCGTCTCATTTCCTGATCCTTGTTTGGTTATGGATTTAGGGTAAGGTTGCTCAGTCAAAAGTCTTACCAATCTTAATTATACATGACTTGTATACACCAAGCGATTATAGAGAGACCTAGTAAGGATCGATTCATGAAAGTTCATAATTTCAAATTATCAGGACCCTCGTATTGGTAGTACCCGCCAAGTTCGAATCAAAAGGGGTGCGTAGTGATAATAACATAATAAAACCAGAAGCACGGAAAACCTAGGTACATAGGATATCACCCTAGTAATCATTCGTCCCAGAACGACTTAATATCTATTTCGTCGAGAAAATTCTGACATCCTCATTCGATATGGTTTGGCCTGGTCCTTACCATGTGAAAATTCTTATGCTGTATAAGAGAACTTTTTTTTTTTCTTAATCAGCTGTAAGATGAAATTCTTCCAATCCATAACGCAAAACCCTTAGGTTGTCTCTCGTTTCAAAACTTCAGAAGTGCCCATGCGAAGAATAACACTCCATACTAGCCTACTCAGTAGACAAGAAACTTCAAAACGTAAAGCACCGAAGTAGTCACAAAAGTCAGTAACTACCGAAGTACCTCAATAGATCTCATAGGAAAATCATTGTACCGCAGGTCAAGTTCAAGAATAGAGACTAAGAACTCATTAAGCTAATCTATCGCTGCTAAGTGTATACACGAGGGTGGTATATAAGTTAGACTTAACAAGATTAAGGATGGGAAACAGGAAAGCTTCACCTGTCACCAAGATAGGAGTTTATTCTTTGTTGCTAAGTAGTGGGTTTACATTAGATTTGAATAAATGTTGATATTCGCCAGAGATGGCAAGAAATGTTGTTTCCTTTCATGCTTTCTACAAACAAGGTTTTACCTTTTCTTTTGATAATGAAAATGGTGGTATCTATGCTTTCTTTAATAATGTTCTTTATTTTAAAGCATTACCTTGTGATGGTGTGTATGAAACTGTATTTGTTGTAGATAACATAGGAAATAATGTGTTGTTTATCGATTCTTCCACTAGCTTGGATAAAGCATCTTTATGGCATTGTCGCCTTGGACATGTAAGCAAGAAACGCATAGGCCAACTCCAAAAGGTTGGAGTCTTGGAGTCATTCGACCTAAAGTCGGAGGATAGTTGTGAATCATGCTTGCTTGGAAAAATGACAAAGTCACCCTTCACTGGCACCTGTGCTAGGGGTGAGGGTTTGTTAGATCTCATACATACTAATGTGTGTGGACCTTTCAGAACCGCCACTAGGGATGCTAATCGCTTCTATGTGACTTTTACTGATGATTTTAGTACATATGGATATGTCTACTTAATCAAGCATAAGTCAGAAACCTTTGAAAAGTTCAAAGAGTTTAAGCAGGAAGTGGAGAATCAGTTGGGCAGGAACATTAAGATGCTTCGATCTGATCGAGGTGGTGAGTATCTTAGTACTAAGTTCCTTGACTATCTTAAGGAATGTGGGATTGTCTCACAATTTACACCTCCCAGAACACCACAGCTGAATGGTGTGGTTGAGAGGCGCAATCGGACCTTGTTGGACATGGTTTGTTCCATGATGATTCAAGCTTCGCTACCAATCTCATTTTGGGGTATGCCTTAGAGACTGCCGCCCATATCCTTAATCTAGTCCCTACAAAGATGGTTGCCAAAACACCTCACGACATATGGACTGGAAATGTTCCAAGTCTAGACTACATCAAGATTTGGGGTTGCGAGGCTTTCGTGAGGCGCAAGACTCACGATAAGCTCGAACCTCGAAGTGAGATGTGTATTTTCATCGGCTACCCACATAAATCCTTTGGCTACATCTTCTACAGACCTAGTGATAATGTGGTCTTTGTAGCAAGAAGATGTGTCTTTCGAGAAAGAGAGTTCATAAGCCAAGGAAACAGTGGGAGGCAAATTGACCTTGAAGAAATTCAAGAGTCAAGTGGTGAAGGAACCTCGAACCCTAGCCCTCAACCTGAGGAGGAAACTCCCGTTGAGCCGACTGAAGAGTCTGTACCTCTGAGGCATTCCACCAGAGTTAGGAATGCACCTTAGCATTCCTATGGTTTCCATATTACTGCAGAAGGTGATACACTTATTAGTGATAACATACTGGTAAGTCTGGATGAACCTAACAGCTACACGGAAGCCATGGCAGGCCCTGAGGCTGCTAAATGGAAAGAGGCTATAGATAGCGAGATACAGTCCATGTATGACAATCAAGTTTGGAACTTGGTTGGCAATGTGCCTGATCGTAAGACAGTTGGGTGCAAATGGATCTTCAAGAAGAAGACCGACATGGATGGTAATGTACACACTTATAAAGCACGACTGGTTGCAAAGGGTTTTTCTCAAACTCTGGGAGTTGATTATGATGAGACATTTTCTCCAGTGGCCAAGATTAAGTCTATTAGGGTTATGTTAGCCATTGCTGCATTTCATGATTATGAAATATGGCAAATGGATGTCAAAACTGCTTTCCATAATGGATAGTTGGCTGAGGATGTTTACATGAATCAGCCAGAGGGTTTTGTCAGTTCAGAATACCCTAATAGAGTGTGTAATCTTGAGAAATCCATCTATGGGTTAAAACAAGCACCTCGCAGATGGAATCTTTGCTTCGATGAGAAAGTCAAAGAGTTTGGCTTCTCAAGGTGTGAAGATGAATCTTGTGTGTATGTCAAGGCTAGTGGGAGTATAGTTAGCTTTTTGGTATTGTATGTGGATGACATAATACTCATAGGAAATGACATCCTAACCTTGCAGGAAGTAAAGTCCTGGCTTGGGAAGTGTTTCGCTATGAAGGACCTTGGAGAAGCTGCCTATATCCTCGGGATAAGGATTTTGAGAGACAGGAGTAAAAGACTAATTGGACTTAGTCAGAGTACCTACTTCGATAAGGTACTGAAGAGGTTCAGCATGCAGAATTCCAAGAAAGGAGATTTACCTATCCAGTGTAAGGCCAGACTGAGTAAAACTGGGAGTCTGAGTACAAAGGCTGAGATAGCTGAGATGAGTCGAGTACCATATGCTTGCGCTGTAGGCTCGATCATGTATGCTATGACTTCTACTCGACCTGATGTGGCCTTTGCTTTGATCATGGTCAGCAGATATCAGGGGAACCCTGGCAAGGCTCATTAGACAGCAGTAAAGAATATTCTCAAGTACCTGCGAAGGACTAAGGACTGGGTCCTTACCCTTGGTGGGAGTGATGACTTGAGAGTGGTAGGGTATAGTGATGCTAGCTTTCAGACTGATTGGGATAATTTCCGCTCTCATTCAGGCTGGGTCTTTACCCTAAATGGAGGGGAAATTACTTGGAAAAGTTCCAAGCAAGAGATAGTGGCTGATTCAACTTGCGAATCAGAGTACATAGCAGCAAGCGAGGCAGCAAAGGAGGCTATATGGCTAAAGAACTTCATTGGAGACCTTGGAGTTGTACCAGCTATAAAGGAGCCCATGGAAATTTTATGTGATAGTGAAAGTGCAGTTGCCTTAGCAAAGGAACCACGGGATCACGCCAGATCCAGACACATTGATAGAAAGTATCATTTCATCAGACATCAAATAGAAGAAGGACTCCTCGTGGCAAAGAGGGTATCAGCGGATGAGAACCCAGCAAATCCCCTCACGAAGGGACTGACTAGGGTTAAGCATCTTCAGCATGCAAGGATCATAGGGCTAAAGGATGATATTAGTTTTAGAAGTTAGATAATTTTCAAATTTGTAAAATGTAATTGACATTTGATGATAAATAAAACTTGTGGTTTACTTATGAGTAAAGTGTTGCTATCACTTGTCAATCGTTTACTATTATTTCTTTTTGCATGTTTTGACTTCCAGAATAATTATGTTTTGGTATATATCATATTATTCAAATTCTCCACAGTCGGTCATATGTTGGAAGTAGATATGAATCAAGACTGTCATGAGTTGGCTTGTAGATGTCTAAAGTGTTGGCCATGGCAAAGAGTTGCTACAACACTCATGAGTACTAATAAGTTCTGAGTATTGGATTCAACCCACACTCACTTGTATCACTTCATGGAATTTATCTCGAGTGATCGGGAGACGGTAATATCATATAACTCTTCAAACCTAGAGATATGATTTGTTGCCTATGAGTTGGTTGTACATTGATTGTGCGAAAACGTATTGGTAACTCGATGTTATAAAACATACCTTTGTGTATAATTCAACAAGTAGTAGAGCAAACATATGAGTCGAAGTTTATCTGTTCCTTCTTTGATTAGAAGCGATATCTGGGCCCCTCGATGATTTTGTTTTGACCTATGTACCGGGCCCGATCAGAACTAAATTGATGTGTTCAGTTAAGTTCAATGCCAAACAAATCGGAAATCGGGAAACAACTGCCAGACAATAGTAAGACATTGTTCCATGTATTTGTCCGGCTGAAATCTAGAACAGAGGATTATATGATCACTTATCTTAAATGGCGTATCATCATCATCTCAGTTCCGAGAGACCTTGAAAGAGCTACGATTGCTGATCGGTTCCTGAAGTCATACTTGCAGCTATAGTTATTAGACTTATCCAAGTGGGAGACTGTTGGATATAGTGTCTAAGTCCATAACTATATTTGGTATGTACTTGACCGACCCAGCATGGTCCATTTGGGTTGCATGGCATCATGCATTTGGATAGACTAAATGAGAGAATAAAGACACTTATGGTTTATTAATATATTATAAGATCTAATATATTAATAATATTATTTAATTAGTATTGATCAAGAATTAATTTAGAATTAATTAAGTGATCAAAAAGAGACTAATTAAATATATGGATTGATTGTGTAAATCATCCATACTTATATAGTGGGCTAATGCTTCATGGATTATGAAGTTGGGCTAAAACCCATAGGATGCTCCATGGATGCTCCATGGTGTTTATTGAACCCATGGGTCATGGAAATGAAAAGTCATGACAATTAGGGTTTACATGGTGTAACCCTAATTGTAACACACTATATAAGCTTCATGTTCTTCACCAAAATCGGCCACTAAGTGTACAAGTGAGGGCATAGCCGATTTCAAGTAGTGTTATTATTCTCTCAAGTTTATTCCAAGTGTATTGGGTGTTGTGTGAGACATTTGAGGCATCACACTTGAGGTGCTAGGCTCACAAGGTGTTCAAGGAATCCAAGCAACAAAAAGGTATGTTCTCTTACTAGCTATTATGTTTAAAAGTTCCCCATGCCATGCTAGTTAGGTTGAGAACCTTGGAAAATCAAATTTACATGTATCTTAGTCAAATATAGATCCAAGGTTTCTAGGGTTGAATGTACACCATAGGAGTGTGAGAATGCTCAAAACCCTTCAATATGGTCCACTACCATGGCCTAGACTGCTCTAACGTGCCAGCCTGGCCTGGAGCGCTCCTGCCAGCCCTGCCTGGCGTTCCCTTGCTAGCCTTGCTGGGGACTCCCTTGCTAGCCCTACTGGGGACTCTCCTCCCAGCCCGGCCTAGCGCTCCCTTGCCTAGCGCCCCCTTACCGGCCTCTCCTAGTGCGCGCCCGCTAGCCTTGCCTAGGGCACGCCCTCCAGCCCCGCCCGGCGCCTCCGGGCGGCCTTGCCTAGCTCCTTGCTAGTTGGGCCTGAATTGGGCTGGCCCAAGGCCTGACCTAATTCCCCTTGACCTAATTGTCCCCTATATAATGAATAGTATCTCCTCCATGAAAGGGGACCTTTCCCTAGAGTTCCGCCATGGCTCAGCCGCCACACCATACTCCGGCTGGGTGGTTCAGCCGCCACCCGCTGCTGTCAGCCACCATACACCACCACTATCACCAAGATGGTTCTCTCCAGTTATGGAGGACCATCTCAGATCTATGAGCTGTTCTAACTTGATCGTCGGAGCCCGCTCCCAGGGCACAGTCCCTGGGGCGGCTCTAACGCATCTCTCTGGTTGTGACTAGCAAATCTCCGCCGCATCAGAAGACCAGGAGAATCGCCGGAGATCCATGTCGCATCATTTGGCGCCATCCCGGATTCGAGCAAGTAGCAAAAGCCTCAGTTGGTCTCAAGCTCCTTTTTTCCCAGATTTGCTCAGATCTGATGTGTTTTCTTCTAAGGTTTGTTTAGATATGTGCATTTCTACCCATAATTTGTTCAGATCCGTTTGGCTCTTGCCAAGATCTGTTCAGATGCGTTAGTTTTTGCTAAGATCTATTCAGATCTGTTTCTTTTTCGTTCAGATCTTCAGATTTGCATCATTTCTTGCTCAGATTTCTAGATATGTTTCGTTTTAGATCATTTGAGCAACACTCAAGTTTTAAAACACATTCTCAGATCTAATTTTCGTCTATATTTGGATGGGTTTTTCAGTAAGTAGTGAAGAACGAATTTCTTATGAGTTCTTAACCCATTTTCGTTTTTATTTTCGTGTTTTTTCAAGAAATCTGAGAAGAGATGAAGTTTTCATGGTGTTTTACCTCATCTCCAGTTGTTTTCCTAACAGAAATCGTTTTTGGTTTATGATTTTTTTGGTAAAACTATGTTGAAGTTGTTTATTTAATGTTTCCTTCAAAGCTTAAAGAAGGGAAATGAAATCTTTTCCAGATCTGCTCCTGCTCACATCTTGATAGCTTGTTGAGCAAGCTGAAGAAGAAAAGAAAGTCTATGAGAAAAAAAACCCTTTCAGATTCATTTTTTGTTTATGTTTTGGTGTTTTTTTTTTCAAGTAATCTGAAAAGAAAAGAAATCTTCGTGGTGTTTTACTCCATCTGCAGTTGTTTTCATAAAAGGAATAATCTTTAGTTTATGATTTTCTTGACAAAACTCATTTGAAGTTGTGACGAATTTTGTCCAGATCCCTTTCTTGCTCATATCTTGATAGCTTGTTGAGCAAGCTGGAAAGAAAAAAAAAGAAGTATTAAGAGCAACATCCCACATCAGATCCGATTTTTGTTTATAACATGGGGTTTGTTCAGCAAGGTTGAGAAGAAAAGGATTTTTTTTGTTTCTTTCTTTAGAAGTTTTTAAAAAAAAATGTTTTTTTGGGTTTCACCCCACTTCAGGTTGTTTTGATGATTAGCCTGGACAAGAAGAGGAGAAAATATCTCTATAAGCTTTTATCTTATTTTGAATTCATAACTTTTTGTGAACAAGAGAAGCATATGTCTGTTTTGTTTATATTTGAGATTTGTTCAAAAAGTTTGAGGGGACAAGAAGCCTTTTACCCCATGCCCATCGATTTTTGTAAAACTTCAGTTTTTGGAACATTGCTATGTAACTAGGGCTGGGATGTTTGTACATGAACTAAGTTGTTTATTTGGCGCTTTAAAAAAAATTCATAATAAAAGATAAATAGAGGTTTTTTATGAGTTTTTACCCTATAGTTTTACCATAAATAAATGGGTTTTTTTTTAAAAAAAAAAAAAAAAAAAGAGGGTGTAGAGATGAAGTGCCCAAAGAAAGTAATGAGTAAAAAAGAAGAGAAAGGAGAAGTGATACAACAAAAATACAAACAAAAAGCAAGTGTATAAGAACAGAGAAAATCTTTACAACTCATATTTACGACACATTACACAAAAAATATCAAGAATCGTGTATTTCTGAACTCTTAAGTTGGAAAAAAAGGGATGAAAAGATAGTGTACGCCAACCACATATGGTCCGACACGCTTCACAAAGAGACAAGGGCAAGAGACACATAGGACCCACCAGGTCCACTTCTCCATATACAAAAAACAAAGAAGGCGGGCCCACCAGCTATTGCTTTTCCCGAGTGACGCTGCCTGTAAACCTTCCGATCGCCGGTCATCAGTCACCCGTCGGGCAACATCCAATCAACAGCACCTCCATCAGAAGACCAAAGTGGCAGCGATCTCGAGCACCACCAGTCATTTCCCTCCAATCGTCGGTCGCTCTTAGCTCACCAACAAGACCACCTGGAAACGTTGTTGCCTCCCGACCATCGTCGGTCGCTGGCCACATTCAGGCAATAATCTGGCAAAGCAGCGTCAAGAGTCGGCGACCCCCCCCCCCAAGTTGGCGTCATCAGCAGGCCACAGCTTCCGCTTTCTTGAATCGACATCCCCAGTCAACCTCTGAACCACCACTGGTATCAGTCTCGATTTACTGCTGGCGAATGGTGCCAAATAATCACAGGCCATTCAGTAAACTAGCTTCGTCGAATGAGTCAAGGCTCAAACCCAATAGACCGACGCCAGCAACCACGTCGTTGCTCCAATCTCCTCCTACACCAGTTGATATCCACTAGCTAAAATCCAAGGTACTGCTTCCAATCAACAATCGCAGGTCCACCATAACCGCAGCAACACCGGACCATCAACGACCCAGCAGCTCCAATCACCGTATCGCTCTCTGGACGACCCAATAAACCAGCACAGTTGGCGGAGACGCTGCTCTGATCCTCGCCGCCGGCTAGCTCCCTGCTCCGTCCTCCCTTTGCAGTCAAAGACCTCCCGCCCGTCCATATCCTCTATTCATTGACAGCGAACAGAACCAAAGAACAGCCATCCAGAGCCAAAATATGTTCAGCCACTCACCACCTCTAATCGATTGACGGTCCCCGGTCGTCACCTGCTGTATCGATTTGACCTCTCATCGCCAACACCTATAATCTTGCTTGATCATCACCAATCGCTACCGACTCCTCCAGCAGCGTCCGACGGAGAATTGACATCAAACCATTTGTTTTCTCGGGTAGTCGTCGCATCGGAATCACGACATCGCCAGACCACCCCTCGTGACGAACTCCTTCAATAGCTAACCCAACGGATCACGTCGCCAGTGGATTTGGTGCCCCGATATCCCTTTACAGATGAAATTGTCACTGGAATTTCCAAGAGCTCCGCTCGTGTTTACTTTCCTTTTGGGTGTTTTCTTCCCTCAAAGTTGATAATATGAGTCCCTAATAAAAGAAGGGTGGGCCTAAAGGTGGCACTTGCGCTCAGATGGATCCATACAAAAAAAATGTTAAAAGTTGGGCCTCTCTAAACAAGTTCACGATCCAAACATCAAATGGACTTCAAGCTTCAAGATTTATCATAATGGGTTGCACCTATGCAATCTTGGGCCTCTTGCAAGCTCATCACAATATTGGGTTAACTCAACAGGCCCATCTTCTGCAAGGAAAACTTAACAGTCAGATGCGCAATGTTCAGTCAGATGCACAGTGCTCGTGTGTTGCGATTCCGTCCCAAAAAAAAAAGAAGGGAAATGACTTGGGCTAACAATATATGTTACTGGGCTCACAACTCACAAGTGGATCAACTTATCTCAACTGGGCTCCTTCTATAATAAAATGCCCGACTTGACAAGACAAAAACCAGCAATTTTATACTCGCGCAACGGAAGTTCCGCTCAACAGAATGCGTTGCGACTCGGACTCACGCGGCGTTCTTAAGAGAAAAAGAAAGAAATAAAAGGGAGGGAGAAGAGTAGCATGCTACTACTACTCCATGAAGTGTTTTTAGAATACGATCGCGATATGAAGGATCAACGTCTACTTTCTCTCCTTCCTCAAGTAAATTAATGTCATTTATTTATTATCTCCATTTAGTAAAAACTAAAATATTTACTAAAAGCTTTATTATAACAATCGTGGCATGCCTTTACCTTCAGTGAGTTAAGGTATTTATGCAAAATACTAATCTACTACATAATAGATAATATTTTTACTACAACATCTTACGCAAGGATGCCACATTTTGATAATTGAGTTGACAAACAACTTTCAACATAATCAAACCATTTTGTCATCATTAGTTCGCAACTACCAACTGCATACCACTTAAGTATTTTATACAACACGCAAGTAGCTTGTCCATACAAGTTTAAACAAAGACATATGTTGTGAACAATTTACAAAACTACATGCACATAAACTACTTTAGCTGCATTATTAAGCATTTACCTTACTACCATTCACATAGTATGGAGCTAGATAACTTACTATTATTTTTTATAATGGCATGTACAAACGAATGAGGCTCGAACATGCAAGCACAAGCCAACACCATTCTCCACTCTCCCTGAAAAGGGGAAGTGGAAGGAATGACACAACATTATGCAGAGGTGTTATTTCTATTTCGAATAAAGAGCTGAACTACATAACAAGTTGGCGTTATATATGATTGTGCATCCCTTGGAAGAGATTGGTGTCGTTAATGCAGAAGAAACCCCATGGCCCAACACCAAGCACCAACCATGCTGCCTGATTATCAGCAGTCATGTTGACCAGCTCCAGGATGTCTCGCTGCTCAACTCTCACCAGTTGTGTTGACCGGCTCCCGCTAGTCTCGTTGCTCAGTTATCAGTAGTCGCGCTGGCCGGACCTCCGCAACCACGATGCCAGAATCTTAGCAATCGCGCAACCTGGCCCTCGGCGGCCATACGACCCAACCCAGCGGCCACAAAACCGAGTCATCAGCAACCACGATGTCGGACCAGCAGTCACGTTGCCTAGCCCTCAGCAGCCGTGCTACTCAACTCTTGTCAATGCTTGCATCGCCTACCTCTTTTTAGTAGCTATATTGCTTAGTGCTCAGCAGCTAGGCATCCAACATTCTCTCTTTCTTCGCCTCCGCTAAGAAAAAAGGGGGGGAGAAGGATTAGCACGACACTATACAGAAGTGGGGGCAGAGTTAAAGTACATGAAGAGTTGATGCTATGCATGATAGTGCATTGCCGAAGTGACATAAATACTCCAGATTGAAAGAGCAGCATTGTAGTTCAACCCTTGGGAGTCTCGTTGCACAGCCCTCGGTAATCGTGCTTCTCATCTATCGGTAGTATCTCGTTGCCCAATCCACAGTGGCATGTTGCTTAACTTCTGACAGCAGCCCCACAGTCCTGCTCTCGATAGCCTCGCTGCATAGCTCTTGACGAAGTCATTAGAAGACGAGGCATAAATCATCACTACAGTTAATGATATGGCAGGGCACCAGGTGCCATTACACTTCAGCTGCTCCTGATAACCTGGGCGAACACATAGATTGCCAGCCGTTGCGCCCAATCATGCAGGGTTCAGCATCCTTTCCTTGAGTCGTCTGGCTCCTCGGCCCTATGCAAAAGTGATGTTTATTCCGAAGAGGCAGAGTTGAAGTGCATGAAGAGATTATGCTATGCATGATAGTGCGCTCCCGAGGTGACGATAACATTCTGGATCGAAAGAGCAGCCTTGTGTTTCAACTCTCGATAGTCTCATTGCCGAACTCTCAATAGTCGTGCTTCTCATCTATTGCTAGCAGCTCGGTGTTTGGCCCCCAGCAACCTTGTTGATCAGCTCTCGACAGCAGTCTCGCTACATTCCACTTGACAACAGCTACATTATCCAACTCTAAGTAGCATCACTGCGTAACCCTCGACAAACAGCCAAGACAGAGAGGCACCAATCGTAGCTATAGCTAGTGATGCAGCAAAGCATCAAGTGCTGTTGCACTTTGGCCCGGACTGATCCCCGAGCTAGATACATAGATTGTCGGCCGCTACGCCCAATCATGCAAGGTTCAGCACCCTCGCCTTGAGTCGTCTGGCTTCTCAGCCCGACTCAATCATAGCGGCAAGCTCCACCTGCAATGTTCAGCATCATTGCCTTGAGTCGCTTGGCTTCTCAGCCCGACTCCATTCTAGCGGCAAGCTCCGCATGCGAGGTTTAGTACCCTCGCCTTGAGTCGTCTAGCTTCTCAGCCCGACTCCATTCTAGCGGCAAGCTCCGCATGCGAGGTTCAACACCCTCGCCTTGAGTCGTCTGGCTTCTCAACCCGACTCCATTCTAGCGGCAAGCTCTACATGCGAGGTTCAACACCCTCGCCTTGAGTCGTCTGGCTTCTCATCCCGACTCCATTCTAGTGGCAAGCTCCGCATGCGAGGTTTAGTACCCTCGCCTTGAGTCGTCTGGCTTCTCAGCCCGACTCCATTCTAGCGGCAAGCTCCGCATGCGAGGTTTAGTACCCTCACCTTGAGTCGTCTGGCTTCTCAGCCCGACTCCATTCTAGCGGCAAGCTTCGCATGCGAGGTTCAGTACCCTCGCCTTGAGTCGTCTGGCTTCTCAGACTGACTCCATCATAGCGGCAAGCTCCGCATGCGAGGTTCAGTACCCTTGCCTCGAGTCGCCTGGCTTCTCAGCCCGACTCCACTATAGTGGCAAGCTCCGCATGTGAGGTTCAGTACCCTCGCCATGAGTCGTCTGGCTTCTCAGCCCGACTCCATCATAGCGGAAAGCTCCTCATGCGAGGTTCAGTACCCTTGCCTCGGGTCGCCTGGCTTCTTAGCCCGACTCTATTATAGCGGTGGGCTCCGTATGCAAGGTTCAACATCCTTGCCTTGAGTCGCTTGGCTTCTCAGCTTGACCCCATCAACAGCATGCTCCACCAATGAGGCTCAAAGGCATACAACCTTTTCCTATATGATTCCACGTGATGCTCTCCCGTGTGATGTATCTACGATCGCTGGCAGCCGAGTCCGATCCATTCCATGCGATGCTCTCCCGCGTGATGTATCTACGATCGCTGGCAGCCGAGTCCGATCCATTCCACGCAATGCTCTCCTGCGTGATGTATCTACGATCTCTAGCAGCCGAGTCCGATCCATTCCACACGATGTTCTCCCGTGTGATGTATCTATGATCGCTGGCAGCCGAGGCCGATCCATTCCACGCGATGCTCTCCTGCATGATGTATCTACGATCGCTGGCAGTCGAGCCCGATCCATTCTACGCGATGCTCTCCCGCGTGATGTATCTACGATCACTAGCAGCCAAGTCCGATCCATTCCACGCGATGCTCTCCCGCGTGATGTATCTACGATCGCTGGCAGTCGAGCCCGATCCACCCCACGCAATGCTCTCCTGCGTGATAAATCTACGATCGCCGGTATCTAAGTTCGATTTGTTACACGCGATGCTCTCCCACTTGACATTCCCACGATCACTAACTGCTAAGCCCAAGCTATTCTTCTAAGTCACGCAACATAAGTCGCGCATCGCCGCGTACCATGAGTCACGCATCACAAGCCTGGTCCACGCTTTACATCGCACTCTCGATGTTTCCTCTCTCACAGTCATCATGGTTCTCTTGTGCTCGGACTATCGATGAAGCGTTCTCCACACTGCATCCTACTATAGTGAGGTTAACTTTTAGCAAGAAGATTATCACGACAACACCCCTACTACCAACAACCCATCATCATCTATGTTGCCTGGCCCTCAATGGTGCCTTGCTAAGCATGCCCTACCTAAAGCCTCGCTGCTTATACCTCAGCATCGCGGTTACCTGGATCTCAGAAACGGTCTCACTATGCAACCTTAACCTATAGCCTCACTGCTTATCCTGCGACGATTCTATTGTCTGGCTATTGGCAATAGTCTCGCCGCGTGATCCCCGCTACCAACCTAATCGCCCAGCGCCTGGAACCTCTACCATCTGTTACACGGTCAACAACCTTACGGCTTATCGGTTTGACAACATCCATCTCGTACAAAGAGTTTTGCCACTTCATCGCGAATTGACATAACAACCTTGCCTTATTTGTCATAGTCTGATCCGGCTACCTACGCTACCCACATCAGACTGGGGGGAATCTAGTTAGGTATAACGTAATTTGGAGACACCTTCAGGACGGTTATTAATGCAGACTGTGTAGATGGTCATCGGCGACATTCCATATAGACTAATAACAACAACTACATCGGATAACGGTCTTAGAGACTGTATGGCGAGGTTACGCTTCTTAGCTACCCCGACCCGACACTCTTTAGCAGCCTCGGTCTGCATGATCGCAGTAACAGTTACGTTACATCGCACCGACCGGCTCGCACTCCTCTCAACGAAGGAGTATCAAGTCAGCTAAAACCGCATAGCAATGTTTGACTCTTCGCACAACCCCACGACTCTCGTGGGCGAGGTTCGGTCGTTTCTCTTTATTATTTGTTGCATTGGTGCTTTATCTAGTCCGATCCGATTGTCAGCAACCCAATCGCATCAGACTAGGGGGACTTGACGACGCACAGTTTATATGACAAAGTCCAGTCCGATGTCATTGGTCGCGTACCAATAACATCATACTGGGGGGACTTGATAATATATGGTCCATTAGCATGGCCTAGACTGATCTAGCGTGCCAGCCTGGCCTGGCGCGCCCCTGCCAGCCCTATCTGGCGTTCCCTTGCTAGCCTCACTGGGGACTCTCCTGCTAGTTTATATGACTAAGTCCAGTCCGATGTCATTGGCTGCGTACCAATAACATCAGACTGGGGGGACTTGATGATATATGGTCCATTAGCATGGCCTAGACTGCTCTAGCGTGCCAGCCTGGCCTGGCGCACCCCTGTCAGCCCTGCCTGGCGTTCCCTTACTAGCCTTGCTGGGGAATCCCTTGCTAGCCCTACTGGGGACTCTCCTCCCGGCCCGGCCTAACGCTCCCTTACCTAGCGCCCCCTTGTTGGCCTCTGCTAGTGCGCGCCCGCCAGCCTTGCCTAGGGCACGCCCGCCAGCCCCACCCGGTGCCTCCGGGCGGCCTTGCCTAGCTCCTTTGCTAGTTGGGCCTGAAATGGGCTGGCCCAAGGCCTGACCTAATTCCCCTTGACCTAATTTTCCCCTATATAATGAATAGTATCTCCTCCATGAAAGGGGACCTTTCTCTAGACTTCCGCCATGGCTCAGCCGCCACACCATACTCCGGCCGGGTGGTTCAGCCGCCACCCGCCGCTGTCAGCTACAATACACCACCACTAGCACCAAGATGGTTCTCTCCAGCTATGGAGGGCCATCTCAGATCTATGAGTTTATCTAACTTGATCGTCGGAGCCCGCTCCCGGGGCACAGATCTCCGCCGCAGCAGAAGACCAGGAGAATCGCCGGAGATCCATGTCGCATCACCAGCGTTTATCTAATAGGTACTAAGTCCATAGCTACCAATGCTTATATAACAGGTACTAAGTCCATAGCTACCACCGTTTATCTATCAGGTACTAAGTCCATAGCTACCAGTGTCTATTTAATTGGCACTAAGTCCATAGTTGCCGATGTTATTTATTAGGCACTAAGTCTATAGCTTCCTATGTTCACTCATATCATCTTTGATCTCTCATCATTCATCTACCCATGTTTTACCCAACACATTTCGTAGATATAAAATACTTATACAGTTTAAATCATTTAAAACATGTATAAAAACGTTCATCCATCATAGATAGCAAGTATACAGACAATATGCACACATAGCACGTAATTTATATAAAATACTTCATATATGTGTGTAAGATGAAAGTAACTATGCACACAGCTGATAAGGTGGTGACTTGGTTCTCGGACAGCACTTCGTTAATCTTAAAACAATTTCCCTCGGACAAAACCTAGTATCATTACCACTGGAGTTTAGTCTAATATTAACCGAGACTAACTAATAGTCTTGCTATTATTGTTAATATATGAGCGTTAACACAATACTCTTCACTCACTATGTACAGACAGGGACCAGACATGGAACACCGGAGGGCAGGATCATTTTCGCATATAGCACTTCTGAATCCAGCAACTCAAGCGACCCTCCAAACCAGATTCCCCATACCACGAGTGGTTAAAAAGATATTATAACGAAACTTATATAACTCATAATAATAGCCTAAATATTTATTATAAGGTCCTAATAACATTACTATATTGAAACATAATCTATACTAAAGTTAGGGTAGGCGCAGCTCACTTACAGCGGGTTTTTCTCAAAACCGAGCTCCGCTGGAGCAGCATTCCCGAGCCGAACGTCTCTTCTTCTCGGAGCCGTCGGGCGCTCTGGGGCTTCCGCCTCGTGCTAGGGAGGTTCCCTAGGCTTTTCAGGGGGGGGGGGGGGGGTTCGGGGCTAGAGAGAAGTTCTAGAGAGAGAGGGAAGTGAGGGGAGGTGTGAGGAATGAAGAGGGATTCACCTCTTATTTATAGGGGCTGGAGGGTCACTCACGTAGTGAGTTTCTTGATGCTCACGTCGTGAGCCAGCCTGGAGACACCCAGACACAGCCTGGTGCTGACACGTGGCATCGCACACAGGGTGGAAATCAGCCGATTTTCAAAAATTCATAACTTTTGCATACGAGCTCCGTTTTCGACGTTCTTTATATCCACACATAGGTAAAAATAAGATCTACAACTCTATTCTTGACTCCGTCGGCTAATTCTCGACCATCTTAAATTTAACAGTACGAGGAGATTAGACTGTTAAATGACCGCGAAGAATTCGTAACTCCTTCATACGGACTCTGTTTTCGTCTGTCTTTTTACCGTTAAGTTCCTATTAATGAGATCTTCAACTCTCATTTAGGTTGCGTAGGCCAAAAACCGCTCGAACTAAAATTCGAGTTTCGGGTCGTGCACTGCTATGCCGAATCTTAGAAAATTCATAACTTCGTCGTACTAAGTTAGATTTGGGCGTTCTTTTTATGGATGTTCTCGGTTTAACATATACTACAACTTTGGTTTAGATTACTAAGGCCAAAAAGTCCTTTATCGTAAATTCACTCTTTTTTGTTTCCCAGTGCCGTACTTGTTTTGCTGCGAAACTTCGACGGGCCATAACTTCTTCGTTATAACTCGGATTTCGGCCTTCTTTATATGTACGGAATCCTTGTAACATATGCTACAACTTTTATTAACACTATTCCTTCTAAATAATCTTCCATCAAAAACTCATTTTTGATGCTCATTGTCTCTAAATTGACTAGCCCGGATCTGCGGGCGTTACATCGTTCTTCGGAGTTACGCAGGGCGCTCCTTGTAACGACCCAAATTTTCAAGATAAAATTTTCATTTTTTTATAATCAAACGCATTTCCATAATCCGTGAAATTCCAAAACATATGTTTTCATATCCATAATCATTACAATTTTATTTTAAAATACCAGAGTGTCCAAAAAATGCTAGTGTGAGAGTGCACGCCACGCCATCATGCCTTGCCCTTGCCCCTGGGCTCAGATGTATCTGAACAAAATCCACAAATTGTAAGCTAATGCTTAGTGAGTTCCCCAGAGCATATCCCACACCAGATCCACATATCACATTAGTTACAAAACTACAAATAACACATAAGCCATGCATATAACATATAAAGAAGCCATGGAAACCGTATAAGGTCTTACACCTAATGCCACGGGAACCCCCACGTGGTCTTATCTGCCATGGGAACCTCCACATGGTCTTCCTGCCTTGGGAACCCCCAGAAGGTCTTCCTGCCTTGGGAACCCCCACAAGGTCTTTCAATACCAAATAAGATATAGGACAACTATACAAGTAGATATACCAGGGTGCCTTGGAAACCCTCCAAGGTCTTATACCAATTGCCACGGGAACCCCCACGTGGTCTTTCATGCAGATGATACCCTATCATAACACATAAGCAATCAGCAATCTACATAACATAAGATGGGCCGGCCTTGATGCCTTAGACCCATTGGTATGGTGAGAAAACTCACCTCTCTCGAATGCGGGATTGACAAGCTATAATCAGATATGTCCCACCTGTTGCTCCCACTCAACTACCTAAAAGCATCATAAGATAGACTTGTCGTAATCCGGAGCTACCTCAAGGTCAACTCTAGTCAACCTTGGACAAGGTCTAAGTCAACAGCCCTTGTTGACCTCAACTCGTCGAGTACATATAGCAACTCGTCGAGTTACTACCGAGTCAAGAAGACCTTATCAAACCCCAGTCAACTCTCCGAGTTCACTTGATATCCAAAAGTCTGGGAAACCCAACACGACTCGTCGAGTTACAAGGAAAACTCGCCGAGTCCCCCATCTTGTTTGCTAGCTGCAATCATACGCCGGATACAGTGATTTCAGGGCTTAGATCTGAAGCCCTAAGGTACCTGGGAGGATAAATTTCCAACTTTACCTCCTGGAACCGATCCAAATGCTCCAAGGTCCCTAATAAAGGTTTGGAAGCTCCAAAGCTTTGCCCTTTGATCCAAGACTCTAGATATCTGAAGTCCCTTCTTTCCAGAAAGGTTTCTAATCCTCAAATCGTCATAAAGATGGAGTCTTTATGGACATGCATGTCCAATGCATGGCCCGTAGGTCAAAATGGCCAAAAAGGGGAAAAATATACCCTAAAACTCTTGCATGGTGTCCATTCTTGACCAAAGGCCAGATCTAGCCCACCTTGGGACCATCTTGCACTAGAGATTCATAAAGTTTCAAGCTTTATGAACCCCATGCATGCATTCAACAAGAAGAGTAGGAAATAAGGAGTACACTCAAGATCTAGCCTTATTCTTTGATAAATATTTAGTCTTGAAGGATTACAATAGATCACAAGATGATTAAGCTCAAGGATGGGTGCTTGGTTTGATGGATCGTCTCACTATCTCCTTCCTCTTGAGCTTCAAGGGTCACTCTAGGTCACAAAATGGAAGAGAATGGGGATTAGGGTTAGCACTGACGTTCTTAGGGATTGGAGGCTGATGGGAGGTCAACCTCAAGGCTAGGGATGAGCAAAAGGACCGAACCGGCCCGAACCAGACCCGACCCGGGAACCGGCTTCGGCCAAAATCAAGAACCGAACCGGCCCGGCGGTTCTACCGGTTCCCGGTTCCTACTGGTTCTTGTTGTGTCTTCAAATGTTGGAACCGGTCCTCGAAAAATAGCATCATATGGTTCTGGTTTTTGCCGGTTCTACCGGTTTTTTCCGGTTATATCGGTTCCGGTTCCTACCGGTTCCTGGTTCCAAAAATCCACAAAAATAACGTCCCGGTCCCGGCCCGACCGGTTCCATCGGGTTCCGGTTCTGGTACCGGTTCCGGCCGGTTCCCCGGTCCATATGCTCATCCCTACTCAAGGCTTATAAGAAGTTTATATAGGGTGCAAACCCTAAAACTAGGGTTTTTTCAATACAACGTCTACTCGCCTAGTCGGCTTTCCAACTCGTCGAGTAGGGTGTAGATTCCGCATTCCTGAAATGACTCCTACTCGACGAGTTGGACTCCCAACTCGCCGAGTCCACACACCAAAACTTTAAATATTTCATAAATTAGATAATACATGAAACAGGTATTACAAGTCTCCCCCACTTGAACTAGACTTTGTCCTCGAAGTCTGCTGACCTGAACAATTTCGGGTAATGATCCTGCATCTCGTCCTCCGGCTCCCAGGTCCACTCGGAGCCCTTACGGTGCTGCCATTGCACCTTGACCAACTTCACTTCTTTGTTCCGGAGAACCTTAGTCTTCCTATCCAAGATGGCAACTGGCCTCTCGATGTAGTTCATGCTCTCATCTACCTAGATGTCACCCAGCGAAATGATTGCGGTCTCGTCAGGGACACACTTTTGAAGCTGAGACACATGGAAGGTGTTGTGTATCTGGCTACGTTCTTCGGGCAGGTCCAAACGATAGGCAACCTTGCCCACCCGGGCCAAAATCCTAAACGGTATAATGAATCGGGTTCCCAATTTGCCCCTCTTCCGGAACCTGATGACTCCCTTCCAAGGCGACACCTTCAGTAACACGAAGTCCCCCACCTGTAAATCGAGATCCAATCGCCGACTGTCAGCATAGCTCTTCTGACGGCTCTGCGCGACTCGCAGCCGGTCGCGCACCTACTGAATCAGTCTGGTAGTCTTGAGAACTACCTCTGTGCTTCCCATGACTCAGCGCCCAACCTCATCCCAACAAACCGGAGTTCTACATCTCCTGCCATACAACATCTCAAATGGAGGTCGGTCTATATTGGCATGGTAACTGTTATTGTACAAAAACTCTGCCAGTGGAAGATACGTATCCCAACTTCCCCCAAAATCCAACACGCATGCCCGCATCATATCTTCCAGTGTTTGGATTGTCCTCTCGCTCTGGCCATCTGTCTGGGGGTGGTATGATGTACTAAAATGCAGCTGAGTGCCCAGTTCCTCGAGGAACTTCTTCCACAACCTGGATGTCAACTGAACATCCCTGTCAGAGACTACCGATACCAACACTCCGTGTCTAGCCACCACCTCTTTCACATAAATATCCGCCAACTTCTCGATGGATATGCCCTCAGTGATCGGAATAAAGTGGGCACTTTTCGTCAGCCGGTCTACAATCACCTAAATGGCGTCCACACCCTTTGTTGTCCTCGGTAAATTTGTAATGAAGTCCATAGTGATCTCTTCCCACTTCCACATGGGAATGGGTAGCGGTTGCACCTTTCCATGGGGCCACTGATGCTCGTCCTTGACCTTCCTGCAGGTTAAGCATCGTTCCACAAACCAAGTGATCTCCCGCTTCATGCAGGGCCACCAGTAGCTCAGTTTCAAGTCTCTATACATTTTTGTCGCCCCAGGGTGTATAGAGAACTTGGATTTATGTGCCTCCTCTAATATCTTCTGTCTCACTCCTCCAGTCACCGGTACCCACACTCGGCCTCACTGAGTCAATAGACTGCGTCTATCCTTGACAAACAAAGGATGTTTTCCTTGAATCCGTTTTATCTTCTAGTTTTCCTTTTTCACCCCCTCGACTGAGCCTCTTTGATCATATCCAACAACGAAGAGATCACGTTCATTCTCAAACAAACATATCCAATCGGGGAACCTGCCGTCTTGCGGCTCAAAGCATCGGCCACTACGTTGGCCTTCCCGGGATGGTATAAAATCTCACAATCATATTCCTTCAGTACATCCAACCACCTCCTCTGACGTATATTGAGGTTTTGCCGATCCATCAAATACTTCAAACTCTTGTGATCAGTATAGATGGTGCACCGCACTCCATACAAGTAGTGCCTCCAAATCTTGAGAGCAAACACCACTGCCCCCAATTCCAGGTCGTGAGTGGTGTAATTCGCCTCATGAGGATTCAACTGCCTCAAGGCGTAAGCTATCACATGCCCCCTCTGCATTAGTACCGCACCCAACCCCGCAGTTGATGCGTCACAGTACACCACCAAATCATCTAACCCTTCAAGTAGTACTAGGATCGGAGCCTCGCATAACCTCTGTCTCAGGGTCTCAAAAGCCAACTGCTGATCCTCACCCCATCAAAATGTCACATTTTTTTTGGTCAAGCGGGTTAAGGGAACAACAATCTTGGAGAAATTCTGGATAAAGCTCCGATAATAGCCCGCTAAACCTAAGAAGCTACGGATCTCAGACGCATTCTTCGGTACTTCCCACCGCATCACTGCCTCAACCTTGGTTGGATCAACCGAAATACCCTCTTGGTTAATGACATGCCCCAAGAACTGAACCTCTCGTAGCCAGAAGTCGCACTTGGAGAACTTAGCATACATCTTCTCCGCCCTCATGGTCTCCAATACCTCCCTTAGATGCTACTCATGCTGCTCCCTAGTCTTAGAATAAACCAGGATATCATTAATGAAAACGATCACCGACCGATCCAGCATCGGTCTACACACCTTGTTCATGAGATCCATGAACGCTGCTGGGGCATTGGTGAGCCCAAACGGCATCACCACGAACTCGTAATGCCCATACCGAGTCCTAAAAGTTGTCTTTGGTATGTACTCATCCTGAATCCTCATCTAATGGTACCCTGACCGAAGATCAATCTTGTAGAACCAAGACGCCCCCTGCAACTGATCGAACAAATCATCGATCCTCGGCAACAGATAACGGTTCTTCACCGTTAGTTTGTTCAGTTCATGGTAATCGATGCACATCATGTGTGATCCATCCTTATTTTTCACGAACATGATCGGTTCTCCCCACGGGGAACTGCTCGGACGGATGAACCCTCGGTCCAACAGCTCTTGAAGCTATGTAGATAACTCCTGTATCTCGGGCGGCGCCAACCGATATGGTGCCTTTGCTATCGGAGCGGCACCCGGCACCAAATCTATGTGAAACTCCACCTGCCTCTCCGGAGGCACTCCTGGTAGCTCTTCAGGGAAGACATCCCGAAATTCCTGTACAACTGGCACACTGCCCACATCCGTCGTGGTCTCAACCCTCGTATCTGAGATATAAGCCAAAAATCCCATACATCCCTGCTGTAGAAATCTCCTAGCCCTCGCAGCTGAACAAAGTGTTGACCCCTGCGAGGCCCTCTCACCATGTATAACTAGTTCTCCCCTACTTGGGGTTCGAACCCTCACTAACTAGCGCTCACAATCAATCATGGCCCCATGGCCCCCGACCAGTCCATCCCAATAATCACTTTCAACCCTCGCAATGGTATCGGGACTAGATCAATGCGGAACCTCTCGCCAAGCACATTCAGGACACAGTCCCGATACACCCTCGCAACACTCATAGTGCGGTCATCCGCAATATCTACCTCGAGTGGGGAATCCAAAGTTCTTGGCGTATCCCATAAATTTCTTGCTAAGGGCAAGAGACACGAACGATCGGGTGGCGCCCGAATCAAACAAAACATGAGCTGTCATACCATTGACCAAAAAGGTCCCTATACAAGCACAACGTACACATAAGCAATACATATAATCATAGGGTAGAGAAGAATAAATACGTACCATCCACAACGTCTGGCAAGGCTCGAGCCTCCTCGGTGGTCAGCTGAAATGCGCGGCTCTTCACCGCTGAAGCATCTGCCTTGGCAGGGCGGCCATCAGTAATCCTCAATGTGGCGGGCACGAGCGATGCCACTGCTCCTCCCCCTCCCTACAACCTTGGACAATCAAACTTTTTATGGCCAATCTGGTTGTAGTGAAAACATATCAAACCCTTCTTGGGGCAGTCTCTGCTCATATGTCCTGGCTGACCATAGGTATAACACGTCGTGCCCGCCCCTCGGAAAACCCCACCATGCGACCTCCCACATTTGGCACACCGGCCACTTCCCTGCTAGCCCCTACTGGATGAATCCGAGGTCTTAGGCTTTTTATCCTGACCCACTGCTATCTGTACCTGCTCTGACTTCCGCTTGGTTCGGAAGTCTAACTCCATCTCCCGCTCACGGGCCTTCTCCACCATCTCGTTCAGGTTTTTGCACCCCGTGAAGCTCACAAACTCCCGAATATCATCCCGCAAAATGAAATGATACCGTGTCCTCCTCATGTCCTCATCGGTCACGTACTGTGGGATCAACAAAGCTCGTTCCCGAAACTTGGCGGTAATCTCCGCCACATTCTTGGTGGTCTGCTGAAGATCATGAAACTCCCTCACAAGCCGTTGCACCTCAATGGCTGGTGCAAACTCCAAATCAAATCGCCGAACAAACTCGGCCCAAGTCATCTCATCTACACCGGCTGCTCCCACCTGACTAGTAACCTCGTCCCACCAATCTCGGGCCCTGTCTCTCAGCATGCAAGAAGCAAATCCCACCTTTGCCGCATCCGGGCAAGAACTCGTGCGCTGGGTGTTCTCGATGTCCGCCACCCAGTGTCGGCTAACAATGGGGTCCCTGACCCCGAAAAACATTGGCGCTCCGCACGCCTTGAACTCCCGAAACGAGGGAGTTCGGGCCCCGACCTGGCCCGTAGCAATCTCGGCTCTGAATGCCCTGAGCCTTTCCTCCATAATCTCCATCATCCCCTCCTTGACCATCCCAAAGATCACTGGGGTAGCATCAAGGATACCTCTCGTAACCTCGGCCGTGATGAGCTCACGCAACCTCTTATCCATGGGCTCTGCACCAGCGCTCGATCCGGATCCCGATCCTGATCCTAATCCCGATCCCCCTGCCCCAAAGCGTGTCACCACTATGCTGAACTGAAATGTCATAAACCATAATAATCAGGACATCTATATAGAGAATCTCCCCACACCGGTCCTCCTTAGAGCTGTCAGATCTAGCATTGGTTCGGGTACAGGTCCTGTGCTTTCAGTAGTATGGGCCCAATACTACCTTCCACACCTACATGTACCTTTCCCCGCGGCTCTACCTGATAACTCCAATTCGTCCCAAAATGAACCATATCCACATACTACTTCATGCCCCAAATCCGAGGCTGTCCTAAGATTTGCTCTACCCGCATCAAACATATCATTCATAACAGGTTACCCTTATGCATGCAAATTATACACAAAAATGATCAAATAGACATTCGAATAATAGATTCTACCCTAGGACCACAACCAAACAAGGAACAAGAAATAAGGCCAAATCAATCATTCTAAGGCTATAAGCTCCTAACCGTATACAATTTCTAAAGCATACATGTAGCAAGTTCCATACGGTTGTTACAGCTCAAATATCAGTATAACATGGCTAATAAATTAGGGGACTACTCACTTGGCTTAGCTGATCACGCGCGTTCCACTCTCATCTTTTCCTTTTCTTAAAAGCCTTGTATTTTATTTTTGAAAATAATTCTACCATTTCCTTAGTTTGAGTCCTGACATGCTCGAGAGTGTGCCCGAATCCCTCAAACCAAGCCTCTGATACCAACTTGTAACGACCCAAATTTTCAAGATAAAAATTTCATTTTTCATTAATCAAACCCATTTCCATAATCCGTGAAATTCCAAAACAATTGTTTTCAAATCCATAATCATTACAATTTTATTTTAAAATATCAGAGTATCCCACAAATGCTAGTATGATAGTGCACGCCACGCCATCAAGCCTTGCCCTTGCCCCTGGGCTTAGATGTACCTAAAACAAATCCACAAATTGTAAGCTAATGCTTAGTGAGTCCCCCAAATCATACCCCACACCAGATCCACGTATCAAATTAGTTACAAAACTACAAATAACACATAATCCATGCGTATAACATATAAAGAAGCCATGGAAACCCTCCAAGGTCTTACACCTAATGCCACAGGAACCTCCACGTGGTCTTATCTGCCATGGGAACCTCCACATGGTCTTCCTGCCTTGGGAACCCCGCAAGGTCTTCCTACCTTGGGAACCTCCACAAGGTCTTTCAATACCAAATAATATATAGGACAACTATAGAAGTAGATATACTAGGGTGCCTTGGAAACCCTCCAAGGTCTTATACCAATTGCCACGGGAACCCCCACGTGGTCTTTCATGTAGATGATACCCTATCGTAACACATAACCAATCAGCAATCTACATAACATAAGATGGGCCGGCCTTGGTGCCTTAGACCCATTGGTATGGTGAGAAAACTCACCTCTCTCGAATACAGGATTGACAAGCTATAACCGGATATGTCCCACCTATTGCTCCCACTCAACTACCTAAAAGCATCATAAGATAGACTTGTCTTAATCAGGAACTACCTCAAGGTCAACTCTAGTCAACCTTGGACAAGGTCGAAGTCAACAGTCCTTGTTGGCCTCAACTCGTCGAGTTACTTCCGAGTCAAGAAGACCAGATCAAACCCCAGTCAACTCGCCGAGTTGTTTCATCAACTCGTTGAGTTCATTTGATATCCAAAAATTCGGGGAAACCCAACACGACTCGTCGAGTTACAAGGCAAAATCGCCGAGTCCCCCATCTTGTTTGCTAGCTGCAATCATACGCCAAATATAGTGATTTCAGGGCTTAGATCTGAAGCCCTAAGGTACCTGGGAGGATAAATTTCCAACTTTACCTCCTGGAACCGATCCAAATGCTCCAAGGTCCCTAATAAAGGTTTGGAAGCTCCAAAGCTTTGCCCTTTGATCCAAGACTCTAGGAATCTGAAGTCCCTCCTTTCCAAAAAGGTTTCTAGTCCTCAAATCGTCATAAAGATGGAGTCTTTATGGACATGCATGTCCAATGCATGTCCCTATGTAACATCCCAAATTTCAAGCCCAAAATTTTCATTTTTAATTAAGTAATTCTCAACACAGTTTACCAAAACATTTCCCATGCCATATCATCAGCAAACATAAATATAACAATGTGTTTGAAAATCATAATGTCAAAGTAAAACAAATCAGAGTACAAACCCAGAAAAATCCATGCGGAAATCATGTGTGTGTGATGCGCTGCTATACCGCCGGCTCCTTCCCCTTGGACGAAGAGGTGCCTGAAAACAAAATGAAAACTGTAAGCACAAAGCTTAGTGAGTTCCCCCATCATACCACATACCACACAATCACATATCATATATATATATATATATATATATATATATATATATATATTGTCGGGCGATTCTGGGACGCCCGTCCTGCCCATGTCAAGCCATTCTGGGGTGCTGACCTACCCATGTCAAGCCATTTTGGGGTGCTGACCTACCCATGTCAAGCCATTCTGGGGTGCTGACCTACCCATGTCAGGCTATTCTGGGGTGCCGACCTACTCTTCGGTCTTTCAACCGAACACGGAGACTATTTCACCCCTACTGCTAACACATAATGTCATATCTCTATCAAACTGTCAGACGTATCTGGGGTGTCCGACCTACCCATTGGTCCTAACGACCGAATCGGGGACTAGTCCCCTCCTACTGATACCATCTCACATAACATAGCAACTAGCATAGTCACATATCAAGCAAACTAGCAAACTCGCATATCAACCAATAGCCGACCATACAATTATCACAGAGACAATTATCTCAGCTAAACCTCTACTAGTGGGTCGGCCTTGGTGTCGTAGACCCACTTCTACTGGAAGGTAACTCGCCTCGATGTCGTGTAGTGTCTGAACTGTCCTCGGCGTGAAGGTCGGCTCTCCTCGACCCCTCGATCCCTACAAGACAACCCTCAAGTCATCAATCAGAAAAAACAACCCTAACCAGGGTCAATCCTTAAACCAAGCAAGACAACATTGGTCAAAGTCAACACTCAGTTGACCTGACTCGCCGAGTTGGCCTACCAATTCATCGAGTCCATGCTCCACTAACCCGATCCAACCCCGACACCACTCGTCGAGTCTTGCGAGAACTCGTCGAGTCCTCCTTCATTCAAACCATCAGGACTATCTTCATCCGACTCGCCGAGTTGTATGAAAACCTCTTCGAGTTCATCCCCATCCTATGAACAAGTCTGCCCTTGACTCGCCGAGTTGTATGAACAAATCGTCGAGTTCGTCTTCATAAGTTGGGAGATTGCCTTGGACTCGCCGAGTCTGTTCATACACTCGTCGAGTCCCATGATTCCCAGGTCCCTTTCATGACTAAACATCTACGGGACTTTTCCTTGCTAACAACTGCTTCCTTCACAGAAAGTATTTGGTGGTCAATACACCGCGACTCGCCGAGTCCCAAGAGCGACTCGTCGAGTCCCTCTATGACCATTACTATACAGTCGATTTAAATGGGTCTTAACACCTGAAAACCATAGATCTGGCCTCCTAATGTCCATTTTACACGTAAATTTCCAAACTTGGTGCACATCCATGGGGGTCTTTGGCTCAAAAATCCATAAAAGGAGCTTTACAATGTGCATGGAGCTCTCATGGCTATAGAGTTGGCACCTTTATGCCATGAGACCCCTCCAATGACTCAAATCTGGAAGTAGAACTCCATGAAACACTCCACAAATCCGAAAATAGCTTGAAAGCCCTAAATGCACCCAAAATCTAAGCCCTAAAGATGAACAACCAAATGGAAGACCAAAACAGGGGGCATTTACCTTGCTTAAGCTGAAGATGGAGTAAGATCTCTGGATCCACAAGCCCCAACTCGAATTCCCAAGCTTCTTCCTTCCTTCCAAGCTTCACAAACTATTCAAAAGCACCAAAAATGGCCTTAGATCACTCAAAGCGGCTAGGGTTTCTATATGAGGTGTTTTGGGAGTGATAGGGGTGATGGAGGCTGAGTTAAGGCGTTTAAATAGGGTGCAAACCCTCAAAATTAGGGTTTCACTCAAACATCACCTACTCGCCGAGTCAGTCTTCCGACTCGTCGAGTAGATCGCTTAAACTTCCCGTGGATCCCGTCTCTACTCGACGAGTTAGGCCACCAGCTCGTTGAGTCCTAGAAAATATACATAAAACTTTGAATTAAAGACATACCAGGAATCGGGTGCTACACCCTAGGTCAAAATGGCCAAAAAGGGGAAAATATACCCTAAAACTCTTGCATGGTGTCCTTTCTAGACCAAAGGCCAGATCTAGCCCACCTTGGGACCATCTTGCATTGGAGATTCATAAAGTTGCAAGCTCTATGAATCCCATTCATGCATTCAACAAGAAGAGTAGGAAAGAAGGAGTACACTCAAGATCTAGCCTTATTCTTTAATGAAAATTGAGTCTTGAAGGATTACAATAGATCACAAGATGATTAAGCTCAAGGATGGGTGCTTGGTTTGCTAGATCTTCTCACTATCTCCTTCCTCTTGAGCCTCAAGGGTCACTCTAGCTCACAAAATGGAAGAGAATGGGGATTAGGGTTAGCACTGACGTTCTTAAGGTTTGAAGGTTGATGGGAGGTCAGCCTCAAGGCTTATAAGAAGTTTATATAGGGTGCAAACCCTAAAACTAGGGTTTTTTCGATACAACGCCTACTCACCGAGTCGGCTTTCCAACTCGTCGAATAGGGTGTAGATTCCGAGTTTATGAAATGACTCCTACTCGACGAGTTGGACTCCCAACTCGCCGAGTCCACACACCAAAACTTTAAATCTTTCATAAATTAGATAATACCTAAAACAGGTGTTACACTCTTGTTGCACAGCGCGCTCATGCGAACGCAGGGCGTTCTGAGGGGCAGCTGTCCGAGACCTACTAGGGCGACGTGGACCATCCGAGGCCATGTGTTGCGAGAACGCGGGGCGTTCCTCCTACGCGAGGCGTTCCTTCGCAGATTACCCTCTCGTCTTCTAAAATTCGTAACTTTCGTATACAAGCTCCGTTTTCGATGTTCTTTATATCCACGCGTAGGTGGGACCGTACTCTACAACTTCCGTTTAGACTTTGTCGGCTATTTTTCCCTTTATTTTTAAAGTGATATTGTTAACAGGCTGAGACAGAAAAAGTCCATTAAAAATTCATAACTTCTTCATCCGACGTCAGTTTTCGTCTGTCTTTTTATCGTTGAGCTACTATTAATGAGATCTTCGATTCTCGTTTAGGATGTGTCAGCTAAAGATGGGTCGATCTAACATTCGAACTCCGGGCTGCAAACTGCTATGCCGAAACTTGAAAAAATCATAACTTCCTCATACGAAGTCAAACTTGGGCGTTCTTTTTATTCACGCTCTTGGTTTAATGTATGCTACAACTTTCTTTTAGATTGCAAAGGCTAAAAAGCACTTTATCATAAACTCACTTTTTACGTCACAATGTCATGCCGGTTTTGTCGCGAAACTTCAACATGCCATAACTTCTTCGTTATAACTCGGATTTCGGTGTTCTTAATATGTACGGAACCTTTGTGACACATACTAAAACTTAGTTAAGATTATCTATTCTAAATAATCTTCTATCAAAAAGTCATTTTCGACACTTATTGTCTTTAAATTGACTTGTCCGAAACTGCGAGCGTTACACATTAGGTACACACGGCGTAGTTCGTAAATGCACATTATCAGGGGTGATCCCAACGTACGCTGGGCGTACCCATGCGTACACTAGGCGTAATTAAGCCTGGGGCAAACCCTAATTTTTAGGGTTTGCACCCTATTTAAAGAACTTAAGTCCCTCAAGTCCAGTACCCTTTCAGTACTATTGCCTTTTTAGTGCCAATATCGAACCCTGATCATCTTGAGTGCGTTTTTTGAGCTTGTTTTTTAGTGTTTAGGTGTTCTTTGGTGGTTTTGAAGAAGAAGGAAGATTTGGAAGAAGCAAAGGAAAAGAAAGAGATTGTAGATCCAGAGTTTGCGCACCATTTCTAGTCCATTGAAGGAATAAAGTCCGAACCTTGATCATTCTAAGCTTAGATCTGGATTTAGGGTAAATTTTAGCATCTTTTGGTCCCATAACTAGGTTGATTGAAGTATTAGCTACTCCAGACCATTTGAGCTATCCTTTTGGACTCTTAGAAGTGTATAGAGTCATAAAAATCGTATCTTAGAGGTTAAGACTCAACCATGCATGTGTTAGTGACCTCCTAAGTGAGTTGAAGGGCTTAATTCATAGTTTGAGCCCCAAAAAGGCATGCAAAGGCTTAAAGTTTGCAACTTTATGGTTTAAGACATTGTTAGAGTACGCTACGTGTACTGAGACAATGCCCCGACTTCCGGATCATCAGCGTACATTGGTCGTACGAGCAATGTATGTCGTGCATACGCCTTCTATGGACTTGCAAGATTTTGTGCTCGTGTTTTGGTTAGGATTTGGACTTGTTTAGGTTGGGCCTCAGGCCCACCTGTTGGAGCATGACATTTTTGGGCCTAAGACCATGTTTGGTTTTCTTGGGCCATATTGGGCCTTAGAGGCCTTATAGTTGGGTTTGGATGCCTTTTTTGACTTTGTATGGATTTGGGCCTTGGAAGGAGGGAGGCCCAATGAGGCAAGGGTAAAGAAACCCTTTAACCTTAAGTCAAGAATTAGGGTTTGGGCCTTCTGGTTAGAATTTAGCCTAATTTCTAATTAGGGTTTTAGGCTTGTGTGTTAGGGAGAGGATTTCGCGAGTCATCTATCGAGTCTGATTTGATATCTTCAGTATGAGGTGAGTTTTCCTTCACAGTATCCGTGGTTCGAAGGCACCAATACTGGCTTACTAGTTTATGATGTAGTGTGATGATTGTCTTTGTAATAATTGTCGGTTATGCTTGTATTTGCTTAATGACTATTTGATTCTTGTTATGATATTATATGGTGGTAATAGGGGGTGAAATAGACCCGACATCCGGTTGAAATAGACCGAAAGGGATTGCAAGCACCCAGATATGCTTGACAGTATCCGGTCAAAATATACCGAAAGGGTATTACAAGCACCTAGATATGCTTAGTATCCGGTTGAAATAGATCGAAGGGATAGACCAGCACCCATATATGATTGGTTGTATGTTTGTTTAGTATGTGGTATTTTGGGGGAACTCACTAAGCTTTGTGCTTACAATTTTCAGTTCATGTTTTAGGTACTTCTAGTTCAAAGGGTAAGAGCCCGGCCTGATCGCACTGCATCACCCTATGGTTTTCCGCATTTAGAAATTTTTGGAATTTGTACTCAGATAACATGTTACTATGATACTCTTTTGAATACTTTGATATTAGTATCGTATGAGTTGAATGAATTTTAAAAAAAAATTATCCGTATTTTTGGGTCGTTACATGGATTAAGTGATTGTGTTGGTGACGGGTGATCACTCGTTGTTCTTTTGTTAGACATTGCATTGTCCCATTGTAATTTGTTCATGGAGAAATTTTTCATGTGAAAATATCATTGTAAGTATAAGCGATAGTATTACAATTGTGCCCAACGTGTAGAATTAATGTGGATTCGCTTAATATTGGCTTTACTATGAGTATTAGGCGTAGTAAGTTTTACGATACTACTAAGGGTAAATTTTACATTTGGGATGAGTGAAAGGAATACTATCAAGTATTGGAACAAATTGTGCAAATTCGTGAAGAAAATGTTGCAGAGAAATTTTACCACAACTCGATGTGTTGGCCATATCTCGAGCTCTGAATTCCTGATTTATTGGAATAGAGATATTTTTAAAAACTAAAATTAGATTTCCTACAACTTTCAAGTTTCATGCTTTTACCGAGTTTGATTTATTCTCCTTCCAAAGTGTCATAAAAGATAAAGGGTAAGTATAGGTGTCCTTCTTTTGAACTTGCATTGTTCAAACATAAGTCGGACTATTCATAGCAGAAAGAAATAGATCGATTGAATACCTAAGCCAAATTTGTAACGGTTCGCAAATGCACAAATTTTTGTAAGGTATTCATGAAATGTCTAACAGAAGTATTCGTAGAATATCCTAGTTGAGTAATTAGCATTCCAAGATAAACTTTAGACATGATTTATGTTTATAATACTTACAGTTTCATGAGCATTTGAGGTAAATATTTTTCAAATGTTCACCAATGTTCACTAAACTTTTTGAGAGTTTTTAAGTGTTTCGAACTGTGATTTTCTTTAAATATTCTGGATTATAAGCATTTTAGCTTGCCGACAACTGAATCCAAGCTTGGTTGTGCATCAGTATAACCATAATTTAACATAGCTAATCAGTCTATGTCTAGTTGTGGTTCAATCCATGTACAACCAACTTAGCTAAGGTGTTTGACCTAAAATCTTGCGTTCCATTACCATTCGAGAGTCGAGTTTATATATCTATATATGTATAACCCTATATTTGCCGGTTAAGAAATATACCTAACTTAAGAGAGTAAGCTCTAGGCTATAGTCGTGCTTTCCTAAGAAAGTACTAGTTCACTATAGCAAATAGCTCTGATACCAATCTGTCACACCCCCGGCCGCCAGCGGAAATACTGAGGTGCATGACGTAAATCAATGATCAAAGTTACTGAACATAAATTGAACAGTACAAATATAATCTTCTATTATTACTGGAATAGAAATTACATTGATAATAGCTATTGATAAATTACGACACACGCCTAACAATCCGGCATTTACAAATGTATGATAAAAATAATGGAGGGTCTTCTGTGCGAACACTTCCGACCTTCTAAATAACCTGAGAATACATGCATTAAGATACGCCAACAAAATTGTTGGTGAGTTCTACAGTTTTTGACACAAAGTATTTTTATAACCCAAAGTGTTTTATAAAATTTATCTGGTTGACCAACTTTTAAAAATACATACTTTTTAATCAAAAGTATAAAATAATTGAGTTATAAAAGTGTATTTGAACTCATTTAGAAATATCGTTTGCTCAAATCATAAAGTACATCATTTGATAAATATATACGTAAATCAAACTTATATCAAATTTTTACGATTCCCATGACCAAAATGTTTTTTATATAAGGATTTTGAATACCAATTTATATAAAATAAAGTCATATCATACTTTCTGAAAACATAAATAGCCAACTTTACTCTTGAAACCTTGTACAAGCATTTGTATAGTTTATATGTAAAACTCATAAGTTTTGAATTTATAAACTTTATAAATTCGTGTCGTGGCATTAATTAAGTGTTATCTTACTTAATTTAGAGATCGATAGTTAACCAGTGGGGCAAACTCATCCCACATAAATATTGTGTTTTCGTATAAAAATAAATGGTTTATATAAAAAAAACTTATTAAATGTAAGTTAATAAACCTTAACTAATCATGACATGTTGTTAATTAAGTGTTACATGACTTAATTTCTAGTATGGACACTTATCGTTTTGATTCACAAACTGTACCACTAAATACAATCTCTTCCAACTTTTGTAAGTGAACAAAACCCTGTATAAACAAAATGTCAATTTTATACGATAACAAAACACATATATGATCTATAATGAGCTCATAATCGAATTGTGCAATGCCACGTCTGCACCATCACTAAAAGGGTGTGCCAAAAGTTCCACAACACTAACATAGGCGTGATAAAAGTTCCACATCAACGCTTTATCAACTTCGTGGAGTAAATAAAATAGAAACGTCAATTCCAAACTCGTCATGCCAGGCGATGGTGTAGCTAACACATGTGGGTGGGATGTCAACTCGTATAGATTAGTATCGTCGATCTATACCTTAAATTTGGCATTCTATACAGATTAATGGTTATAACGTAGAGGATTTTGACTAAGACAATCGGTTTCATTGTATACAACAACATAGCTCATAGCTTATGAAATGATCCAAGCTCATATAGCTTTTAGAAACAAACATTGCTCATATAGAACGTCCCGTGGGTGTGATGGATCCTAACAATATGTCTAGGCATCCTAATCCTAAACTCTCTGATATAAGACTTTAGCATACTTATAATCCTTTGATGTTTAAGAACTATTTTGATTTAAGTCTTTTAGTATTTGAAATTCATAAGACTTGATGGATTATCAAATTTCTATTGTCTGTTATGATGAAATTTGGACAACATAATGGCTGCTTTTATAACATTTTCTAGGTTTCAACCAACATGAAACCAACAATTCCCATAATATTCGATAGGTTGCATAATTGATACGATATATAATTTATTTGGTAATGATTCTTAACATCCGAGAATCAGTTATGTTATCATATATGACGGATTTCATATTACAGTAAAAGTTATTTATGTTTTTATAATAATTATAAAAATAAAATATATCTTTTATTTAAAATCATATCTACGTGATGACCAAGAGTATAATAATAATAATTGATTTTTATTATATATTTCAATTAGTTACTATGTAACTATTCAAACTTCGTTTATCAACAATTTAAGGTAACGTACATTCCTTTGTACATAATTATGTTTAATAACATATTTTGCTATATGTATAATGTCTTTTCATGCTTTCTCAACATATTTGTGCATATATATACGACAAGGCTTACAATTTATGATTCGACAAATATACTTATATCTTTATAGCATTCTACTTAAATTCTTGTGATGTTTATTAATATTAATTAATATATCACAACTCGGTGTAATTATGTCATTTATAGTATTCTACTATAACTTATGTGATTTATTGAAGATTTATACATTATAGATTGCTATTTCATAAACTTTTGACCAATAATAAAGTATGATGTTATTTTGTGTATAACACTTGAAAATCATCAAAACTTTAATAGACACACATGTATTCTCCTCTAAATATGAAAACCGTAAAAGAGGGGCCGAGAAACTCACATTCGATGTGTGATCTCGATCCAGATTCGTTTTGGTGAAGCTTTACGTAAGAAACCGCACTTAGACGTTTTGTTGAGCTAAAGCAAACCATTTTTGAACTCTGAAACATTTATGGATATGTTTTGTAATATTTTAAACTAAAGGGACTATTTTTAAGGATTTAAATCAAAAAGCTGGTTTGGTTAAAATATACAAGAGGGGGACTATTTTTGTAATAACTTAATCCATTGGGGTCTGATTTGATTAAGTAATGAAAACAAGGGATGACTTGTTCAAACAAAGCAATAGAGGGACTGATTTGGTAACATCCTAAACAATTGAGGGGTTGTTTTGGGCAAAATCATACAAAAAGGGAACAAGTCTCCGTCTTCAAAGATCGGGAAAGGAATGGACGAAAGCTGAGGATGAACGAAGGTAGAAATCAAAGAGGGGGTGGGGGGTTCTGGCGGTGGTCGAGTAAATCGCAATTAGGGGTGCCGACAGATGGTTGTTGTCGGCGTCTTCTTCCTTTTCTGGTCCGATCGATAGCAAGCACAAAAAGGGGAAGGAATGGTGGTTCTGTAGTAGTTCTCAATGAAGCAAAGGGAGGGAGCTGTGAAGAACGACCTAGGGAGATGGCGAGGTCGCTTTCCGGCGAGCCTCTTCGTGGTTTTTTTGTTTTCGTCAGTAGCAACAATTCGGAAGGGAATCAGAGCAACAACATCAGCGATCGGGGTGGGGTGTTTGGGGTTGTGCGTCTTTGACTGGAGTAGGGTTGTGGAAGTGGTTCGTGGGTTTGCTTAGTAACTGGAGAAGAGATGGGGGAGGCTGTCTCAACCGGTTCTCGCTTCTTCTTCTTCGTTGAAAGTCAACACGAGAGAGAGAGAGAGGGTGAAGATCAAGTATAGCAACGACGAGGAGGTGTTGTCGCTTCAAAGTGAATTCTCCCTAGATACATAATTATGAATATGTTATGTGCTTTTATGATTTAAATCTTGTTTTTTGATTCTTGTTCCATCATATCGTCTAGTGATTTTTTTTTTTGAAAGTGTGTGCTTAATGTCCCGGTCTTTGTGATTCCAGAAATGCTGATGGAATTCAATTCCGATATACCAAACTCCGGGCATCGGCGTTTAAAGTTATGCGATTAATTGTTTTGGATTCGAATTATTTTACGAATCTAATTTTGGTCGAGATTAAAAATATTATAAAAACGAAATAATATAATATACCATAATCCGAGTTCAAAAACGTGTTCAAAAGTGATTTTCGAGGTTCGTAGCTATTCCAAACGAAGCAGTGTAGAGTTCATTTCAGAAGAATCAGATAAATACTGATTTTTACAACTTAAAAGAGACGTAACTTCTTCCTACGATCTTCATTTTGGACGTTCTTTATATCCACAGAATCAGGAGAATATAATATATTCAAATTTCTTTTCCATAACTCTCTAGTATACTTAATGCAAAAAATTAATTTTAACGTCACAATTAGAATTAATTTTTGGTAATTTTCGATTCGATCCTCAACGATAGACGGTTTGTTGACTAGTTTGAGACGTTCTGAAAGTAATTATGAATATAATATATTTAATATACATTATAAACATAAAGTTACCCACAATTGGTCTTTAATATATAGCGGTTCGTGATGGTTTGACTGTCGAACTCTGACTAATTTTTGCTAATTGTTACATCCATTGAGTTACAAGTATTCCATTAAATTCAAATGCTTCACCTTAATGCTCAAACTACTCAAGTCATATTTAACAAAAAGCATTTAGCACATAGATATTTACGTTGAAATCAAAACATGCTTTAAGACGTGTAAAAACATTTATTTATTTTGAACACGTGTCATATGAAGGTTAATATCCTTGGATTGATCGAAAAGAAAAGTAGGGAAAAGGGTTTAGAATGGACAACAAACAAGTTTATTTCTAAAAAAAAGAAATAATATGAAAAGCCAATCTTATGATTGTTTTAAATAATACCAAATACACATAAGAGAACAAGGTATCCTAATGAATTGAAAAGCAAGACAAAAAAAAAGTAAAAAGTAAAAGAAACATGTGTTTTTTTGATGATCATACGAAGAGAATAGTCATTACACTACAAGAAAGTTGGCTTGAACGACAGATATGCAGGTGTCGCGATATATCATTTTAGAGTAGGGTGTTCGTATGGATGAATAGGTTCAGTGATCCAATAAGTGATTCCAATAAGATTTTCGAATTTAAAAAAAATAGTACATTTATTAGTTTAGCTATCCAAACTAATATGGTTGAAATATTGTGTAACACTAATCAAGAGTTATACATATTCTTTTTCATGCACAAGCGACAAGGGAAAGACAATTTAGTAATATTTTGAAAAATAGTAGTGATTTTATAAATCATACCGGTGTGACTCTTTAACTTCCTAATAATCGACTATATCAATATATTTTCATAATAATAGTAGTGATTTTATAAATTATCTTAGTATAAGAAATATTATTTTAGATTTAATATCAATGACATAATAATTTATTTACTTATTACGATTTAAATTATTTACTTTGGCATGCATAACGCGGGAGCATTCTTGTAGAACATCTTATAATATTCCACCCGTTCCAAAATTATAGTTCATCTTTTCTTTTTGGTTTGTCTTAAAATAATAATCCACTTTCAAAAGATAAATAACATTTTTACCAAAATACCCCCTCATTATTACTTAACAAACTAAGTATTTAATGGAACATTAAATGTAAAGTAAATACAAAACTGTCAATTTATTGTATAAAGTTAGTAGTAATTAATGATTTCTTAATCAATGTATTTTTTTTGTCTGTAGACAATAAATTTTAGACGGATGGAGTTTATATTATCTTCATCAAGAGAATTCAAGATAGATACTATAATTATTAGAAACCCATAACTCTTTAACTTCATAATAAATGACTATATCATTATATTTTAACAATAAAACAGTTCAAAGTTCAACTTCTTAACCATTACAACTTAAAATGTTTTTTAAGTTATGTTATTTAATTGATACCTTTGATATATATATATATATATATATATATATATATATATATATATATATATATATATATATATATATATATATATATATATATATATATATATAAACCAAATTGAATGTTTTGATATTTCTATAAATAACTATGAACACATAGAGATGAACTTTGTAAATCAAAATATGCTTTAAGACGTGTAAAAATATATAATAATTTTGAAGATGAGCCTATGTAGTTTAATATCCTTGGAGTATTGCAAAAGAAAAGTAGGTAAAAGGGTTTAGAATAGCCTAGAAACAAGTTTATTTAAAAAAAAAAAGTTGAGATGAAAACCCAATCTTATGATTGTTGTAAATAATACGTAAGACACATAAGAGAACAAAGTATCCCAATCATTGGAATAGCATGAACAATAAAGAAAAAGAAAAAAAAAACATGTGTTGTTTCGGTGTTTAGATCATCCGTTATACTTACCACTAACCATATTAATGGTGAGTATCAAATCAACACCACACACAACCACTAAAAGGTTATATATCCACCACTATAACCCTCTTATTTTTTTTATTTTTAAATAAAAAATATATATTTTTTATTATACAAAGATAAAGAGAAAGTTAGACAGAGATAGAGAGAAAGAAATATATATGACATTGGCTTCCATTGTTTGTAACACAATCCATCACGACCACTAGCCATGATATTAAGGGGACCCCCCCAATTGTTTTTTTGTTTATAACTAGTTTCCCACTATATCTTATGTATATTAGACATAAAAACATAAAATTTAGACTTTGAATCATACTGTTTTTTTTAAGAACTATAGTTTTAATTTCAGCTCCTAACTAATTTGTTCAAGCTCCGCCACTGTTCGTAAATATATGTTTTTTACATAGTTGTTCATTCGTGAACATCAATTTCAAGACGTGTTCACTTATGAAACATATATGAACATGATCTGCAACTTAAAAGTAAAACATGTTACGTCACTAAAACATGTTGATGAAGAAGTCGAAATTGTCACCATTGATGGATAAATTGTTTTTCCTAGATGTTCACAAAAAAAAATCATTCGACGGCACTTAGACCATCCGTTATACCCACCACATACCACATATGTGGTGGGTGCCACATCAGCACCACATTCTCCTACCACTAGCATTGGATACCTATCACTAACACACCACTCCACCTCATTTTTTTTATTTAAATTTAATTCAAAAATACATTAAAATCATTTTTTTAATACTAGTTTTTCCATTAAATTAAAATATTATATATATATTAAAGTTGTGGAATAAAAGAATAGTAAACTTGAGATACTTTGTCCAAGTTTGGTCCCTTGATTTACATATTCGGTCTCTGTACTTCTTTAATTAATTTATTCATGTCCTTTTGTTTGTGTTTCATTCAACTTCTCATTTTTTTTGCAGAATTGGTCCCTATATTATTGTTGGAAGTTAGGAATACTAAATTTGGATGTTTTTTGGCAACTTTGGTCATTATTCTTTACCCATTTTGACATTTTTGGTCCTTGCAATCAATATTTTTACACTTTTTTGGAACCTTTTAATATTTAAAGTTTGGCCACAAAACTTTAACGGTTTGACAACTTTGATCCCTTTTCTAAAAAGTTGCTAATTCTTACCCCTTTAATTCTTTAGCCATTTTCACACTTCTGGTCCTTGCAGTCAAAACTTTTACATTTTTTGTCCGGGGCAACGCCCGGACTTTTCATCCTTGCACTTTCTATGTCTGTCATATTTATCAATTCGGAAACAACATTGAAAGCTTCTGGCCCCCGCGTAGCGGGGGTAACCTTTCTAGTTGAAATTAAAAAAAATACAATTAACAATAAAAATAAAAATTACATTAGTTAAAATAAAAAAAATTAAAAAATAAAAATAAAAGTTCCAACCATAAATAAAATAAACTACCCCCTACGCCTACGTCGGGCTTGAACCGACTCTTTCATCGCTTGGAAAAGTTCCAAGTCTTCGCCCTCGAGGTCGTCCGCTTTCATTTTCAAGATTTCCATATCGGTTTTTGTTTGGAGTGTCTCTTGTGCGTCTTGAAATGATGATTGTGCTTCGATCATTTTTTGTTCCATCCGAGTCATCACCTCGGCCTTCGTTTCTTGAAGTTGCACATATCGATCAAATATATCGCCAAACATATCCATAACACTAGAATTCGAAAATGTTGACGCCGCTTTTTTTGTTTTATTTCTTCCAACGGGCCGACGAAGAGGTTGGTCGTTTTCAAGATCTATCGGATCGTCGTTGATGTCGATGTGTGTTCGGCCGCCTGGTTGTTGAGAAGTTGCATTGGGGTTTCTCGAACGCTTTGAACCGGAAGATTGCGAAGTTCCTTCCATTTGCTCTTTCCATTTTGGCGCGTCTTTCAATTTTAGCCACGATTTCATATACGGAAAAGCTTTGCGTGTTGGCGTTGTTTTTTCAAATTGGTCCATGGCTGCCTTGAAAACATCAAAATCGTTCGAGCCGCTTTTGCGTATGTTTAGGAGGTTGTTGTAGATTCCTCCAAACTAGGTGCATTTTAGTCAAATATCTCGCCATTTCGACGTAATTTGATCGGCATTTCGAGTTTCACTTTCCATTAACTCCTAAAAAATGGCTCGGACTTTTTCCCAAAAACTTCCGTAAGGCTGACTATCTCCTACAATCGGATCTTCGGAAGCCGCCACCCATGCCTCCGCTAACTTTTCTTCTTCTTCTTTTGTCCATGGGACCCTTTCTTGAGTGGTAGTGGGTGGGACCAGTTTTTTTCCTTTTTTTCTTTTTTGGTTGACGTGGTGGTGAAGGTTGCGTTTCCGCAACAAAATCCGGTGAAAGTGGTGGTTGTGAGCTTGGTGGTTGTTGTTGTTGTGACGATTGTTGTTGGAGTTGTTGTAGTTGTTTGAATTGTTGAAATTGTTGGTATTGTTGTTGCATTTGTTGTTGTTGGAAAGACGGAAAAGGTTGATATTGTTGTTGGAAAAGTGGTGTTTGTTGGATAGGGGAACCGCTTTGAAGTAGATTGATAAAACCGCCTTGAGGTGACTCTATAGTCGGGAATTGGCGAGGAGTTGTATCTAACGCAAAAACGTTATCGGGCTTGCGATTTCTGTAGTTTGGAGGGGTATTTTGGTTGGGATCCATGGTTTTTGCTTGTGAAAATGTAGTGTGTAGTTTGTGTATAGAGAAAGAAAAGAATGGTGTAAAAATTAAGAAGTTAAGGTGTTGTATTTATAGGTAAATAAATTGGGTAATTTTTTTTAAACCAAAGTAGCCGTTGAACGGCTATAAAAAGTGGTCAAATGTGGGCTGAGATTCTATTGGCCGTTTACGTCCGTTGTGTGGAACACGAAAGTGTTGGATTAGTGTCTAAGGCTATAACTATATTTGGTAAGTACTTGACCCGGTTATGCATGGTCCTTTTGGGTTGCCTTCACCATAGCAACTTGACAGGATGATTTGTTAAGAGAGAAGAAATATTATTAATATATTATGAGAATAATATATTGAGGAAATAATAATATTATTTGATTAATATAAGTCATATATTAATTGAGAATTAATTTGGTGACTTAAAGAGGTTAATTGAATAAAGGGACATAAACTGTCAAATGTATGATAGTTGTATTTTGGGCTATGTATCCTTATGGATATTAGGGTGAACGAAATTTAGGGGCTTGGGAACCTTAATTTCGTCCAAGCCTATAATCTAGAAGGATCTTGGATTGCTTAGGGCCTAAGTCATTCAATTAGGGTTAAAGGAGAAACCCTAATAGCTCATAGTATAAATAGGACCCTTGGGATGGAGAAATCGACACTCTTGCAAGCCAAGGAACCCTAGGGCCGATTTCTATCCCTCCTCCCTCTCTCTCAAGATCATCTTCTTGCTATTTGGTGTTTGTAAGCCATTAGAGGAGTGACAATTGTGACTCTAAGCTCCAAGAAGAAGAAGTATCAAGCAAGTAATTCAAGGTATTCTTTCAGATCTGATTTCATATGATTAGATTCAATATATTACATTAGATCTAGTATTGAAAGTCTTGGATTCAATGCATGTTCAATTAGAGAAACCTAGATCCAAGCAATTAGGGTTTGCATGTGCACATAGGAAAGTTCTTATGGCTCAAACCCATCAGTGGTATCAGAGCTTTGATTGATTTCTATTGAATTGATGCATTGGTTGATTGCTTGTTGCTTGAAAAATTCGATTTTGTGATTCTGACTGCTGTACTCGGCGAGTTCCACTGTGGACTTGGCGAGTCCATAGAGGTACTCGGCGAGTGCATAGAGGTACTCGGCGAGTTCGAGCGTCAGAAGGAGGAAGTTTCGGGATTTCTTGCTGTTTTACTTGAGGATACTTGCCTTAACTGTTTTGGGTCATTAAAATCCGATTTTAATCATATATATGAGTATATTCTTTACCTAACAAAAGATAATTACCAATTAGTTGAATAATAATTTCCTTATATGATAATTGTTGATTATTTGAATTGAATTGGTAAATTGTTTTGCAAGTAACATTAAATAAGATCAAATTGAGATAATCTAATTAGATGATTTATATTATTTGCTATTTGATCCTTATGCTTTGAAAAAGTTCAAGACTTGTCCTCAAGCTTTGAAATTTTAAATTTTGTGATTAAAAGTTTAATTTGGATAATTTTAAATTTCAATCCATAGAATTTTACAAGTTTAAAATTCAACCCTATACTATTATATTATTACAAGCTTAATATATATATATATATATATATATATATATATATATATATATATATGTATAATTTAAAATGCTAGTCTTACCGTTAGTAGGCCTCATTCACGAAGCCAGACTATAAGGTGGGTATAAGGTTGCTGCCTATAAAATGGCGCTTAATGGGTGTACATTCACACCTACCGCTTGCTTGACTGGTGGAGGGTCGTTAGCCGAACGGGTAGGATAGGGCAAACCTCCTCTCATTAATAAGTATAATGAATCTATATAAAGTAACTAAACATGTTTTATAAAATTCCCAATCTTAGTTACTTTAGGAAAAGTGAATTGATGCAATCCCATGAAATTACACTTTGTACCCTCGCTAAGACATTAATGGAGCGTGTGTGGTTAACCGGCACATTAATTGGGTTCTAAGCAAAGGTGGCAAAGGGTGACTCATTATTTGTTATAGTTCAATGGAGCGTGTGTGGTTAACCAGCACATTGAATAGGTAACTGTAACAGTGGGGGCACCTTGTACATTTGCATGGTTATTCACACCCACTTTGTGATCCTCGGCATCCCAGTCACAAACGAGAGGGGCATATCGAGATTTAAACATGTCATTGAAAGGTTCAATGAATCTCAATGAAATCTAGGAATTCTCAATACATTTAAAACTTAAAGCTTATGTTTTTCATGGTGAAGAATTAGTGAATCGTCATTCACTTACCTCCAAATTATTTGCATATTGGATTACGGCATCCCTTTTCTAATATGTAAATAAAGTTGTTGGGTCCTAGCCCTAAATTTTTCATTTTGGGTGTTAATTAGGGACTTAATCTAATCAAACTTTGTTCTTTCTATTTGTAGATGTCTAACGCAAACAACGCAGCTACTAGCTCATTTCCTCTAATGAGCCTTTGTCAAAAGGTGACATTCGATGGAACGAACTTTAGCGAATGGATAAGATACATTCGCACAATCGCGCGTTACGAGGACAAAGAGTATGTTCTCGATGAGAAGCTCGAAAAGATCAATCCAGAAACTGCTACTCCTGAAGAAATGGCTATCTTTGAGAACCATGAGCGTGATGCAACGAAGGTCCATTGCATCATGATAGCCACAATGAACTCAGAATTCCAAAAGTCCTATGAGGACATGTATCCTTATGAGATGCATCTAGACTTGATGGAGAGGTATCACCAAAGCGCGAGGCAAGAGCGCTATGAAATCATAACGAATATGATTACTGCTAAAATGGGAAGTGGAGAGTCTCTTACTGTGCACTTGCAAAAGATGCAAAGGTATGTTGATCGTCTTCGCAAGTTGAATGTCAACTTTGGGGAAGATTTGGCTATCGACATTGTTCTTCACTCCTTACCCTCATGCTACAACCAATTTAGGATGACCTACCACATGAACAAGGAAGAGGTCACCCTAAGCAAACTCCAAGGGCTCCTGAGGACTGCTGAGAGCAACCTCAAGGACAAGTCTGTTGCACCAACTCCCAATCCACCCGTTGCTCCTGTTTTGGCTATTGGACAGGGAAAGGGCAAGAAGAGGAAGGCTTTTTCAAAGAACCACCACAAAAGGAAAGTCCCAAAATGGTTCCTCTTCTAGTAGGACCAAGGTTGATCCTGCTAAGCCCAACCCAAACCCAAAGGAGGCAGAGTGCCACCATTGCCACAAAATAGGGCATTGGAAGAGAAGCTGCCCGGAATATCTGCAAGCCATCAAGGATGGGAAGATCAAGCCATCTTTTGCAGGTATTTACACAATTAAATCTAATAATTCATCTCATGCTATTTCTTGGGTTCTTGATACAGGGTGTGGTTACCACATTTGTTCTGATTTGCAGGGACTAGGAAGAAATAGGGATGTGGAGCTTGGAAGAATAAATCTGATCATGGGAAACAGAAGAACGTCGCCTGTCACCAAGATTGGAGTGTATTCTTTAGAGCTTAGGAATGGTTTGAATTTAGAATTAAATAATTGTTGCTACTCGCCAGATATGGCAAGAAACATCATTTCTTTTCATGGTTTATTTAGACAAGGATTTAGATATTCGTTTAATAATGAGAATGGTTCGATTTATGCTTATCTAAATGGTGTTTTATATTTTGAAGAAATGCCTTGTAATGGAATTTATGAAACTGTTATGGTTGTAGATAACCTAGGAAATGATGTGTTGTGTATGGATTCTTCCAATGGTATGAATAAAGCATCCTTGTGGCATTGTCGTCTTGGACATGTCAACAAGAAGCGCATAGCCCAACACCAAAAGGATGGAGTGTTGGAGTCGTTCGACCTTAGGGAAGATGACACGTGCGAATCTTGTTTACTTGGAAAGATGACCAAGTCACCCTTCACTGGCACTTGTGCGAGGGGTGAGGGTTTATTGGATCTCATACATACAGATGTATGTGGACCCTTTAGATCCACCACAAGGGATGCAAATCGCTTCTATGTGACTTTCACAGATGATTATAGCAGATATGGGTATATCTACTTAATCAAGCACAAGTCAGAAACCTTTGAAAAGTTCAAAGAGTTTAAACAAGAAGTGGAGAATCAATTGGGCAAGAAAATCAAGATGCTTCGATCTGATCGAGGTGGAGAGTACCTAAGTCTTGAATTCCACGACTACCTCAAGGAATGTGGAATAGTTTCACAATTGACGCCACCTAGGACACCACAATTGAATGGTGTAGCTGAGAGGCGTAATCGAACCTTACTAGACATGGTTCGTTCCATGATGAGTCGTGCTTCACTACCTATCTCATTCTGGGGGTATGCCTTAGAGACTGCCGCCCATATCCTTAATTTAGTACCCACAAAGAAGGTTGCTAAAACACCTCACGAGATGTGGACAGGGAAAGCTCCCTCGTTGGCACACATCAAGGTTTGGGGCTGTGAAGTTTTCGTAAGACGAGAAACTCACGACAAGCTCGAACCTCGTAGTGAGCGATGTATATTCATCGGCTACCCACAGAAATCCTTTGGATATCTCTTCTATAGGCCGAGTGACAATGTTGTCTTCGTTGCGAGGAGAGGGGTTTTCCGAGAGCGAGAACTCATAAGCCAAGGAGACAGTGGGAGGCAAGTCGATCTTGAAGAAATTCAAGAGTCTAGCGATGAAGGAACCTCTAACACTGGCGCTCAACCCGAGGAGGAAACTCCAGTTGAACCAATTGACGAGTCCTTACCTCTTAGACGTTCCGAAAGAGTTAGAGTTCAACCCCAGTTTTATGGTTTTCATATTACCACCGAAGGGGACACGTATATTAGTGATGGTACACTAATAAATCTAGATGAACCTAATAGCTATAAGGAAGCCATGGCAGGCCCAGAGTCTGTAAAATGGAAAGAGGCGATGGACAGCGAGATTCAGTCCATGTATGACAACCAAGTTTGGAATTTGGTTGACAATGTACCAGGTCGTAAGACGGTCGGGTGCAAGTGGATCTTCAAGAAGAAGACCGACGTGGATGGGAACGTGCACACTTATAAGGCGCGATTGGTTGCGAAGGGTTTCACTCAGACTCCTGGAGTTGACTACGACGAAACCTTCTCACCAGTTGCGAAGATAAAGTCTATTAGGGTGATGCTAGCCATTGCTTCATTTCATGACTATGAAATATGGCAAATGGATGTAAAAACCGCTTTCCTTAATGGGAAGTTGGCTGAGGATGTTTAGATGGCTCAGCCAGAGGGTTTTGTCGATCCAAAGCATCCCAATAGAGTGTGTAAGCTTGAGAAGTCCATTTATGGGCTTAAGCAAGCGTCTCGCAGATGGAATCTTTGCTTCGATGAGAAAGTCAAAGAGTTTGGATTTGTACGAAGTGAAGATGAATCATGTGTATATGTCAAGGCCAGTGGGAGTATAGTTAGCTTTCTCGTTTTGTATGTCGATGACATACTGCTCATAGGAAACAACGTCCCGACTCTGCAGGAGGTTAAGTCCTGGCTCGGGAAGTGTTTCGCTATGAAGGACCTCGGAGAGGCTTCCTATATTTTAGGAATAAGGATAGTGAGAGAACGAAGTAAGAGACTAATAGGACTTAGTCAGAATACTTACTTGGATAAGGTACTAAAACGTTTTAGTATGGAAAACTCGAAAAAGGGAGAACTACCGATACAGAGTAATGCCAAATTGAGTAAGACTCAAAGCCCGAGTACATAAGCCGAGATAGCTGAGATGAGCCGAATACCCTATGCTTCCGCAGTTGGCTCAATCATGTACGCTATGACTTGTACTCGCCGTGATGTGGCCTTTGCTTTGAGCATGGTCAGTAGATATCAAGGGAACCCGGGCAGAGCTCATTGGATTGCGGTCAAGAATGTGACAACCATCAAATTTCGGTCAAGTCAAAGTCAAACAAAGTCAACTAGTCAAACCGGTCAACTCCATTAACCCTTGTATGATATGGTTTACGTTATGTAATCACTGTACAATTCGCTATTTTAATGAGAAAACATCATTTGGAAAGTTCATGTGTTTGATTTTCCTTAGCCTTAACAGTGCTAAACAATGAACCAAAGCGATAAAACACTATTGCACAATCATCGGGATTGTGTAGGACACTAAATCATGGCTTAACGGGGTCTATGGACCTTGCGTTGCGAAGCCGGACACTCAAAAAGATCACAAACGAAACCTCTCTCAATCTCATTCAAACCCTACTCAAGATTACTTGACGCTAATAGGATCAAAACCCATACACTACGATATAAATTGACGTTAATAGCAACATAGTATAGTACAACGTTATAACTATAATCAAATTAAATTATGATATCATATTAAAATCAAATCAAAGTATAATGCTCTAATTAAATTAAAAGAATCAAACTTGAATGCTATAATTAAACTTCAAATCAAAGTAGATTGTTATAATCAAATCATAACCTATCTTTTATAAAACTCCATTTTTATAAACTTTACATTAAATTTTATAAAACTCTATTTTTATAAACTTTACTTTAAATTTTATAAAACTCTTATATTAATTATGTAAAAGATGCTTGTGTTAGTGAGAAATTATGAAGACCACCAAAAGCAAAAAGATTATTCCCATGGTCTCCCACTCTCACCTCCCATCCACTTTCCTTTCCTTTTTCTCCCAACACATTATTCTCTTCACCACTTAAACCTTCTCTAATCTTTCTCTCACTCTCAATCTCGAAATTCCTCCAAGAAATACTCATATTCCATCCAAGAACAATCTATTATACTCAAATCTTCATCCCTCTTGAAGCATTCATCAATGTATGTTGTTAAAAGATTCAAATTCATACAAGAAACAAATTAAATCCACCAAAATATCTAAAACTCATTTTATGCATAAACCTGATTTTTCTCAGAATACCATCAATAAAATAAGAAGTTCTGGAAATTTTCAGAAAATAACTTATTTTTATTGAATTACTATAATTATTGCAATAAAGTAGGGCAATAATTCACATAAAATACTTTTTGCATTTAATAAATTCTGAGAAAATTCTGGGATGACCTATATATTGATTAAACATAATTTATGAAGTTTCATGCATTTATATTACTGGTTACTATTATTTATGATTTTATTGATTAATTAATAATGAAATATATAAAAAATACTTTTCATAGTCACAAATATCTGAAACTTATACACTGGGCTCTATATCATGTTATAAAACTATGGTTAATTTTACAGAATTTTTGGGAATCATTTATTATTTTTCCCAAATTTTGTTGTTGTTTAATCATTAAAGTATTAAATAAATACTAAAACAATTCAGAAAAATATAAAAATTTTAAAGTAATTAATATTGTATGAAATAATGATTTCCTAATAATTTCATAATTTTTCAATACTGTGTACTATTTAAAACCATTTTCCTAAGTATTTAAGCATGTAAAAATGCATTTTAATGATTATTTCATATAAATAATTGTTAAAATCGGTAAATAATTATAATTGGGCAAGTTATTATTTTAATAAGAAATTATTAAAATCTGGCCTAAATTGAAAATATAAATTAATTATGCAAAGTAATTAATTCAATTTAAATTTCATTTAACAAATGAATACCTTAATATTATAATCAAAATGAATTATTGTTAATTCATCTAATATAAGAATATGTGTCTAATTATTTGTATTAGTACTCTATTCTCGTTTAGCAGTTCCTAAACCAAAACTATTAATTATATTAGGTTCTACGCCATTTTGACTCGAACCGTCTATCGTACGACACACGCATTTTGTTTTGGGACTAATGTGAGTAATCTACCCCATACTTTATAATTTTCAATACTTTTGGGGTGTATCATGTGGTTCTAATATGTTCCAACTTCATTTTATTGTTTTATCACAATTGAGACATTGTTGAGACATTTATACGTGAGTCATTAATTGTATAACTATTGTTTGTTTACGCTACATGTACTTGTAGTGCATTATCATTTTTAGTCTAATCTCCATGACTATGCCCGTATTCTTGAGGTACGTTATGGACAATAATAGCGCTATTGGGTTGACCACCCCGCCTTGGGACGCTAAGATGATTGATCGCACGTGGTTGAGTGTGTATGATGATTAGATGTTCCATCCTATATATATATATATATATATATATATATATATATATATATATATATATATATACATATGTATATATAGGGTGAGGACTTATTGTTGTTGTTATCATTTGTTAATCAATTTTTGATTTATAAACCGTTATATCAAATACAATTGTTTGCCGACTTCAAAAGAAAACAAATTTCCAATTATAAAGGTTTCAACTTCACAATTTTCTCTACTAAAATTAGATTACTCACCAACTCTCGTAGTTGACCCATAAACCTGATTTTTATCAGAATACCATCAATAAAATAAGAAGTTCTGGAAATTTTCAGAAAATAACTTATTTTTATTGAATTACTATAATTATTGCAATAAATTAGGGCAATAATTCACATAAAATACTTTTTGCATTCAATAAATTCTGAGAAAATTCTTGGATGACCTATATATTGATTAAACATAATTTATGAAGTTTCATGCATTTATATTACTGTTTACTATTATTTACGATTTTATTGATTAATTAATAATGAAATATATAAAAAATACTTCTCCTAGTCACAAATATCTGAAACTTATACACTGGGCTCTATATCATGTTATAAAACTATGGTTAATTTTACAGAATTTTTGGGAATCATTTATTATTTTTCCCGAATTTTGTTGTTGTTTAATCATTAAAGTATTAAATAAATATTAAAACAGTTCAGAAAAATATAAAAATTTTACAGTAATTAATATTGTATGAAATAATGATTTCCTAATAATTTCATAATTTTTCAATACTGTGTACTATTTAAAACCATTTTCCTAAGTATTTAAGCATGTAAAAATGCATTTTAATGATTATTTCATATAAATAATTGTTAAAATCTGTAAATAATTATAATTGGGCAAGTTATTATTTTAATAAGAAATTATTAAAATCTGGCCTAAATTGAAAATATAAATTAATTATGCAAAGTAATTAATTCAATTTAAATTTCATTTAACAAATGAATACCTTAATATTATAATCAAAATGAATTATTGTTAATTCATCTAATATAAGAATATGTGTCTAATTATTTGTATTAGTACTCTATTCTCGTTTAGCAGTTCCTAAACCAAAACTATTAATTATATTAGGTTCTACGCCATTTTGACTCGAACCGTCTATCGTACGACACACGCATTTCGTTTTGGGACTAATGTGAGTAATCTACCCCATACTTTATAATTTTCAATACGTTTGGGGTGTATCATGTGGTTCTAATATGTTCCAACTTCATTTTATTGTTTTATCACAATTGAGACATTGTTGGGACATTTATACGTGAGTCATTAATTGTATAACTATTGTTTGTTTACGCTACATGTACTTGTAGTGCATTATCATTTTTAGTCTAATCTCCATGACTATGCCCGTATTCTTGAGGTACGTTATGGACAATAATAGCGCTATTGGGTTGACCACCCCGCCTTGGGACGCTAAGGTGATTGATCGCACGTGGTTGAGTGTGTATGATGATTAGATGCTCCATCCTATATATATTTATATATATATATATATATATATATATATATATATATATATACATATGTATATATAGGGTGAGGACTTATTGTTGTTGTTATCATTTGTTAATCAATTTTTGATTTATAAACCGTTATATCAAATACAATTGTTTGCCGACTTCAAAAGAAAACAAATTTCCAATTATAAAGGTTTCAACTTCACAATTTTCTCTACTAAAATTAGATTACTCACCAACTCTCGTAGTTGACCTGTTTTTACCCATGATGCAGATTTGAAGAATGAAGTTGATGAAAAATAGGTTGTGCCTTAGAAATCCACAAGACTATTTAAATTTGATGTAATAAATGTTGTTCGTATTTGGATTTATATTTGTATGTTGTGGATCTTGTTTGCATACTTAGTACTTAATTGAATCTAATCATATTATAACATAGTTGTCATGAGACTTTGAACAATATATCACGCCTCGATCGATTCCGACAAGGATCGGGGTATGAAAGATTGGTATCAGAGCCCTTGACTATAGGGAATTAGGTTAATTGCATTGACCTAGTCTATAGCCTCTAGGGTCCTCTCGTATGCTAGTTTATAAAATGCACACACAACTGCATGCAATTCACACTTAGAAAATCCTAGGAATGCCTTTGTGTGTTAATTGCTCCCTTATGTGCATACGTATTACTCCTGACACTTATATGTGTGCATACACTTGTGAATATTCTCCACTTTCTCTGAAAATCACACACATACTCAAGTTGTTTAACAAAATGTATATACATATATGTATTCCTTAGAGCTCATAGGAAATTCAAAGTCATCCACTCTAGTTGGGTAGGATCATAGTAATGGACGCGTAGTAACTGGAAGGGGGAGGTGCCGGTAGCCCAAAAGTCCTGACTAGGTAAGCATTCGTATACATCCCAATCAACCGAGGGACCAGTTTGCTTATCTGGGGACCAAAGGCGAGAGTTCCCAAACCTATAGGTCAAAGCGCGTCATTCACATTACTTTTGAGCCATCAAAATACCCGACCTTATCAAACGTATCCGAAAGGATACACTCCAAAATGGCCACCTCATTGGACTATTAAGTTCCCTAATGGGCCTAGAAGTGGGAAAGAAATGTGAAAACTTAGTTTTGTGGGGGCCCACTCAAGTGCTACATGTTTCACATTTAGTAACCATGGAAAGCCCAAAAGGTGCCCAACACTCCTAACCATGGCCCAACAAGTGTTTTACAATTATTTTACCCAACAATGTCTAAAAACTTTATTTCCATAATCAATTTACAAATAACTCACAAGTCCATATGCGTGTTTCTCGTAGTTGACTTGTTCTTTGTTTGGTTGTGGACTTAGGGTAGACTCATTAGGATCAACAGTCTAATAAAATTTTAATTACACGTAACTGGGGGCATGTCGAGTGAATCTTAAAGTGGATCAGACATGGAACAAATCACAAGATTATAATCAAGTTATTCCTACTAAATTCATAAGTCTATTTATATAGACCTCTAGTATAGAGTCGTCGGCGTAGTCGTGTCGGCAATCTAGAATATGGCTAAATACATAATACAAACTATAATACCTAAATTATACAAAATTTTCTGCATAAAAAAAATCAATAGACAAACAAACACAATGAAACTAAAAAGGGTATCAAACTATCAAGAGAAAAACACATACAATGTAGATTAAAATCCACTAATTATAACAAAATGGCTAAAAGAAAAGGTAAGGACTAAGGATTGTTAAGTCCTCTCTTCTTATAAATAGCTTTGAAGCAAGCTTGCCTAAGCTTCTTTGTTCTTTCTGTCAATTCCATACCTGACAATTTCTCCATCATCTTCTTGTGCCCTTCTAACGTCTCTATCTCCTCCTTTAATCCCAACTCCTAGTTTTTTTTTTTTTAAAAAAGGTAGATGCAATATATTTTTCGTGTGAGTTCACAAAATTTACAATGAGTTAAGTTTATATAAATATAAATCAGGAAATCGTAGTAAATCAATTGAATTGATGTGGAATATGCCTAGGGCCATTGTTTATATTATAAATAAACTAATAATTAAAATTTTAGAAAATACCAAAACTAGTTTGGTTACCAAGTGCAGGCATGCATGCATGAGTAATGTATAGAAGGTTATTATCGTAATTTACCTTGGCATTTTGAATGAGGGATTGTAGGCTCGTAAGTTTTCTATGAGGCCATCTGTTTATGTTTAGCTCTCTGCATCTTTTCTTCAACAATGTTAACCCTATCCCTAGTTCCTTTGCCGCCATGATTATCGGCATCTCAAAGTACTTCGCTATCTCTTCAAACTCCAATGGTCTCAATCTCTTTGCCACCTTTCGGCCACCGTGATCAGTGGTGGCAGCACTAGAACTACCTGTAGCCTCACCACCGGATTTACAGTCTTCACTGAAACTAACCAATGGTAAATTACCATCCTCCCAACAATCCCATAAGCTTATGTCTTTAAGGGGATCCAAATCGTGAAACTCATTTCTAGAAATGATGTTTTGATCTTTGTTAAGTACTGTGGAAACGTTCTGATCGAGCACTTCATGCAATTTTTCCGACAACTCGTAATCATGATGGTCGAGCATGTCAACACTGCAAAAATCCAAAAAAAAAAGCCTCAAGATAATCAAATCCAACACGATGAAAGACTCTTTTTGATCACTACAAATCCAAACCATGTTTTGATCAATATAGACAAAATCACTTTTCTGTGCGAAAGATGGGGTAATGAGTGACGTTTATATATACCTTAAAAGATCTTGATGATCAAAGTACTGAAACCAATCGAGGTCATCTATGGGGTTTTGATGATCTGCAGGTGGATCCATTTGTGAGGGAGAAGTTAAAAGTTGCGGTAAGAATGTGATGATTTATATAAGTGAAGTGGGAGAAGTAATTAATAACAAATAAAGAGGAAATGAATATATATGGTCTTTGAACTGTAACCTTCTTCTTCAATTCACACACATATACGTATATGTTGCCGCAAATTATGACTTATGTGCCTCATGCATTTAATACATCACATGCCTACTGCATATTCTTGACTTTGAAGCTACGTACCAGTTTCAAATTTCCCCAGTAGCACACTTTTCATTAGAAAGTACTCCAAGTCTTCACACATGAACCAGTTAGAAAGTACTCCAAGTCTTCACACACGAACCAATTAGAAAGTACTCCAAGTCTTCACACATGCAAATTATGACTTGTGTGTCGCTATAGGTAACTAATAAGACTTTATTTTTTAACCCCTTAAATATCAGTACAAGCTTCTAACCTCGACGTTTAAATTCTAAATTTCTTTTTATTACTAAAACTAGCATCGATTCAAGTATATAAACCATGAATCTTGAGAACACGGCAAAACCCAAATAAGTCTTATCATCTATGTAAAAAAAACTAAGGGTTTTTACTAGTAAATCTATCAGTGGCGGAGCTTGAACAATTAACTTGGGGGGGGGGGGGGGGGGCGAAAATATTATAAACTGAAATTAACATTAAAAAAAACAAACAGATTGTTTTCAACAAATAAACACCAAAAACACCTAGAAAAAGAATTACAACTCAGCCCGACAGCCTTTAATGTCTTTAAAAACAGATTATGAATGATATATTAGTAAGCAGACAACAATTTCTCTTTCAATGTTTTCATCTTTCCCATGATTATATCTAGAAAAATCAAAATGAAGGAACAATTGATCCAATCAAATTCAAAATTAGAACAATAACCAATAACTCATTTAACAATAACCAAATCAATCTTTGTTGTCACTTTTCAGTTTTGTTTGAAGCTGACAAGCTGTTAAGCATAACCAAATCTATAAGTTCATAACTTATAAATCAAATTGGCAAATCGCCAAATCGCAAATGACAGTCAAATTAAAAGGAAACTCAGTAAGACAGTAGTAACGCATAAATAGGCAACAGATTGACAGAAAACAGCAGCAGCAGTGCAATACGCCAACACCAACAATCAACAATCTTACAATCAGAAAAGAAAGAACAGCTGAACAGGATTTGGGTCTCGGGATTACATACCTGATTTCTGTGAAGTGAGAATGGGGACTTGGGCACTTGGCGATGGCGATTGGCGAGAGTGAGACCAGGCGACTGACTTGGCGAGACAACGACAAACGAACAACAGGCGAGATAGGCAGCGAATTGGGCAAATGGGGATGAATCGATTTTGATTTCTTGATACCACTTGGTCGGTTGGAGAATTGGGAGTATTGGACCATTCTGATTAGGAATCGGGAGGGGCCAAAGCCCAAGTTTGAAGATAGCAGGCTTATAACTATTTTTTATTGAACTACAATTCCTACTTCTAGCCCAATAATACTACGCCCCTGGAATCTATGAGGGCTAATGTAAACATTATGGTCATATATCATTAAGATTCTATGGACTTAGAATGTGTGATTCCGCCTCATTCCCTGTTCCTTGTTTGGTTGTGGGCTTAAGGCGGGGTCACCCATCCAAAATGCCCTTGCAATCTTAATGATATACGACTAGTTTACGTCAATCGACTATAAAAGAACTTGTAGGACTTATAATGCAAATTTTGTCAAAATTTGTTGAAACATTCGTAATGATGGAACTCGCTAACTACGTTATAAATATTCATAGTGGTAATACCAAGGATAAAACAGGGAGTATAAAAGCACACATAGAATACTCTATCATCCCAAAACAATAAACTCCTTTTAAATTGACTCAGTTCAAGTTACAATAAGAAATTTCCAAGGTCGTCATGTGACATCAGGAGGGTTGTTCCTCACCATAATCAATTTCTTGTACTACGAAAAGTTTTCCACATCTTTTTCCAAACTCTTGAAGTCCCAATCAAAATGCAAATTTCGGGACGAAATTCCCTCTAACGGGGGGATGATGTGACAACCATCAAATTTCGGTCAAACAAAGTCAACTAGTCAAACCGGTCAACTCCATTAACCCATGTATGATAGGGTTTACGTTATGTAATCACTGTACAATTCGCTATTTTAATGAGAAAACATCATTTGGAAAGATCATGTGTTTGATTTTCCTTAGCCTTAACAGTGCTAAACAATGAACCAAAGCGATAAAACACTATTGCACAATCATCGGGATTGTGTAGGACACTAAATCATGGCTTAACGGGGTCTATGGACCTTGCGTTGCGAAGCCGGACACTCAAAAAGATCACAAACGAAACCTCTCTCAATCTCATTCAAACCCTACTCAAGATTACTTGACGCTAATAGGATCAAAACCCATACACTACGATATAAATTGACGTTAATAGCAACATAGTATAGTACAACGTTATAACTATAATCAAATTAAATTATGATATCATATTAAAATCAAATCAAAGTATAATGCTCTAATTAAATTAAAAGAATCAAACTTGAATGCTATAATTAAACTTCAAATTAAAGTAGATTGTTATAATCAAATCATAACCTATCTTTTATAAAACTCCATTTTTATAAACTTTACATTAAATTTTATAAAACTCTATTTTTATAAACTTTACTTTAAATTTTATAAAACTCTTATATTAATTATGTAAAAGATGCTTGTGTTAGTGAGAAATTATGAAGACCACCAAAAGCAAAAAGATTATTCCCATGGTCTCCCACTCTCACCTCCCATCCACTTTCCTTTCCTTTTTCTCCCAACACATTATTCTCTTCACCACTTAAACCTTCTCTAATCTTTCTCTCACTCTCAATCTCGAAATTCCTCCAAGAAATACTCATATTCCATCCAAGAACAATCTATTATACTCAAATCTTCATCCCTCTTGAAGCATTCATCAATGTATGTTGTTAAAAGATTCAAATTCATACAAGAAACAAATTAAATCCACCAAAATATCTAAAACTCATTTTATGCATAAACCTGATTTTTCTCAGAATACCATCAATAAAATAAGAAGTTCTGGAAATTTTCAGAAAATAACTTATTTTTATTGAATTACTATAATTATTGCAATAAAGTAGGGCAATAATTCACATAAAATACTTTTTGCATTTAATAAATTCTGAGAAAATTCTGGGATGACCTATATATTGATTAAACATAATTTATGAAGTTTCATGCATTTATATTACTGGTTACTATTATTTATGATTTTATTGATTAATTAATAATGAAATATATAAAAAATACTTCTCATAGTCACAAATATCTGAAACTTATACACTGGGCTCTATATCATGTTATAAAACTATGGTTAATTTTACAGAATTTTTGGGAATTATTTATTATTTTTCCCAAATTTTGTTGTTGTTTAATCATTAAAGTATTAAATAAATACTAAAACAGTTCAGAAAAATATAAAAATTTTAAAGTAATTAATATTGTATGAAATAATGATTTCCTAATAATTTCATAATTTTTCAATACTGTGTACTATTTAAAACCATTTTCCTAAGTATTTAAGCATGTAAAAATGCATTTTAATGATTATTTCATATAAATAATTGTTAAAATCGGTAAATAATTATAATTGGGCAAGTTATTATTTTAATAAGAAATTATTAAAATCTGGCCTAAATTGAAAATATAAATTAATTATGCAAAGTAATTAATTCAATTTAAATTTCATTTAACAAATGAATACCTTAATATTATAATCAAAATGAATTATTGTTAATTCATCTAATATAAGAATATGTGTCTAATTATTTGTATTAGTACTCTATTCTCGTTTAGCAGTTCCTAAACCAAAACTATTAATTATATTAGGTTCTACGCCATTTTGACTCGAACCGTCTATCGTACGACACACGCATTTCGTTTTGGGACTAATGTGAGTAATCTACCCCATACTTTATAATTTTCAATACTTTTGGGGTGTATCATGTGGTTCTAATATGTTCCAACTTCATTTTATTGTTTTATCACAATTGAGACATTGTTGGGACATTTATACGTGAGTCATTAATTGTATAACTATTGTTTGTTTACGCTACATGTACTTGTAGTGCATTATCATTTTTAGTCTAATCTCCATGACTATGCCCGTATTCTTGAGGTACGTTATGGACAATAATAGCGTTATTGGGTTGACCACCCCGCCTTGGGACGCTAAGGTGATTGATCGCACGTGGTTGAGTGTGTATGATGATTAGATGTTCCATCCTATATATATATTTATATATATATATATATATATATATATATATATATATATATATATAGGGTGAGGACTTATTGTTGTTGTTATCATTTGTTAATCAATTTTTGATTTATAAACCGTTATATCAAATACAATTGTTTGCCGACTTCAAAAGAAAACAAATTTCCAATTATAAAGGTTTCAACTTCACAATTTTCTCTACTAAAATTAGATTACTCACCAATTCTCGTAGTTGACCTGTTTTTACCCATGATGCAGATTTGAAGAATGAAGTTGATGAAAAATAGGTTGTGCCTTAGAAATCCACAAGACTATTTAAATTTGATGTAATAAATGTTATTCGTATTTGGATTTATATTTGTATGTTGTGGATCTTGTTTGCATACTTAGTACTTAATTGAATCTAATCATATTATAACATAGTTGTCATGAGACTTTGAACAATATATCACGCCTCGATCGATTCCGACAAGGATCGGGGTGTGAAAAAGAATATATTTAAGTACCTTCGGAGGACCAAGGAATGGTTTTTAGTCCTTGGAGGGAGTGATGACTTAAAGGTACGAGGGTATAGTGATGCCAGTTTTCAGACCGACAGGGACAACTACCGTTCGCAGTCGGGCTGGGTCTTTACCCTCAATGGAGGAGCAGTGACTTGGAAAAGTTCCAAGCAAGAAACAGTAGCTGATTTAACGTGCGAATCAGAGTACATTGCAGCGAGCGAAGCGTCAAAGGAGGCTATGTGGTTGAAGAACTTCATTGGTGATCTTGGAGTTGTGCCTACCATAAAGGAGCCTATGGAAATTTTCTGTGATAATGAAAGAGCGGTTGCCTTGACCAAGGAACCGAGGGATCATGGTAGATCTCGACATATCGACAGAAAATATCATTTTATTAGACATCGAGTAGAAGAAGGACACCTCGTGGTAAAGAGGGTATCGTCAGAGGATAACCCAGCAGATCCGCTTACGAAGGGACTTAGCAGGGTTAAGCATTTGCAGCACGCTAGGAGCATTGGGCTGAAGGACGATATTAGTTTAGATTAGATAGTTTGGAAACGTGTAATAGCTAAATGTAATTGAAATTTGATGATTAAATAAAGGAGTATTATTTATAAGTAAAGTTACTGTCTTATGTTAATTGTTTAACTATTGTTTCATTTTGCATGTTTTGACTTCCTGAGTAATTAATTATTTGATAATAATCGAATTATTCGAATAGTCCACAGTCGTTCATATGTTGGAAGTAGATATGAATGAAGACTGTCATGAATTGGTGTGTAGATTGTCTAAAGTGTATTAGACATAGCAAAGGTTTGCTACAACGTTCATGCGTGCTTATGAACTTGATTTGAGCATTGGAATAAACCCGCACTTGTTGGAATCACTTCATGGAATTTATCACGAGTGATCACAAGATGGTAATATCATATAGTCTTAAAACCTAGATATATGGTTTATTGTTTGTTAATTGGTTATGCATTGATAATACGCAAACGCATCAGTAACTTGATGTTATAAAACGTATTGTTGTGTGTAAATTGATTAGTGGATAATAAATGCATATAAGTCGAAGTTTATCTGTTCCTTTTATCCTAAGAGGGTAAAAGCGATATCAGGGCCCCTCGATGATTTGATTTGACTTATGTGCCGGGCCCGGCCAGAATTAAATTGATGTGTTCGATTAAGTTCTATGTCAAATGAATCTGAGATCGAAAAACAAATTGCAGGACAATAAGTATGACCATGTTCCATGTAATTGTCCGCACGATATCTAGAATAGAGGATTATACGATCCCTTATCTAAAGGACAGGATACTGATAAGATCAGAGTTGACAACGTCTTTGAGAGCTACGATTGCTAATCGGATTATATTTGCATATATAGTTACTAGACTTATCCAAGTGGGAGACTGTTGGATTAGTGTCTAAGGCTATAACTATATTTGGTAAGTACTTGACCCGGTTATGCATGGTCCTTTTGGGTTGCCTTCACCATAGCAACTTGACAGGATGATTTGTTAAGAGAGAAGAAATATTATTAATATATTATGAGAATAATATATTGAGGAAATAATAATATTATTTGATTAATATAAGTCATATATTAATTGAGAATTAATTTGGTGACTTAAAGAGGTTAATTGAATAAAGGGGCATAAACTGTCAAATGTGTGATAATTGTATTTTGGGCTATGTATCCTTATGGATATTAGGGTGAACGAAATTTAGGGGCTTGGGAACCTTAATTTCGTCCAAGCCTATAATCTAGAAGGATCTTGGATTGCTTAGGGCCTAAGTCATTCAATTAGGGTTAAAGGAGAAACCCTAATAGCTCATAGTATAAATAGGACCCTTGGGATGGAGAAATCGACACTCTTGCAAGCCAAGGAACCCTAGGGCCGATTTCTATCCCTCCTCCCTCTCTCTCAAGATCATCTTCTTGCTATTTGGTGTTTGTAAGCCATTAGAGGAGTGACAATTGTGACTCTAAGCTCCAAGAAGAAGAAGTATCAAGCAAGTAATTCAAGGTATTCTTTCAGATCTGATTTCATATGATTAGATTCAATATATTACATTAGATCTAGTATTGCAAGTCTTGGATTCAATGCATGTTCAATTAGAGAAACCTAGATCCAAGCAATTAGGGTTTGCATGTGCACATAGGAAAGTTCTTATGGCTCAAACCCATCAGAAAGACCACGAAAACGAGCTACCACGAACCAACGGGGCGGTGTGCACGGCCATTGTTCGTGGCCAGCTCAACCACGACCGGTCTCGTGCTAGGTATACCATATGGCCTTAGAATGAAGATGTATGAAAACTTTTCTTGTTTTATGGGATTAATTTGGACCGCTTCCTTTTAATTAGCCAAGGACTAAGTTTTTTTCCTACGTTACTTAATAATGGTTTTTTTTTCCCATATCACCCTTATGCATCTTCATCTTCATATCGTAATATGGTTTTATGTTCTCTCTCTCTCTCTCTCTCTCTATATATATATATATATATATATATATATATATATATATATATATATATAACTATTTTTTTTCTTAAAAATGATAAATGTTTCAATTTTAATGATTCAAAAAAAAATTAATTTTTTTTTTCTCTCCGATGTAGTATTATGCTTGATTTTATGATTTGTATTTATTTTTAAATTTGTTTTCAATTTTTTAAGATGTTCTCACGAGTTCTCACTTTAAAAAGAGTCCTCATTCGATCCTGTTTATATATATATATATATATATATATATATATATATATATATATATATATATATATAGGGTGAGGTTCAATAGAGAACCATAATTAACCAATGAACCAATCTTTTTTTCAACTTTTAGAACTTATTTTTTATAAAAAAAAACTAAAAATACAGAAATTCATAACTTTTTATCATTTTTCCAAAGATATCAAATTCGATTTTTTTTTACGTCAAATTCACAATGTGAATCTTTGAAAATTCACAATGTGAATCCGGATTCACACGGTGAATCCGAAAAATATTTTTCACATTCACAATGTTAATATATGAATTTAGATATTTTTATATTTTTTTTTCGATAAAGAATAAGCTCTAGAAATTGAAAAAAAGATTTGGTTCCTTGAAGAACCAATAATTATGGTTCTCTATTGAACATTTTTCCATATATATATATATATATATATATATATATATATATATATATATATATATATATATATATATAGAGAGAGAGAGAGAGAGAGTTCAATTGAGAAAAAAAAAGATTGAGAATGGGGGAATCATTCTCAGCCACACATTTATTTTGCCGCAAAACATTTAGGCGTAACCGCGAAAATGGATAACGAATAAACATATGTTTTCCAACCAAACATTTTCCTTAAACTATGCTAATCATTAACTTAATATACACAAAAAACATATTTTTTTTTTGTTTTTTTTTATTTTTAGAAAACCATTTTTATCGAAAAATTATTTTAAATATATCAAAATTCATAATTTTTATTTTCTATAAAGAAACATCCATATTGATATAGTTTTAAGATAAAATATTTTTTTTTTAGAGTTTCATCTCTCGTTATTCATAAGTGAATAAAAATCTAAGACAGTACATTCGTTATTCATATATGAATATGACACGTAATAAAGTTTTCTTACTTAAAATATATTTTTTACATCATCTTTCGTCATATATTACATTTATATATGAATAAAATGTGTATTAGTTGTTGTCATATTTTATATTCATATATGAATAAAAATTTATCTAATTTTTGTTACTGTTAATTTGTTATTCATATATGAATAAGTAGTATAAATGATACTTAAATTGTAAAAAAAATTAATTATATATTTTTATTCATAAGTGAATAACGGATATACTGTAGCAAAATCTGATGCATTTTTATTCACTTATTAATAACGATAGTTGAATATATAAAAAAAATAAATTTTTTATTTTATTTTAAAAATATATCAATATGGATGTCTATTTGTAGAGAATAAAAAATCATGAATTTTGGTATATTTAAAATCATTTTTTGATAAAAATAACTCCTTAAAAATTAAAAAAACGAAAAAAAAACTATGTTTTTGTATATATATATATAAAGGTAATGATTATCATAGTTTAAGGAAACATGTTTTGTTGGAAACACATGTGTATTCCTTATTCATTTACGCTGGTACAACGGAGGCTTTTGCGGCAAAAATAAATGAGTGACTGAGAATGATTCCCCCATTCTCAACCTTTTTTATTTTCTCAATTGAACTTACATCTCTCTCTCTCTCTCTCTCTCTCTATATATATATATATATATATATATATATATATATATATATATATATATATATATATATATATATAGTGTTGTAAAACTCGCCGAGTTGGCCGATTACTCCTCCGAGTACTCGCTACTCCCCCCCTTGCCGAGGCGAGTTACATAATCTCGAGTACTCCCCGATCAGCCCCTTACGAACTGAGTAGTGTTGTGAAATTCGGTCAACTCGGTGATTAATATGTATAATATACCTAATGATTTATTATTTAACACACACACATGTGATTATTACTACATATATATATCTTAAATTTTCAGTAACTATTCACGAAGTGAGACCATTATGTGTTTTTCATTTTTTGTGTATTCACATGTATCCAATTTTGTTATATATTTCAATCAACTTATGATTTTATCTTATGATTTTGACATATATAATTTCCCTAAAAATATTTCTACACAAATTTCCAAATCCGAGTACTCCCCGAGTACTCGCTACTCGGTAGTCGGCCGAACAGATACCGAGTAACGAGTTCTGCAACCTTGTATATATATATAATTTCAAGTTGATACTTTTGCCGCAATAACTTTTGTTTTTTCGTAGTTTGGCCACATCACGTTCTCGGTCCCTACACTTTTGGGTTTCATATTTTGGCCACCAGAATTTCAAATATTGCTCGTTTGTACCCTATATTTTTTGAATTGGCAAGTTTGGTGAATGGACTTTAGTTTTTGTGTAAGTTTAGTCCTCCACAAAGTTGGGGAAATATCAATGTAGCTATGACGAATTAGATTTAAGCTATTGGAGGGAAGAACATACCGTGATTGGAGCATTGTTTTTGGTGAAATCGATATAATTTTTTTTTTCAATAAAAGCATTTATGAGAAAGAAATATGGGAGGGTGATCCAAAGACGGGGGAGGGAAGGGTATTTAGGGTGCAGTAATTTTTTGTAGTCCATGTTCCAGCAGATGGGGTCAAAGGATTCGAAGAGGAAACGGTGCATTGATGATTGATGAGATAGGCAAACATGAAGTGGTGGCTGAATCTTGAGGTCAAGGGTATATATATGTGGAACAAGAAGCAAAGCAAGAGGCAGCAAGCAGCTCTCAACCTTAGACCCTTGGTTTTTTTCCATACCATTTTGTTCTTTTGAAATGTAATTTGTGATCCTATACAAATGACTAACATAAAGGTGAAAATTAATTATCAAATGAAAAGTTGCCTAAGAAGAAGACCAAAGAAGATGAGAGTGGATGCCAGTGTGGTGATGGTGGCCGGTCTCTTCAAGAAATTAATGAAAAAACAATATAATTAAAAAAGAAAAAAATAAGGGTAAAATGGTCATTTTAAACGTATCAAACGAAACTTTTTAAAAGAGTTAGATGGAAGGACCAACAATATATTTTTAGAAAACAATAATAATATATCCTATCAATTTTTCAAAGATTTGGAATAAATCTGCAAATCTAACCAAACTATACGGACCATTTATGTAATTTACTTTTTTGTCTATGGCATTAACAACTCTTTCCTAGCATTTTCTTTAAATAGGCTTGAAGCTGTGGCTCTTTTTGACTAGAAAGGTTGAGTGCTTCCATATTTCAATCAAAGCATAAAGCAACATCTGTAGGTCAGGTACTCGTCTTTCTCACAATACTTTGCATATTTAATTAGAAGTGGAAATTTTCTTTCTTTCTGAAAAGATTTTAAGTTAATAACGGCATTATGTTGACATTAATATGTCATTTGCTGAAGAACCTTGACAAATGTCTTTGGCTCTTTAGGATTACTATATTCATTAGTTAATGAAATCAAATTTTGGTGCTACAACTTCAGCAAAATGGGTTGGAAGTGAGTTATATGGAACCTTAGAGTTTATAAATGGGTTTGAAAGTTCAATAAAAATGATCAAATAATCGGTTCTTTGGTTTAAAGTTCTAGTGATTCAAATTTTGCCCCATCGTGGTTAGCTTTTATTGCGTAAATACTAGTATTATCTTGAAATTAGAAAAATATTTGGTAAAAATGAGTTGGATCAGACAAATGGTTCAAATTATATATATATATATATATATATATATATATATATATATATATATATATATATATATATATATATATATATATATATATATATATATATATATATATAGAGAGAGAGAGAGAGAGAGAGAGAGAGAGAAAAAAAGAGAGAGAGATAGTGAGATTCACTAGAGAACCATAATCAACCAAGAAACTAATTTTTTTTTCAACTTTTAGAACTTATTTTTTATCAAAAAAACTAAAAATACAAAATTTCATAACTTTTTATCTTTTTCCAATGGTATCAAATTCGATATTTTTGTTTTCCATCAAATTCACAATGTGAATCTATGAAGATTTACAATGTGAATCTAAATTCACACGGTGAATCCGAAAAATATTTTTCACATTCACAATGTTAAGTTATGAATTTAGATATTTTTAGATTTTTTTTCGATAAAGAAAAAACTCTAGAACTTGAAAAAAAGATTTGGTTCCTTGGAAAACCAATAATTGTGGTTCTCTATTGAACTTTTCCTTTTATATATATATATATATATATATATATATATATATATATATATATATATATATATATATATATATATATATATATATATATATATATATATAGAAAATGTGAATATAACTTGTGTCTCGATAAGGTAATTTTCAACTCATGATTCGACTCGCGACTCGTAATAATCAGGATACAAAAAAAATTATTTATAGATATATCTACTCTAATAAATGAAAATCCTTTTGAAACATGTAACACTGTTATTGATTTGATCACATATTATTTTTGTGGTTATTTTTCAATTAAAAAACTTTTCACATGACATTTTATGGTTTTTTTTTCATTTTATTAATTTCACATATTATTTATAAGTCAAATGAATTTCCTTTCTTGATATAATAAATGGATTTCAAATTTAGGAATGTAATAAATGTAGATTATGTGTTACCCAAATTCAATTCACCCAGAACTATTATCTTGATTTTAACTATAATTAAGGTCAGAAAATAGAGATATTGTATTTAACACTAATATATACTTTTGGTCCATAAATTGAGAAAAAATATTTATTATGAAAAAACTCTAAATACTTTGATGCGTCGATTTTAATTTTCAGTAACTACTTTAGTCGCAAATCAAAAACTCGACATCACGTTTCTATTCACAATTGGTGGTAAAAAAAAATATTAAGCTGACTTATCTATAAAAAAATACGATCATAATTTATTTTTTAAACTTCTGATAATCATATTTTCAATGTGGGGATACAAAGTAGGATGTAAAAGGTAATCTTTTAACTTAATTAACGAAATTATAACCATAGATACAATGTGTTATGATAATTAGACATGTGGTGATAAAAAGTATGACATGATTATAAAAATATACTATTGTAAATATTAAAATATTAAGTTAAATACAAAAAATAAATCATATTATTATATAAAAAATATATTCAAATAATATTTTGAAATACTATTTTTCAAAATAGTTAAAAGTGTGTTGATATTGTAAATGTAAAACGGCAAGTCAATTTAAACTAGAGGGTTTTGCCCATGCTTTGCATGGGGCAGATAAGTTATGTTTAGAGATACATAGTCTGTTTATGTTTAGAGATACATAATTTTCTTATAATATCATATATTTCATTACATGGTAGAAACAGAGTATGGGTTAAATAGGAATTCCAAAACACATAACAAAAATGATTAAGGAAAATGTCAGCAAAAATTTAGAACTATTTAATATTTATCTACTAATAGCAGAACCGTGACTATTTATCCTATCACAATACCATCTTCAATTGAATTTTATTTATTTCCTTGTAATCTATTGGTCCCATTGACCCCCTGTACAAAAATTCAAAGAAAAAATAAATTAAAGAAAGTAAGATGTTTCTTCCTTTAACACAAATTAAGTGCTTCAAATAACAACTCACTATTACTTATTAGAAATCATTAAATTTGTTAAAATATAGAATAACACAAGAGCAATAAGCAAAGTATTATAAGTATCCAGGCTTTATTTCATAACAACCACAACACAATAGAATCATGCACTACCAATGATCATCCAACATCCACCACACCCATGTACCAAACATTTATAAATGCAACCTTCATATATGTAAATTTTGAAGCGATAATTTTGCTCCTTTTCATTCCCAAACTAAAATTTATCAACTCAAAAATGCACAAAATCCATTGAATAAACAAAAAGGAAGTGGGATGCTATAATAAATAGATTAATGAAAGTTGAGGCCTAATCCCAAAGCTTATTTTATCTATGACATTGTAAAATTCAAGAAGACAGGTAAAGGCAACACATAAAACCATTGAAAGTTCTTTGTCTGAGAATAGCTTTGATCTTTGACATTCCAAGTTCTTTGTCTGAATTTACCTTTGAAAATATAGACTCACTTAGACAATTCCACAAACAGTTGGCATGCATTCTATATTCATTAGCAACAAATAAAATGTCACAAACATAGTCAAATGACTCAAATTGAAGTATACTTCAACCGATTACATGTGCTTCCTTCTATATCTCTCATTTACATCACCTATACCAACTCCAGACGGAAAAGTAAAATATAATCTAATGTTCATACACAGATTAATGATTTAGAAAACAGAACTATTGAGAGATTTAAAATTACCATCGAGGATGTTAATGCCTTCGATTTGTTGCTTATGAAGATAGTGTTAGGCTATCAGTTCCCAGAATATCTTATTTCTGACCATGGCTGATAACCTCCATCATATAATCTACAATTATGAACAAATGTAATATTAAAAATTAGAAAAAAAATCGACGACATTGAATACGAATCGTAAATTTAACTTAAGTTGAGAAAGACAAAAACGATTAGAAAATGTGACTGTTGGCAGAAATAATAAAAGCACAGTTGATTACTAACCATCTCTAAGAAATCAATGTTAGGGCTTTCTTGGGCAACAACGGTAGAAGTAGAAGACCATGAAAATAGAAACATCATGAATGGCAGCTGGTTTTGTATATGTTGAAAGTTACTGATCTTTAACCCTCTGCATCACTCCCTAACAATCCTGTCGGCGTGAGTATGGTCGTTGTCATCTGAGAAAAGAAATTATAATTCATATAAAGTCAACAGTTAAGAAATAAAATCATATTTTGGAGTTCATATGATCAAATTCAAAGTCTATTACAACTTTGATTGCACCATTGTAGATCAAATCACATCAATGATGAAGGATAAGCAGTAATTTTAATAATAATCATCAGAAATGATGAAAACTTGGATTTCAAAAATAAACCTTTCGCTCATGTTGGTTCCATTCCGAAGTGGTAGAGACGGTGAACCCATCTGAGGGTAGAGGGCTTCTCGATTGTTTTACAGAGACGTGATTGGACGATTTTTCTCCGATCAACCATGGCACGCCGACTGCAGGATTGTTGATCGGAGATCAAAAGGAAGCTATGAAGAATCAGAATCCGAGGGTCGACGAGGTTTCGAGGAACAATACCTTGACCCCTACGATGTTGGTTGTTCCTTTTCCTGGTCATCGGCGTAGCTCTCTGGAAGGTAGATAAAAAAGAAACGAAGAAGAAAAGATAAGTGGTATCGGCTAATACTGTCTCTCTTTCGTTGGATGTAGAAGAAACGCAACAATCACAATTGATTGCAACTATTCTATAATACACCCGATGAGTTATCCTTAACCGCTTGATTTCAATTTTCATTGGATACTAAATAACGACGGAGGGAGAAAATTTTATACCGCTGCACTCTCCTGTTGTCGGCACTAGGGATGAAACTGGGTCCAAAACCGGATCAGTTTACCCGGACCGGAAAACCCGGAACCCGGAATTAAAGGATTATAAGAACCGAGAACCGGACCGGTATACGGCAAGTGGTTCGGGGTATCAAACCGGGTATAGTGGGTATAGAACCGGTTGGAACCGGAAATTGATAAATGGAACCGGATTTGTGTATTAGACCCGGAAATAACCGAAAACCGGTAAATGAAATCGAAACCCGGAATTTTTACACAAAAAAAATATATATTGTAACCCGGAATACTTTTTAATAAAAACTCCCCACCGATAACCAACGTCTTGAAATCAAAAACCTATTTTGCAAAACCATATATTTCAATTTTTTTCAAGTTATGTACATTAATTAAATTGTTATGGTTTTTTACATCAAACGTTTTATATATTAGAAATCAGTAGAGAGGTGGAACAAAATGTTTGTGTCCTCAATTAAAAAAGGGTAAATGGCACAAAAAACACTATTTTTACACAGAAATTCGATTTTAACACCGTGTTTTTTTTTGTGTCAATTTTGACACTGTGTTTTCCAATTTGTTACAATTCTAACCACTTGACTGGTTAACCAGGTTACATGCTGACGTGGCATGATGACGTGTCAGTTTTGATGACGTGGCATGCTGACATGATATGCTGACGTGTCAAAATTGATTTTTTTTCCACAAAAAACACTAAGTTTTCACTTTTTTCGATTTTGACACTAAGTTTAATTTTTTATTTCAATTTTGATACTATGTTTTTGTTGTTCCAATCGAACATCATTTATCAAATTTTGTTTAATTTTGTCTATTTTCCATTTGAAACCGTATAAATATATTTTTTTTTATTACATTTTAAACCGTATAAATATATTTTTTTCGTTTAAAAACCACATTTTTATACATAAAAATATGGTTTGAGTGTAAAAAAAAATATATTGTATTTATACAAAACTATGGTTTTTAAATGAAAAAAAAACATATTTATACGGTTTAAATGTATTAAAAAAATATTTATAGGGTTTCAAATAAAAAATTGTCAACATTGAACAAAATTGGAAAAATGATGTTCGATTTGGAATAAAAAAACATAGCGTTAAAGTTGAAAGAAAAAATTAAACTTAATGTCAAAATCGAAAAAAAAATGAAAACTTACTGTTTTTTGTGAGAAAAAAAATTTCAATTTTGACACGTCAGCATATCATGTCAGCATGCCACGTCATCAAAACTGACACGTCATCATGCCACGTCAGCATGTAACTTGGTTAACGGGTTAAGGGTCAGAATTATAACAAATTGGAAAACACAGTGTTAAAATTGACACAAAAAAAAACACGATGTCAAAATCGAATTTCTGTATAAAAAGAGTGTTTTTTGTGCCATTTACCCATTAAAAAACAACACCAAAATCATTTCATTTCCATAATCAGATCATGATGCACCTAATTGGAGTGTTATATGGTAAATTTAACTTTTCTTGGCACCAAATTATAAACCCACAGTGGATATAACTTCATGACAAACCCAAAAGAATTTTCATAAACTTTAACTGACATATACTGTAGAAGAACATTAAATACCTCTAATGCCCCTCCCCTATAAGACAAATATTTTTAACATTATGGTTTTATGGTCTCTTGTCGTTGATCACATATACGGCGAAAAAAAAAAAAAACGAGATTGGTGAATGTTCTAGTTGATGTTGATCACAGAAGTTATTTTTTTTATTTTTTTTATTTGTTTTAGAAGCCTTTCTCGTCGAGCAGATTAAACAGATGAATCAGGCGTATTCTTTTTGATAACCCTTTAGTGTCCGGTTCCGGTCCATTAAACCCGATTCCGGTTTTTTTTAGAAATCCGGTTCAAAAACCCGAAATACCCGCACCCGGAATACCCGGAACTCGGATAAGATTAATTGTGGAACCCAATACCCGGACCGTTTAAGGATATCCCGGTTAAACCGGATCCGATTCCGGTTAAACAGGATATCCTGGTTTTCCGGTTTTATAACTCATCCCTAGTCGACACCATCACCATCGGCGGCCGACCGCTTCTTTTCTATTCCGGTGACCACACAACAACATAGACGAATCCATAAAGGAAAACTGAAAGACCGTAAAACCCACCAACACAATCAAAATCGCAAAGACGGTACAAAGATGAATTCAACTTTTCAGATCAATTTACGATTTGCAAAAATCAAGAAACATTTCAGGCCTAACGGCCCTAAGAGAAATAGGAGAAAAGGAAATCGGAAGATGGATGAAATCAGAGAGTATGCATGCAGGGTTCGATTACGAAGACGATGTATGAAATCAGCGAGAGAAGATGGATTTGATGACCACCGATTTCATGTGCGACGAAATCGATGGAGGAAACGTGTTAGGTGGAGAGGCGATGGGAAGCATCGTGTTAGCTGGAGAGGCAGTGCGTATGGCGGTGGACAGTGGGTTTTTTTAGGAGATAACACGTGGAATCCATTATCCAGAAGATAAAACTAAAAGGAAAAAAAAAAGTCTAGCAAAGAAAAACAGAAAAAAAAATCCACCAATAGGAACAAAATGCTACTGTTTATGAAGGAATTCAAAATTAATATATTATATAGTAAATATTATCAAAAAAGTATTTTTATTATAATTCAATTTTTTCCAAGGTAGTGGTTTTTAATTAATTAATTAAAAGAACAAATTACATTGCATTAACTTACAAACAATACTTTATATATCAATTAACAAATCTTGATATAAATTATAAAAAATCAATAAATAAGCAATTTCTAAATAAACAATTACAAAGTTAAAGTGTAATATTAAATCCTAAACCACGTTTAATTTTATTTAAACACAAATCATGAATAGATGTTATTAAATTATACGAGTATATTATCTACCTATAATTGTATGTTATATGACAATAATTTTCTATTATTATGAAATTGAAGTACCTACTTATTTATTATTTCTATTGTATTTATTTCGAATTTTTATATTAAAAATGTTTAATGGTTACAAATTTATATATAACTTTTTGTTTTAATCAACCCGTATAATATACAGGTTTCACAATTACTATAATAAACATATAAAAACATATGTTGAATATTAACATACATAGTTACATCAGCCCCAAATAAAAATCTGTCTACCCTAATATCCAATCCTTACATTATGTGTTCCGCCTCTCACGTCGGCATCTCAACGCTCAACACTCTCACCCATCCTCCATCTCTTCCATATTCGCCTCCTTCTCCTCCATATCCATATGCGATTGCTGAGTGGAAGACAAATTAATCATCACCAAGCCATCGAACCTCAATCCAACCCTTATTTAACACTGATCTTTAAATGGAAGACGAAGTAGGCATTGCTTCTTCATCCATCGAAGGCAGAATCAGTTGTTGGGACCCTCGTTTACCCAATGTAGCAACTTATTACCAATAAATGTGACTCGTTTGATTAACGATTTAACTCCACTCAGAACGAGTTGGATACGGACTCGCAATTTTTGACCGAGTAACACCAAAAACCGATTCATACTCCTAGTCGCCTCTTTTCTGATATAATATGACTTGACGACGATTCGACTCGTGACTCGTACGAGTTTGACAACTATGGGTATAGAACCCTTCAAAACCGTAACCTTCTGTAAAATATTATCAAATATTGTTCCGAGAATATATGGTTCGTTCCATGCATATCGTCTGTTACCTTCTTTACCTATGCTAACGATATTCTACATGGATTGGTCATCCTAAATACTAAAACCATTTGCAATCTTTACTTCTATATTCTAAAGTCTTAAATCTCCAATTTGTAATAGTTGGTCGAATCATCAAAAATTGTCCATCTACTGTCAACTTGATTTGAGGTAAAAAAATCTTTATTCCTAACTTTCAGTCGGCCTAATATTCAATCGAATTATGAAACATATATATATATATATATATATATATATATATATATATATATATATATATATATACACGTTCTGTTGAAATTAAAAATAAAATAGAGATCTTAAGATTCAACCTTAGCCACATATTTCACATCTGCCGCTCTAACCCTCCAGTGCATCGGCGTTGGCAAGCCTAGTATAATCATAAATGATTATACAACGCCGCCCGTTTCTTTCAACTCCGCCACTATCCCCACCACCATAACCGCCACCGCTACCACTACTACCACCACCTTTGACACCTGCCGACGCCACCACTGTCACATCCGTTACTTATACCACTACTACCTCTGTCGTCACCACCTCTTCTTCCACCAACTGTCATAATAATTTATGATTACTCAATCTGTGAACATACATGTATGTATAATCATTTATGATTCGGCATATACGTATAAACATGTTTAATCCTATATGATTATACATCTCTGCCATATAATCAGTAATGATTAGGCATACCCCGTTGCTGCCGGTACGTCGGAGCATTAGAGCGGTAAATGAGAAATATGCGCCGCCCGTTCCTTTCTCTTCCGCCACCATCCCCACCACCATAACCGCCACCACTACTACCACCACCTTTGACACCTGCCGACGCCACCACTGTCGCATTCGTTACTTATAGCACTGCTACCTCTGTCACCACCACCTCTTCTTCCACCAATTGTCATAATCATTTATGATTCCTCAATCTGTGAACAAACGTGTATGTATAATCATTTATGATTAGACATATATGTATAAACATGTTTAATCTTATATGATTATACATCTCTGCCATATAATCATTTATGATTAGACATACCCCGTTGCTACCGGTACGTCGGAGCATTAGAGAGGTAAATGAGAAATATGTGGCTGAGGTTGAATCTCACGATCTCTATTTTTTTTAATCTCAAGTAAATTGTCCCATATATATATATATATATATATATATATATATATATATATATATATATATATATGTATATATATATATGTATACACACACACACACTAGTAGTGTACACGCGAGATGCGGTGACGGATAATAATTTTGTCGGGGAGTTGTTTCTTTTCGATGATTATTTTCTTTTTGGCATGTTGTTTTGTATTAGCGATTGCGTTTTTTTGGGCACATTGTTTTGTTTCAGATATTACGTTCTTTTTGCTGATTATGTTCTTTTAGCGCGTTGTTTCGTTTCGGCGATTACGTTTTTTTCGCCGAGCTGTTTCATCCATCGCTTTTTTTATTTTATTTTATTTCTCATTAGTTTCTTCCAAGTGAATAATGGTACGAGTTTTTATTACAACAACGACTAATATATTTTGGCAAACTGTTTTTGGTTAAATTAAAAGTACGTTTTTGTGTTAGGTTAAAAAATTATGTTGGATTAAAAGAAAGGTTCGTTGTAGTTTTGTGTTAAATGATAGTTTTGTATATAAACTATATTCATCGTAGTAATCTAGTGTCTAATTAAAGTTTGAATATTGTTAGAAATTTATCATAACAGATAAAAATATAGTATTAATACTGTTATTAATTAATATTGTTTATAATGATATAGAAAATATGTAAAATTATCAATTTGTTATTCTAATAATTTTAGTTTTGTATAATTAAAATAATTTATGACAACCAAATTACTAAAAGTGAAACTGATTTATGATATTTTATAACGAATTTGTATCGCTATATAATAAAGGAATCTCTATATCATCCCAGTTGCAACAACTTACCAAATAAAATGCAAAATTTTAGAACATGAAACAGAACACATTTCTACAAAAATCCAAAATTATGTTGTTCCATCCAAAACATGCAAAAACACATTAAAAAGCCAAAATTAGGTTATTTCATTCAAAAACTAATATCTAAATAAAAGATAAGAGTAATATAAAATAAGAGTAATATAAACATGTCACATGATTAAAGGTAATTGGCATAAAGATATAAAAAAAATACTGATGTAATAAAAATTCATAACTTGATAGATGATTTAAAAGATGGAAATCATAAAACATATAGTTTATTGCATTTAGGATTTGGCACATATATACAAAACAATTAAAAAATATAGCTATTGCATATATGATCTAAGAAATCAGAAACTTTCTAGATTAAAAATATAGCTATTGTCAGTATCATTTTCATTTTCACTTAATACATATCGAATGACTTGTACTGAACTATATATATTATACTTGTAAACTACAATACTATCCATTCATATAAAAGTCTCTTTCAAGTAAAAGTAGACGATTTAAAGACGGTTTTCAACGAAATATACTAAAATTTGTTTTTTTCGTTCTAAAAATAAATTAATAATAAGAAAAATTTATACTAATATCAGTAGATAAAAAAAAACTTGTTCGACTCATTCTGCATCGCCTATGGTTGAGGTAAAATATTTTTTAAGACAATATATTATTTAAACGGATAATGGGTCAAACAATATATTATTACCACTTGCTCGATTCATTCCGCATCAACTAAGATTGAGAAAAACGCCGATACTTTTTTGTTTTTAGTATGAAATTGATCCGATTTTGGTCTTATCTAAAATTTTGGGTTTTATTTTCGATTGCATTGGGTTAAACCAAATGGTAATTTATGTTTACACTCATTTATTGTTGTAATTAAATCAAATGGTGACTGATGTTTACGGTCATTTGTTGTTTGTAATCATCAAGTTGTGTTCACCAATATTTTTGGTTGACGATTTAGTTTATTTAGGATATAGTGCCGTAGGTAAGAACTTAAATAAATATAAATCATCTATTTATGTTTTACAAAATTTTCTAAGTCAGGATACATGCATATTTTAGTACAAAACTTTCATAATTGTCAAATTTTATACTACTAAAGACGTAATTTCTCATATTAAATTTTCGTTTATGCTTTTTGTTTAAAATTTTATTAATAACTTAATATTTTTAATATATTATAACTTATATTATTTATTTATGATAATAAAAACAAAAGTTTAGTACACTTGCAGAAAGTGAAAGCAAAGACAATCATTAGATTAAAAAAAAACTGACAATTAACCAAGTGACGATGAATAGAACTTGATTAACAAAAGAGGTATAGTCATAATGAGTGATTATTCCGTATTAACTTGATTAAGTTTCTAAAATTAATTGGATTTATTTTTTATAATAATTAATTTATATAATTAAATAACTATAATACTATTATGAGATGAGTGGACCACATTTGGTCATACATTCACATGATATTTATAGATAATATATGATTATATATATATATATATATATATATATATATATATATATATATATCATAATTTTAAATAACGTCACTCGTGACTTGATTGCAATGTAAAACATCAAGATTTTACGAGGCTTGGTGAGCCAAATCGTTTATATATATATATATATATATATATATATATATATATATATATATATATATATATATATATATATATATATGTGTGTGTGTGTGTGTATGTGTGTGTGTGTGTGTGTGTGTGTGTGTGGGTTAATTTGAGACAATCAGTTTTTTTACGAGATATTGGTATACAATCTTAGCCATTTATTTTGGAGATCGAAAAATAAATTAAGAAAATCTAAAATTGCAAAATAACTTTAAATTTAGAAATTTCTTAAATGTTATTTTGGTCATGTTAGCAAAAAAATTGAAAAAATAAATAATAATTTACCTTTACACACACACACACACACACACATATATATATATATATATATATATATATATATATATATATATATATATATATATATATATATATATATATGGAAAAGTTCAATAGAGAACCATAATTATTGGTTTTTCAATGAACCAAATCTTTTTTTCAATTTTTAGAACTTATTCTTTATCGAAAAAAAATCTAAAAATATCTAAATTCATATATTAACATTGTTAATGTGAAAATTATTTTTCGGATTCACATTGTGAATTTGACGTAAAAAAAAATTTGAATTTGATATCATTGGAAAAATGATAAAAAGTTATGAATTTCTGTATTTTTAGTTTTTTTTTTTGATAAAAAATAAGTTCTAAAAATTGAAAAAAAGATTGGTTCCTTGGTTCTTTGGTTAATTATGGTTCTCTATTGAACATCACCGTATATATATATATATATATATATATATATATATATATATATATATATATATATATATATATATATATATATATATATATATATATATATATATATATAGACACACGTGAAATATTTTTAACCGAAGCTTATGTGTTACAATTCTAACAATTGTATTAGAATATTAGAATATATTAACAATTTTATTTAAATATTTATAGTGTAATATTCTAATAGAATATTATAATATTATAATATTATAATAATTATTACACATTTCCATATAATGTAAAAAAACAATATTTTTTTATTTTTATTTATTTGTAATAAAAAAGTGACGAAAATAATATTTAAAAGATTCATAATTTTGAATTTATTTTGCAAAACGGGCTAAGACACATCTTCCTCAGAGCAACTAGATTCTTGTATTTGCTTAGGCTTGTCCAATAATTGATGATTTGGAAAAGAAAAAGAGCTCAAACAACTATGAAAAGTAAAACAACAAGTTGCTATGATAGTAGGTTGACACAAAGAGTTAGAAGATTGTATAGAGATGTTATGCCAAAACATAATTAGTAAGTTATGTGGGAGGAACCTGAGGCCTAGAATACCTTCTCACAGTGATAGAGAATTACGAAGAAACAAGTTTAGAAGTTTTTAAAGAGATATAGAGAGGATGGTGATGATGTAGGCGATGATATATATGAATTTGGAGAAATATGATGAGATGTTAAGTGGTTACTAGTGGAGTGGTAGTTGATATAACCGAAGATTTTGAGGTTAATTGAAGAAATGGTTAATATGTTCTGGAGAAGGGAAGATGGTGGTACTATGAGAATGATCAAGAGAAGGGAAATTTTGTTTAAGGAACATGACGTCCCTAGATTTTTGCAATCTACTTATATAAAGATTATACAACATGTATGCTTTCTTTCCAAGAGTATAACTTAGAAAAACACAATTAGAGGTTGTAGACATGAACTTGTCTCCTCTTGTTTACGGGTAGGAGCATAACAAAGATAACCAAAGGTCCTTAGATAGTCAAGAGACGGTGTGGTTCCAAAAAGAACCTCCAACGTGGTCTTATTTTTGAGTAATTTAGTAGGGATCCTGTTTATGACATATGCTTAAGAGATAGGTGGTAGTTAATATAAGATCAACACAAAACTTGAGAGGCAACATAGATTGGAATAACAATGATCTTGAAGTTTCAATAAGATGTTTGTTCTTTCTCTCCACAACACCATTTTGTTAAGGCGTTTCTACGGTGTTGGAACCTAACTCAAGAGCATTATTAGAACGTAATGTTATGATTTTAATATGGAATTGTGTTTCAACCATCGTCACAAAATCCATGATAGTGGGGAAAACTAGGGATGGGCATTAGAACCGCCGGAACCGAACCGGAACCGGACCGGAACCGGAACCGGAATTGGTAATAGGTCCGGTTACCGGTTCTCCATTTTTATGAAAACCGGTCCCGGTTCTAAAAACCGGAACCGGTTTGACATTTTTTTCATTTTTTAAAATGCGCATAACTCGCTCATATGAAGTCGAAATTATTTGATTTTTTTCCACCATGTAATTTGGAGTTTGTAATTCATTTTTGACGGTACAAACATATGTTTTGGTTAGATATTGAATCAGACACATGCCCCGAAAGAAAGCATATCGATGTCGCGTTTTTTTTATTTCAGCATTATTTTTTTGTTTTTTTGAATATGTCCCATTTTTTAAATGTGTATAACTCTTTCATATGACGTCAGAATTACTTAATTTTTTTTCCAGCATGTAATTTGGTGTTTGTAGTTCATTTTAGACTATAAAAACACATATTTTGGTTATATATTAAATCAGTTATAGACCCCGGAAGACAACATATCAATGCTGCGTTTTATCTGTTTCAACATTTTTTATTTTTTTGGAATCTGTCCCCGCTTTTAAAATGCGCATAACTCACTCATATGAAGTCGGAATTACTTGATTCTTTTTTCATCATGTAATTTAGTGTTTGTACTTCAATTTAGAATGTAAAAAGTCATAATTTAGTTAAATATTGAATCATTTACAAGCTCTAGAAGATAGCATATAATCTATAATATTTCAACCGGTTATACTTTGAAAAATAACTGAAAAACCGGGATCGGAACCGGAACCGGCGCTAGAACCGGCGGTCCGGTTCCCGGTTCTTATAATATAGGAAAACCGGTTCCAGTTCCGAACCGGTCCGGTTCCAAAGCTCATCCCTAGGAAAAACATTACTTTTGGTACTTAGCAAATGTGCTCTCATGGTTCGATTGAAATCTTTTGCAAAGTTAACTCAAAACAATGTCATTAATAATGTCTGCTAGAAATCTTTTGCAAAATTTAGAATAACATCTTGTCATTTTTGTCTTAAATTAGTTGTAAAATTTTGTACGTTACCATTTTAGTTCAATGGTAAATAAATTGCCGTTTCAATTTTGTCTCAAATTTGTCAAAATATCTACTATATATTTACCATTTCAGCTTCGTCATAAAAATTTAATAAAAAAAATTAGGTTTGAAATAAAAGAATTCCCAACCTATATATTCAAACAAAATTTTGTGAAACTTGAAAAGTCTATCACTGATTTTTCGTCAATATTTTTTTTTGCTATATCGTCATTGGTATATTGTTAACTATTGTGAGGACATGCATCATTGATGCATGAATTTGATATCTTCATGATACTTGGCATTTTCCAAATATGGAAAGCATTTAGATGCGTATGAATTTAGAGTTGAATGAGGTGGAAAACGTTTAATGGAAAACTTAATTGTCTATTGTTATGAGATGTCATATTGGCGTTGAATTGGCCATTGAACATTTCAATAGGAAAAAAATATTTTCCAACTCATAAATAAATATTTAAATATTTTCCATTAATTTAACTTTTGTTGAGTCGAAGGTATTGTAGAAAAAAATTGAAAGAAATATAAAATGATGATTGTGGCAATTAGTTCAATGCATTGTGCAAATTTGGGTTTATATGTGTCAACCATGCATTAATCGAAGTAACGATTTTCAATCTCGTGCAGATAACTTTAAGAAGCAATAACATTTAGCAAGGCAAAATGAGGAGAATGATGCTGGACCCGATTCCTCAAAAATGGAAACAGTTATATCATGCATGGGATATCCGAGTGTTCATTGTCTTGAGTCTTTCCTTACAAATGTTTTTGATTCTCGCTGCTCCTTTGAGAAAACGAACAAAAAACAACATGATAATCACATTATTGTGGTCTTCATATTTGCTAGCAGATTGTGTGGCTAACTTTGCTGCTGGGCTCATCTTGAGCAGCCAAGGGAACCCTAATGACAACCCGACCGGAAAAGATGATAGGGTAGCTGTGCAAAACCAAGACCTTCTTGCGTTCTGGGCGCCATTTCTTTTGGTGCACCTTGGTGGTCCGGACACTATTACAGCTTTTGCGATGGAAGACAATGAGTTGTGGCCCCGTCATCTTCTTGGTCTTGTTTTCCAGTGTGTAGCTGTAGTTTATGTGTTTCTTCAGTCGCTACCACAAAATCGGCTATGGATTCCAACAATGTTGATGTTTTTTACAGGAGTCATCAAATATGCGGAAAGAACACGTTCTCTTTATCTTGCTAGTTCCAAAATATTCAAAGAATACATTTATAAATGTCCTGATCCTGAGCCGGCAGATGCAAAAATCATAGAAGCATATATTTCAATGAAGAAGGCGAAACTACCTACTAGAATTGTGATGGTTCCCAAGCCAGATTATGGAGCCGCTAGGACTAAAAGAGGAAATTTGTCAGAAATGGAGGTCGTGCAGTATGCTTATCAATTGTTTGAAACATTTAAAGGGCTTGCTGTGGATATGATTTTGATTACTCAGATACAACAGAATCAAAGTCGGAATTTCTTCCTGTATCGGACCGCAAAAGACGCTTTCAAAGTGGTTGAGACTGAGTTAAATTTTATCTATGATGTTCTCTTCACAAAAAATTGGTTGCTATTTTCTTCAGCAGGAGTCGTCGCCATTGGCCGGTTTTTATCTTTTGCAACGATTTGTTCAGCAATCTTATTATTTATATTCGAAAACAAAACAAATTTTCGAAGCTCTGATGTGACGATTACTTATACTTTGTTGTTTGGTGCTTTGGTTTTGGATATGATCGCTCTGCTCATGCTTTTGTTTTCAAACTGGACCATCATTAGTTTACGAAAATCTCCTAATGCTCTGCTGGACAACAAGTCTCTTAAAACGCGAATCATCAGTTCATTTCTCAGATTCACGACTGAGGGCACCCTTCAGGACACAACATACCATGCTCAATCAAAAACAAGTGCACCACAAACTTGTAAATGTATACGACGAAGGTGGTCAGAATCCATTTCAACTTACAACCTAATCGATTACTGTTTACACCGACGTCCAGCCTTAGTTAATTTATGTTTGGATCAGCTGGGGCTTATTGGCTTTATGGACGGGTTCCAGTATGTAAAATCCCAAAAGTTCACCAACAAACTAAGAGACTTCATCTTCATGGAGCTAAAAGCAAAATCAGAACTCGCGGATGACTTGGAAACTGCCAAGGGGATAAGTTCAGCACGTGGCGATTGGGTGATCCGTGTGGAAGAAGGTTGGGGTGCCTTACTTAGATATGTTATAGATGTTGACTATGATCAAAGTCTCATTCTTTGGCACATCGCCACCGAGTTATGCTACAACAAAGAACTTAAAACGGTAACCGCAGATGCCAAAAATGATAATCACCGCCATATTGCAAAAGTATTATCAGATTACATGTTGTATCTTCTTATCATGCAACCAAGCTTGATGCCAGTAGCAGTAGTAGGTATTGGAAAAATGCGGTTCCGAGATACTTGTGTTGAGGCCATGATGCTTTTCGATAGTGGGAAAGGTCGTGAAGTAAAACAAGAGCAAAATCAAACTCAACGATATTGGAATATGGATGTAGTGGATTGGGAGCAGATAAATGCTTGCATGAAGATTCTTGAAGTATCCCCGGAAATGCCACCGGTGATCGGAAGGGGTGACCAGAGCAAGTCATTGCTCTTTGATGCTAGCAGTTTGGCCAAAACTATAATGGAGATAGAGGAGAAAGACCTGCGTATGAGTAAATGGTTTATTATAAGCAAGGTATGGGTGGAAATGTTATGTTATGGTGCAAATCATTCACCAGCCAATACTCTAGCAGACCAAGTGAGCAAAGGTGGGGAGCTCATTACCATCGTTTGGTTGTTGATGGCTCATTTTCGTTTGAGTGATCAATTCCCAATTACTGAAGGCCAAGAAATAGCAAAACTCATTATTGGCAAGTAGTTTTTAGTCTTATTTGGGTAATCTAATAGATCGTATAAAATAACACAAGCAAAGACATTCTGTGCTACTCTCGTTACTATCTGAGTTACAATTTCAAGTATATGTAGGGAGTTGTAGAAGACAAATAACTTTTGTGTCAACGAAATAAAGTTCTAATAAATCGAGTCTTGCATTATCTTTTTCATCCTTTCTAATTTATCATTGATGTAAAATTAATTGATATTTCATAACAGTGGAAGTGTGCCGATGAGAGAGAGTCTAAGGTTTGGGAAGAATAGAGAGAAAGAAGAGATTAGTTTTTTATTACAGGGTTGCAGTGAAAAAATGGAAGAAACATGAAAAATGGAAGAAATGGAAAAAACTCGTCCAAATTCAGGAAGAAGATAAAGGTTTTTCAAAATTTGACATAAAAGGTCCCTAGGGTTTAGTCTACTAACAAATATACCTCCCTAAACTCTTTCTATAAAAATAGTTTCTGAAATTACAAAATTAATCCTTAACTTAAAAATCATAATTATTATTCTAGTTAAATAAAATTTTATTTTTAAAAAACAAATACTATATTTGAAATGTTTAGTTTTTATATTAATTACTTTTAAAAAAAATGGCATGTCAAGTGTGGCAACCAACACCATTTATTGGCAAAATTAAAGAGAGTATGACAAATCCTAGGTGGTGCTGATGTTGACCGTGGCAAGTGTGGCACCATACCCACCAGCCTAATGTTTCACTTTTTATAATCTTTTGCAAAGTACATCGATGAAGTGGACACATATGCTTGTTTGAATAAGTAATCTCCTACCATGTGCATCCTAGAATATCTTTACTACCATTAAGACCCACTTGTATCCATACATCTTGACTTCTCATTATACATATAAATTTCACAGTAAGAAAAACTGTAGAAGGTCAGATACCTCTGCAACATTATTGGTAACAAGAACCGTTCTCATTGTCTTGTGACCAGTATACACTTTTGCTTTAATTCTTGATTTTAGAGAATAAAGAGAAACACCCATGTAAACATTCCTAGTGCCAAGTTAACAAAAATACCCTTGACTGATAATGCCAGCATGGATTACGACAACCATGCATCTTGTAGTTGTAGACCATTATACCTTAACTTTTCTTGCAGCCTTCTATTTTTTGTTATTCTGAGATTTTCAGTCTTGTACTCTTGTCACTTTTTCTTCCTTTTGTTTGGACGAGACCCATGAGCTTCAAGTACATACAAAATTCCTTTGAAAATTACCTTACAATCGACAATAAATCACCTTTTGATTCTTGCATGAGGAGCAAAGAGACATCAGACATGTAAGAAAGCTTATGTCAAAATCATCTTTCTTTACTTTTCTATGATTGCTTTACCTTTTGACTTTTAAGCGAATTGCACAGAAAAACCCAAAAACAAATTATTTTGCTATATTATTGTTGACAACGACTTAAACCAATAAATATCTCCCATGCACAAGTTGATTGACACTTTTGTGTTCCCAACATAGCTCGTTAATTCTCTTGTGGTTGTAGTGTTAGTCAATTAAAAAAATCAAACAACCCAGTAACACCATGTGCACCTTGTTTATTAAAGGAGTCAAGCATGTATGCGAGTCCACATTTAACCTACAACCATCGAAATTTAACCAACCCTCATGTCTTTTTGTTCAAGACCTACATACAACAAGCAACTCCTTTCACGCTGACCAAAAGAGTAGAGATGAAAATGTTGGAAATCAGGCCCTAAAGTTAAACCAGTAGACACTCACCAATATGTTTGTGTTTTGGTTTGATAAAGAATATGGTAAATACAATGGGAAAGAAAGTAACACAAACACTCTTTATGTTCATATATTCATGCAATAAAATACTAATTCTTCCTAAAGACTAGGTGAATGGCCGAACCCTTCTACCCAACTACCTCTTAAAATTCGGTGATAGCCTTTACCCAGTTCTATATTATTCAAAAACTAAAAACGTGACAACCCAAGTTAATCAAGATTACCCAACATTCACCCCCTAATCTTGATGATCTTGATCTGGCTTCTCTTGCTTTAATCTTGCTCAGACTTCTTTGTGTCTCATGCCCCTTTCATTGACAAAACGTGATCAACATTACTGATTGCTTCACCTTCTGCTTGCTTCATCTTGCTACTTCCTTTCTTCCTTTCTTGCTTTCTTTCTTATGTTTTTTTTACTCCCACTTGTTATGATTTTGCTGCTACTTGCTACAGACTTCTTGTTTGCTACTTGCTACAAACCTCTTGCTTGCTATCTTGCTTTTCTTGCTTTCAACCGGCCCTCTCTTGCTTGCTAATCACTTGATGCTTGCTTCTTCTTTCTTACCTGCTAACAAACAACAAAATTTTGCTGCTGCATCTTTCTTCTGATTAATAAAACATGATATGCTTTGCTGCTTATCTTTCATTCTTGCTTTCTTTCTTGCCTGCTACTTGCTACAGACTACTTTCTTTTCTTAATTCTTGCTTTCTAACATAGAACATACTTCTACTCCTTCTTGCTGCTTCTTTCTTCTGATCACCAAAAATGTGATCACTCACCTTGTTGCTTGTTTTTTTTCCTTATCTTTCTCAGGTAAGCAAGCAACCTGCCTCTTCTTTCTGTCTTTCTGTCTTTCTCCTTTCTTCTTTCTTCTTTCTTCTTTCTTCTTAATCCTCTATTTTTTTCTTTCTAGCAGCCTTCGGTGCTAGAGCAGCCAATCTTCAAATTTTCATGTGATTAACATGAGATCACCCCACCGTCCTCTTCTTTTGTTCTCAGCCCTACAGTCCAGGGCTGCTCCTCCTCTCTTGCCACCGACTCTCAAAACTGATTCTTCTAAATGAACCCTGGGCTCTGATACCAAATGTTGGAAATCAGGCCCTCAAGTTAAATCAGTAGATGTTGGTTTAATCCAGAGGGTATATTGGGAAATTTATGTTTATTTAGTGGCTTGACACTTTGAAAAGGCCATGTTGGCCATATTTCCTTTTCTTTAGGCGTAATCAAGAAGTGGGTTAGTTTCCCCATTAGTTTAGGAATCATTTCCTTATTTTCCTTTTTATATGTAGTCGATTTCCAGTCAAGCATTCGTATGAAGAATTAGAAAATTTGCCCCACTCTGTCTTTTTCAATTCTGCAGTGAGCAGATTTTGTCCCACCTGCACATGCCCTTCTTGTTCTCTATGATTACCCTTTGAATAAAGACCATACCTTTTTGTGCAAAAGACAATATTTTGGTATCAAATCCTAACCTGGTGTATGCCCAAATACCAACCTCGTACACTCAACATGGGAGACAGAAATGAAAGGAATGAGAAAGACGGACCCATCACGTTGCACTACCCCATGCTCTCAAGAAGCAATTACGCTGCGTTGGCAATAAAGATGCGTGTTTTCATGCAGGCTCAAGGCGTATGGGACGCTGTTGAACCCCCGCACCCCTAATACGGTTGTCGAAGTGAAGAAGGATAAGATGGCCTTGGCGACCATTTATCAAGGCATACCGGAAGATTTGTTATTGTCGTTGGCAGAGAAGCAAATGGCTAAGGAGGCATGGACATCACTCAAGACTATGTTCATGGGAGCAGATAGGGTGAATACTGCGAGAGTCCAAACCCTAAAGGCGGAGTTCGAACTGTTAAGCATGAAAGAAGCAGAGACGATTGACGAGTTTGTTGTGAAAGTAAACAATGTAGTAAGTAACATAAGAGCTTTGGGTGACACTGTAGAAGAAGATTATGTGGTAAAGAAGTTACTCCGTGCTATACTGTCCAATTTTGTTCAAATAGCTTCTACTATTGAACAATTCGCTGATTTAGACAAAATGTCTGTTGAAGAAGTAATTGGAAGATTGAAGGCTCATGAAGAACGGGTAAAAGGGCACAACGGGCATACAGAAAACACAGAAGGAAAACTTCTCTTGACCCATCAGGAGTGGTCTGATAGAACAAAGAAGAAAAGAGATGAAGATCAGAAGTCATCCCAGCGAGACAACCAACCCAATAGCAGTTCCCGTGGCCGAGGGAGAGGTCTTGGGAGGAGTGGTACCTGGGCTGGTCGTGGTGGGCGACGTGGTGGTGGTTCTCATCACAACGGAGAAGGAGGACGCGGATCATCAAACAATAGTGACAAAAAGAAGATACAGTGTTACAACTTTCAAGACTTTGGGCACTACGCTTACCAATGCAAAAATCCACATCGTGAAAGGAATCAAGAGGCCAACTTAACACAAGTACCAGATGATGATGAACCAGCTTTGTTGTTGTCTGCATACAACTCTGAAAAGGTGTTCCAGGAGGTGTTTCTTAATGAGGAAAAAGTCACGCCAAAGCTAAGATCAGAAGGGAATGAAACAAGCAAATCTAAGGTGTGGTACTTAGACAATGGAGCTAGCGATCATATGACAGGAGAAGAAGAAAATTTTTGTGAAATCGATAAGACCATAAAAGGATATGTTAGGTTTGGGGATGGCTCCAAAGTTCGAATAGAAGGCAAAGGAGCAATACTATTTCTATGCAAAAATGGTGAACAAAGACTGCTTCAGGAGGTGTATTATATCCCAAGCTTATGCAACAACATAATAAGCTTGGGACAGTTAGCTGAAGGGGGTGACAAGATACTTATGCATGGAGCATTTTTGTGGATCCATGACAGAACCGGGAGGCTGCTGATGAAGGTCACAAGATCAGCAAACCGTTTGTACAAGATAGCCTTGAATGAGGTTGAAGGGAAATGGTTACTCGGTAGTGAAGAAAACGAAAGAAGTTGGTTATGGCATAACCATCTAGGGCACGTGAACTTCACTTCACTTAGACATATGTCAGAGACCAACATGGTTCGTGGGCTGCCATGTATTCGAGCCCCCTTGAGTCCATGCGAAGGATGCTTAGTCGGGAAACAAACACGAACCTCACAGCCAACAGAAGCCAACATCAGAGCAACAAGAAGACTCGAGTCAGTTCACGGGGACTTGTGTGGTCCAATCACACCAGTCACACCATTAGGAAAAAGGTATTTCTTACTCCTAGTAGATGACTACACTCATGTTATGTGGCTTTATCTCATGAACACGAAATATGAGACTTTGGGTGTGTTCAAGAGATTCCGGGCACTTGTAGAAAATGAAACAGGTGACAAGATCAAGACTTTTAGAACAGACAGGGGTGGAGAGTTTGTATCAAAAGATTTCAGTAACTGTTGTGAAGAAACAGGTCTGAATCGACACTACACGACACCCTACACCCCCAACAAAACGGGGTCGTGGAGAGGAGGAATAGAACAGTAGTAGATATGGTTAGAACAATTCTGAAGTTCAAGGGGGTGCCAGAGACATTATTGGGAGAAGCAGCAAGACATGCAGTGTATGTGCTTAACCGTGTGTCAACAAAGGCTTTAGAAAACACAACCCCATACGAGTGTTGGACCGGAAGAAAACCAAATGTTGAACACCTGCGGGTGTTTGGCTGCATCGCTCATTCGAAAGTCATGAAAGGCCATCTCAAGAAACTTGAGGATAGGAGCAAGAAATATGTGTATCTTGGAACAAAAATCGGAAGCAAAGCATACAGATTGCTTGATCCCAACACTGGAAAGATTTGTGTGAGTAAAGATGTGTGCTTTGAGGAAGACAAAGGGTGGATATGGGATAACTCTGAACGATTTAAAGAACATTTAGGTTGTCCATTGGTTGTGGAAGGGTACAACGAGGAGGCTGGTGAAAAGGTACAATATGATGCACCTTCAGAGACGTGGGGCTTTAGTGAAGGTGATACTCCAATGGACTTCTTCAATGTAAGTCAACAGGCCCACTCAGAAAATGAACAGAGCCCAACAGAACAAGGCCCACAACTCTCCGATAAATATTCTTTCGTCTTCACCATCTAACCCTAGTACACCTACAAGTTCAACAGGATCAAATACCACCACCTCAGAATCAACAGGTGGTGGTGCACCAAAGAGATACCGTCGGCTGTCGGATATCTACAGACAAGAAGATGAACTCCTGCTCACTCTGGATCACGAAGAACCAACCTCTTTTGAAGCAGCAAAGAGTAATGTCGAGTGGGTAAAAGCCATGAAGAGCGAATTGAGTGCCATTGAGAAGAACAAGACATGGGAATTGGTGAAACTGCCACAGGGTCGAAAACCCATTGGTCTCAAGTGGGTTTTTAAACTGAAGTGGGTCCCAAAAGGAAACATCTTGAAGCATAAAGCTCGGTTAGTAGCGAAAGGGGTATGTTCAGAAACAAGGGATCGATTTTGAAGAAGTCTTCGCTCCAGTGACCTGTCTCGAAACAGTAAGAGTACTTCTAGCTCTCGCAGGCAAGAATGGATGGCGAGTCCATCATTTAGATGTGAAATCAGCATTTTTACACGGGAAGCTGGAGGAGGAAGTGTATGTATCGCAGCCGGAGGGCTATGTGAAGAAAAACACGACATGTATGGTGTACAAACTGTCCAAGGCACTGTATGGCCTTCGTCAAGCCCCTCAGGCTTGGAATGCACAACTTGACAAGTACCTGAAGCAGATTGGTTTCAAAAGATGTGTTCATGAGTATGCAGTGTACATAAGAAAGTCAAAAGAAAATGTGTTGATAGTAGGGGTCTACGTTGATGACCTCATTGTCACCGGAGGAAATGAGGATGAAGTAAACACATTCAAGAAACAAATGAACCAGTAATTTGAAATGAGCGACTTGGGGCTATTGTCATACTACTTGGGTATTGAGGTGACTCAAGAAGAGAACGGAATCAGCTTAAAACAAACAGGGTATGCTAAGAGTTTGTTGAAAAAGATAGACATGGAAGAATGCAATGGGGTTGAGGTACCCATGGAGCACAAGCTGGAATTGACAAAGGATGAATATGGGGAACCCGTAAATGCTACTGAATATAGAAGTATTGTTGGTGGTCTGAGATACTTATGCCACACTAGACCTGACATAGCATATTTAGTGGGAATTGTAAGTCGTTTCCTTGAAAGGCCCACTAAACTTCACCATCAAGCTGTGAAGAGAATTCTAAGATATGTACATGGAACTCTCAATCTTGGACTGTTTTACCCTCAAAGCTCTAGAAAGAATGAAGTGATTGCATTCTCAGATAGCAATCACGCCCAAGACCTGGTTGACAGAAGAAGTACAAGTGGAATGGTGTTCTATTTGAATGAAAGTCCAGTGACATGGAGTTCCCAGAAACAGAGGTGTGTTGTACTTTCACCGTGTGAAGCGGAGTTTATGGCAGCAACTATGGCAACATGTCAAGGAGTTTGGCTTCGTCGTTTGATCCATGAGGTAACAGGGGAAAAGCTAGGCCCAGTAACAATCCACATTGACAATAAGTCAGCTATTGAACTAGTAAAACATCACGTCTTCCATGGGAGAAGCAAGCACATAGACACCCAGTTTCACTTTATCAGAGAATGCATTGAAAGGGGGGATGTTGTTGTAAGGCATGTTGTAAGACATGAACATAGGGCTGATATCCTCACCAAACCGTTGGCAAGAATCATGTTCAAGGAGATGAGAGAAAAGCTTGTAATGAAGACTCTGGATTAAGGGAGAATATGTTGGTTTAATCCAGAGGGTATATTGGGAAATTTACGTTTATTTAGTGGCTTGACACTTTCAAAAGGACATGTTGGCCATATTTCCTTTTCTTTAGGCGTAATCAAGAAGTGGGTTAGTTGCCCCATTAGTTTAGGAAGCATATTCCTTATTTTCCTTTTTATATGTAGTCGATTTCCAGTCAAGCATTCGTATGAAGAATTAGAAAATTTTCCCCACTCTGTCTTTTTCAATTCTGCAGTGAGCAGATTTTGTCCCATCTGCACATGCCCTTCTTGTTCTCTGTGATTACCCTTTGAATAAAGCCCATACCTTTTTGTGCAAAAGACAATAGTAGACACTCACCAATATGTTTGTGTTTTGGTTTGATAAAGAATATGGTAAATATACAGTTAGAAAGAAAGTAACACAAACACTCTTTTTGTTCATTCATGCATTCATGCGTAGGTGGTTAGTTATAGCCAACATATGAGAAATTAATAAAATACTAATTCTTCCTAAAGACTAGGTGGATTGTTGACCCCTTCTATCCAACTACCTCCTAAAATTCGCTGATAGCTTTTACCCAGTTCTATATTATTCAAAAACTATAAACGTGAGAATCCAATTTAATCAAGATTACCCAAAAGAAAAGCCTTCTTTGTAGCTTTATTTTAAAATGACACAAGATACCAAAAGCTTTAACGTCACTTTCCTTTTATTGAACTTAGCTGCCAGCGATGCATTTGATTTAACTTTTGATTCACTAAAGCTAAACACTGCATCTCAACAATTTCATGACTTGTGCATAATTTTCAGCATGTAGTCTTCTTTTCCACTGACCCGCTGACTTGTACATGCAACTATTCTCAACTAAAATACTTTTTATAGACAAGACAAGTACGAAAGCTATCACTTTGAAGGTATGAACCTTTGTTTGACAAAACAACCTCTGTTAATGCTTTCTCTTTCTTCTATTCAAAAGAAAAAACTCCTTTTCTTGTAATGAAGCGACCTGACAACCTGATCTTTGACAAAGACCTCACATACAAATGTACAAACCAAATATGAACCAATGGGTAATTATAACCTATACTTGACACATTGATCTTGCTTTTTCCCGCACATTTAATCTTAGGGAGCATACATTTGACATTTGTCAAAACCTGACCAGAATTATGAATTTCACAAATCTTGTACTGAAAACTTTTGCAGATAAGTAGAATGGCTCAACAAAAAAATGAAAACTTTTACCCAAAGAATAGAGAATACTAGAATATACTTATTGAATTTTATCATCTCTCTCATATCTCTAGAATTAACAAGAGATCTTAGGAACCCAAATAAATTTGAATGATGAAACATACCTTAGTTCTTCAAAATGTTTCTGATTAGATATGAAGCCATCAGCTCCAAGTTTATATAGTCCTTTCTTTTTCTCTGTACACTTTTGATTTTTAGACTCTCGTCTAACATTTATGACTAGTGTTATTTCAAGTTGAACATATGTTTTCTTGATAACCCAGAGCCGCTTCATCTTGCTTGGTTCTAGAGATGACTTACTTGGAACCCAAGTCATCTTTGTTTGTTCCCTTTATTTTCTTTTCTTTGTTTGTTTTTCCCAGTACGAAGTATTATTAAAACAACAACAAACATTTGAGAATTTACCTACTTGAGCTTCTCTAATGTTTGGAGGTGGAGCTTGAGTCTTGACAGGGTGAGATGAAATCAATACAACTTGAGATGGCTTGACAGTGTGCATTGATTTATCAATGTGTGATGTCTTAATTGTGCGATACATCTTGGAAGCACGAACTGGAGTGGTAGTGAGAACTTTCTTGGTAGCGTGAGGCTTGTCAGTGCAAGAGTTGATGTGATGTTTATCAGGGTGAAGATTAGGGTTTCTTGATAACGAAAATTCTTCAAATACATCTTCTTTTGAACACTTACAGATTAAAAGCTTTTCTTCTTCACTTCCTTTTCTTTAATCTTCTCCTTCGGATCTGATATCTCTTTCCCCCTTTCAACTAGTTTCTTCTTCATCTCTTATATATCTTCTTGTTTTTTATTGATGATTTTATCTTTCATATCAAGTTCAGCAATGAAGAAAATAGATAGAGATGCCTTTAGATCATACATCACCTCTACAAAACTTGATAAATGTAACATCTTGTTCTTCCAGGTATTTAAACTTTATCCCCTTAGTATGTGATTATCGTGCAAAGTGGCAATCTGTGGCATTTTTGTAATTTGGGTTCAACATGGGTATGTTGGACGTAGACTTTGGTACTCTAGGTGTACCTGGTCTCAAGCATGTACGTTGAGCGTACGCTGGTACACACGGTGCACACAGTTTGGACCAAACCCTAATATTTAGGGTTTGTACACTGTATAAGCACCATTATTGCCCCCAAACCCTTCTTCTTATCTGCCTCTATCCCAAAAATCGACCCTCCTTGCTAACCCTAAACCAATTTTGAGCATTTTGAGCTTTTGAGTGAGTTGTACGCATTCTTATTTGTGAAGGAAGATCATCAAAGAAGTGGCTTTGCTCTCAAGACCTTGGATCCAAAATTTTCTCTTCATTGTGCACCATTTGGAGGTATAAAGCTCCAACATTGACTCATGTTTCTCTAGATCTTGATTAAGCTTAGATCTGCATCCCTTTTGTCCCAAAATGTAGGTCTTTGTGAGTATAAGATACTCCAAAGCCTTTAAGCTTTCCTTTAAGACACTTTAGGGTATTTTAAGTCATAAAAATGAAAGCTTGGATCTTGGTTTATCCCCATGAAAGAGTTATGGGGTAGCAAATGATTGCATAAGTGAGGTTTTAGTGTTGGAATCTTTGTTGCCATGAAAATGCATAAAGATTGCAACTTTATTGCCTTAGATGTTTTAATAAGCTCAAATCTAAAGATTATACTTAAGGTCTGAAGGCACTTAAACCTTAATGGAAATCTTGGACTTAGGGTGCGTACGTTGGGCGTAAAAGAGTGTATGTTGTGCGTACTACACCTCGACCCCTATTCTCTCTCACTTCATATGTTGTACGCAGGGCATACAAGGTGGTACGTGGGAATTTCAGTATAGTTCCAGAGCTTGGGCTATTCTTTTGGGCTTTGGATCACTAGGTTTTGGGCTTTTTAGGATGGGACCGAATGGGATGGGCAAAATGACCTTTTTGCCCTTATTTAGGTTATGAGGTTCGTCGGACCATTTATTATGGGATAAAACTCGGATTATTAATTAGGGTTATTTACTTTGGGATCTCTTTAGTGTGAGGAGCAATATTAGCATCAACTCGAGAGTGTGGCTCGGATATTCTCTTTGGAGCTGAGTCTTCTCACCGTATTCTTGGGTCGAAGGCTCCAATATCGGCACATTATTGTATTATTTAGGATGATAGCTTATATGTGGCTTATATGTGATAGTATGCTGGGTTGAAATACACCGCAGGGCAGGGCCCACTATTATATGTTCGGGATGAAATAGACCCCAGGGTAGGGCCCACAATTGTATGATTGGATTGAAAGATACCCCAAGGCGAAACCCCAGGGTAGGGCCTATATGTCTTGATCGGGTTGAAATACACCCCAAGACGAGGCCCCAGGACGGGGCCCATATGTGTATATTAGGTTGGATTATACCCCAAGGTTTAAGCCCAATTGTATGATTGTATGTGGTACTTTGGGAAACCCTCTAAGCTTTGTGCTTACAGTTTACGTTTATGGTTTCAGGTACTTCTGCTTCGAAAGGAAAGGGCCCTACTCGATGGCACAACATCCTCCCCTCATGATGTATGCATTATGAATAATTGTACTCTAATGTTTTGAATATTATGACTTGGTGTTGATTTTGAACAACTGATAAATGCTTTGATATGAAAAAAAATATTACTGTTTTTGGGTCATTACAAGTTGGTATCAGAGCCTTGGTTTGAGGGATTCAAACACACTTTCGGGTGTGTCAGAACTCAAACTGAGGAAATGATAATCTTTTAAAGAAATATGAAATTTAACTTCTGAAATTATTTTTACTAAGAAAAGTGGGTGTGATGCGTGCAATTAGTCGAGCTCAAGTAAGTGAATTCCCAAGTTACCCATACATATGTGTTATGAGTAGTGTGCTTGATAAGAGAATTGTATGCTAGATTAGGGCTAATTATACCTTTAGGAATCATATAATAGAATTCCTTGATTTGTGTGATGCCTTATAGCCTAGAGGAATTTGATGTTATATATTACTTGGTATTAATATCATATTTGTTAAATGGTAAGTGTATGCTTTCAAAATTGTATACGACTAGGATCATATGGCCCTAGAATGATTGATTCTGCCTCATTTCCTATTCCTTGTTTGGTTGTGGACTTGGGGTAGAGTTATCATTTGACAGTCTATGTGATTGTATTTGTCTGGTCAAGCTTGAGTTAGCAAGATAATTCTAAGATCACTGACGGAATTCCTTTCACAATAGTTCATGTAGGTAAAGTTTACTCAAGCAGTGTCGCTAATAATGTTGTTAGAAATATGCTGCAAAATTTAGGATAACAACTTCTTGTTTTTGTCTTATAACAGTTGCAAAATTTTGTACATTACCAGTTCAGTTCATTGGCAAATAAATTGCTATTTCAGTTCTGTCGCAAACTTTCAAAATATCTACCATATTTTCCATTCAGTTTCATCACAAAATTCCTAGATTTAATTTAAAAACTTTATATTCATGAGAGTTGAAATAAAAAATTCACAAACTATATATTCCAAAATCAAAATTCAGTGAAAATCAGAAGTTTGTCGCTTGTTTACATCAATAAACTTTTGTGGCCATATCATCATTGGTTGGCTGACTACTGTTGATCCATAATGGTGATATCAAGAAGAGAGTTGCACCCATGTCGCAACTATAGTTGTCATTTAATAGATGAAACGCCATCATTACGAGACTACTGACGGATTTAATATATATCCTCGGGTAGCCCAGGACACCCCTAAAAAAATTTCAATAGTGTAATTTTTTCTGGAATTTTTTTCTTATTGTGTATTACGCGATTTTTTTTGTTGGGACATCCCTTTACTTTGATCCTACATCCGCCACTGTGTGAGGTGTCCTCTTGACATTATTTGGAGTTCAAACTCTTCAATAAGAAAACTTAATTCTTAAATATATACTATTAATTAGTTTTTTATAATGTTCTGTTAAAGTTTATAGAGTTCAATTATTGTAGGAAAAGTTAATAGAGTTGCATGGAGTGTAGAAAGATTATGTGACAATCTAGTAAACTCTGTGAAATTTAGTACATCGTAGACGTGGATATACATGCAGGTTCCGATCCCTTTAAGAAACACACACACAACACTTACTACTCATGTAATTAGATAATCTTTTCACTGCATGAACATCTTTCACTAATCCCACTAATTACATTAAATAAGAAAACAAACTAACAAACTATCTACTAAATAGGACATTAACAAAAGAATAGGTAATCATCAAAACCCACGCTCAACTCCTACTTTTCAGGTCAACCAAGACCAAGTTTACTGTTGATCTAAACCTACCCATGACACATGATCCATGATTCGCTCGCCCGTTAACATGTTAACTGGCTAAACAAACTGATTAACCCAACAATCACCCCCTTAATCAGTTTGTTCATGCTATTTAAATTGCTCTTTTGTTCCTAACTTGATTCTTTCTTCTCTTAAACTACCAATAGATCTTCTTTTCTTTCTTCAATCCACCCACACACACTCACTTGTAGGTGCACGTTTTTTGATCACACATACCTTCTTTTTTTTCACGTTCACTTGCTTTTCCACATATATTAGCTTCACCACAAATGTTGTTTGTCTTCTTGTTGTTTCACCCATAAATTGAATTCGATGCAACACACAACCTTTGCTACAACTCAGACAAATCGATGTTCAAAACTCTACTCACACAGATTTATTGTTTTGAACTCGGATTTGCTTTAACTCAAATAGATTGATCTTTAAAACTCTATTCACATAGATTTTTTCTTTGAACTCGGCTCACGTAGAGCTTTTTCACACAGTACTGCAACCGGTTCACATAGAAACTCTTCCAAAGATCATACGACTTGAACCATTAGCCCCCCTGTCTCAAACGGTACTTGCCATCTTCCCCCGCTACAATGGTCGATCGGAATCCATACACAACAAATAATCATATCATTGAAATTTTTTACCAATTTCACTTCCTTCCTCGCTTCCTTGACCGAAGGTTTAGGTCGTTAATTTCTGAATTGTCTGCTTTCTTTAAAATTCTCGTAGGTGATATCTTTCCTGCTCTTGGACTATCCTCTTCTCATTGACATTTATCTTCTTTTAATATCATTGCTTTTGTTAGACATGGGCGCATATCTTTGGTGCTCATTGTATTATTGGAAGACTCTCCGACATCTCTCCTTTAGATATCCTCATTGAGGATTAGATCTCGGATGCCCTTACCTTTGTAGGCCCCTTTTAAATACTAAATGATGTGACTGTTCACGACCAACTTTCTAGCAACAAAGATAGTAACAAGAGTGCCTAGAATTTGTCTTCAAATTTCAATAGATATTACCATTGATATTATTGAGTTAAACTCGTTATTGATATTATAGAGTTAAACTCATTGGCATGATATGTCACTAAGTAGCCTTCCTTTATCTTCATGTTAACCAACTATTTAATCAAGAAAAGCCTGCTCTTCGTTGAGGGTTTCTCGTACATGATAAACAACACCTTGATCAACACAAATGTTTTTCTTTCATTTCCAATGTTATAAGTACCGTTCATTATGTAACATCCCAAAAGAGTGATAAAAATTTCATTTATAAATCATTACTACTATACATCAGATGTCTCAAAATCAACCACGATACAGTATATCCAAAATTCATCAGAGTAAAAATAGTCGTAAATGTGGAATCATGGGGGGGTTGATGTACTATCACGTCAGGTCCTCCCTTTCATACTAGAAGTACCTGAAATTGTAAACATAAAGCTGTAAGCACAAAGCTTAGTGAGTTCACCAAAGTACCACATACCATACATACAGTTGGGTCTAACCTTGGGTTATATTCCTACCTAACATACACTCATGGGTCCAATCTTAGGGTAGGTTTCAACCCAAACATGCAATAATTGGCCCAGCTCTGGGTTTATTTTAACCCAAACATACAACTAAGGGCTCAGCCCTAGGCTATATTTAAACCTAATCATACATGAAATAGTAACAAAGATAATTAGCATCCTACATAACACAATCCAGTGGGACGACATTGAGAAGACTCACCTCTCAGCCGATACTCAACTTCTAATGCTCTTATTTCCAGAAATACATATACTATGTACCACCTATAAAGTTATACCAAATAAGCCCTTACCCCTTCTTCCAAAATTATGAGTTTGACCAAAAGTCAACTCAAGTAAAAAAGTCAACGATCAAAGTTGACTATAGTCAATCTCCATGACGTGGGCATCCATGGCCACGTCATGGCCCTTATTCATCGAGAAAGTCGGGCTTTTCCTAGTCGCCACATCGTGGTCGCTGGGTTTCCAACAACTTAACAGGTTAAGCTGTTTTCTTCGATTCCAAGAGCTCTATAGCTCAGATCTGGTCCGAAACATGGTCTATAAGGATAAAGTTTCCAGCTTTATCCATTAAAACTACCCAAAAGGTCTAAATTTCAAACCTCGGTTCCAAAAAGGCTAAACAAGACATGGATTCATCCATTAAGCACTTATTCCAAAAAGTTCGTAGCCCATTAATTCTAGAAGGGTTTCTAACACCAAAACTAACATAAAAATTGGTGCTTTATAGACATGCATGTTTTGAAGCCATAATGAGTCAAAATAAGGGTTTTTGATAAAAATCTTATGCATGGCTCAAAAGTCAACTATACTTCAGATCCAAACCAACAATCATACAAAAAGTTCCAGAGAATCATAAACTTGCAAACTTTATGAGATCTCACCACTCCAACTAACAAGACCATGAAGATTAAGGGACAAAATTCAAGATCTAGCAACCTAACATAATAAAAATCGAGTCTTGGATACTTACAAAGGTCCAGAAGAGTGCTACGACGAAGAATGGAGACTTGCTTGCTGAATCTTAGCTTCCTCTTCCTTCTTCCTTCAAGAACTTCCAAGAACACTAAAAATGGCTTCAACAATGGAGGAAGGATATTAGTGTGACAACCGTCAATTTCTGGTCAAGTCAAAGTCAAACAAAGTCAACAAGTCAAACCGGTCAACTCAACTAATCCTTGTATTCTAGGGTTTTCATTATGTCTACTATTGTACACCTCATTAAATCAATGCAATGTATCACTTAGAGTTTTCATGTGTTCAGAAAATCAAAACCCTAATTAGGGTAAGTGATGAAACTACTCAATAATACACTATTGCATACCCTTCGTAGGTGTATAACACCTCATAACGAGACATAACGGGGCTTACAAACCCTGCATTGCGAGGCTAAACACTAAAAAAGGTTACAAACGATATCTCTCTAAATCTCTCTCACTCTATGAAAATCTCTCCCAAATCTCTCTCAAAACATCATTCAACTTTGTATAATCATTCGAGGGCATCCCGACCCTTAACATAGGCAAAAACCACTCGAAACGGGAAGTTTATTGGTAAAACAACCCTATAGGACCGAAGCCCTAATGGAACCGAGCCTCCAAGACCGAAACACCTCATTGGACCGAAGCTTCCTTATGACCGAACTGCATAAGACCGAAACTACTTATGGGACCTAACCCACTTTCGGTTCGGATGAATCGCTTCGGTTCGACTCCAATTACTCCCGGTTCGGTTCGCTCCACCCCGCCTTCGGTTCCCTACTCGACCAACTTCGCTAGCCAGACCCTCGGACCGAAACTCCTTTTGGTTCTCATTAAACAATCGAACCTACCTTCGGTTCTAGTTGCTGAGACCGAACCTTCGGCCCTGACTTCGGATCCTCACCACTTTTTCCCGGTTTTCGACCCCGACTTCGTTTTAAGCCCGTTTTCGATGATTTTCGCGCGGGATTTTCGTATCAATCCATATTTTATTATTTTTAACCTTCTAAGATCATAAAATATGCATATCCTAAGGATTTTCTTATTAAAAAATCCACACTTTTCTTAAAAACAAAGGCAATGTACAAAAGGTGATCTTTGACTTTTCCCATGAAGCTATGACACCTTCAGTTCACTATTCATGCTTTATGTCACTATTCACATCAGCCTTGTCAACTCTTTGTACCCTTAAACCTTCCTCAACAAGTTTCACTAATCCTCACACAATCAAAGAGTCCATATTCTTCCCACATTTACTAACTCTATTTCACTCACACATTAAGCTAAACACTTTTCTCTCTCCACCTCTCTCCAAGATTTCGAGATTCTCCAGGGGTTTTGTGTAACGCCCCGATTCCAGGTATGGATTTAAATATAGAATAATTGGCTTTATGTCCTACTCGACGATTTGGTTGCCCTACTCGTCGAGTAGCAGCGGGGATAGAACGCGTGTTTAGTGACCTACTCGGCGAGTCCACTAAGGGACTCGGCGAGTAGGATCTGGCAGATGAAACCCTAAATTCTGGGGGTTTTGCACCTATTTAAAGGATCATTGGCCTCCACCAGCCTCCTCTTACTGCTTCTTGTCCCTCTCAAACCCTAAATTGTGTGTGTGTGTGCTCTTTGGTGTGTTCAAGCTTGGAGGAGTAACCTTGGAGAAGGAAGCACTTGAGGTAGCAAGGAAAAGCAAGGCCAAGAACTCGTGGGGAGCTAAGGGATTTCCTCAGTTATCACTCTTTGGAAGGTATTAGGCTGTTCCTTTAGCTCATTTCTCTTTTAACCTCTTTTGGATGGGTGTTATGAAGGGCTCTCCATGTTTAAGCTAAGATCTGAAGTTGTAACTTCAGATCTGGACTTCCCTTGACCTCTAGATCCATAAAGTTCCCAGCTTGTACAAGGATGAGACTCTCCCAAGGTGTGAAACTCCATTAAGAGCTTAGATTGGTCATTTAGGGCCTTTAGAGCCTTGCATGTGCGTAAAGTTTGCAACTTTACGTGATAAACATGCCTTAGGAGCTTGGATCTGTAATCTGGGACCTTGCCATGGCTTAAAAAGCATCTGCATGGATTAAGAACTGCAAGGACTCGGCGAGTTGAATGAGCAACTCGGCGAGTCCGTTGAAGATGGCCATGAACTCGGCGAGTTGGATGAACAACTCGGCGAGGTCGTTGAAGATTGCCTTGAACTCGGCGAGTTGTTAGAAGACTCGGCGAGTTGGCTAGGGTTTCTCCCAAATCTTGGACACGTATGAACTCGACGAGTTAAAAGGGAACTCGACGAGCCAATCAAGGATTTCACGACTTCTCGAGTTCAGGAAGGACTCGACGAGTCGGTGATCTGCACTCGACGAGTCGAGTCAACATAGACTGTTGACTCTGACTGTGGACTTTGACTTGGACCAAGGGTTGACCAGTTAACTTCTGATGGCTTCTGGTAATTTGGAGATTTATGAAAAAGGTTGGTATGGTACCTATAGGTGGTGGAGTTCGTGTTGGGTCCGGGAGTTGAGCTTTCTTATTTCCGACGACAGTTACAAGGTGAGTTATCCTCACTATACTAAGGGGTCTAAGGCACCAAGGCCGGCCCATTGGATATGTTATCCTAGCAGTGTTAGATGTTGAGTATGAGTTAGTTTTGCATGCTAGTGGTTATGCCAGTTAGGTAGACCTGTAGGACTACCTGTGATGTTATGTGATTATTGCATGCTCAGTGGTTATGATATGTGTTTGTTATATGGGATGGGTTGAGGTTGTACTGTTTCGTGCGGTAGCCAACAAACCCTAGGAGCAATCCAGTTACGGGCTAAGGGAGACTCGTATTGTGGGCTCGGGAACAATCCAGTTACGGGCTAAGGGAGACTCATATGGTGGGCTTGGGAGCATTCCAGTTACGGGCTAAGGGAGACTCGTACTGTGGGTTCGGGAGCATTCCAGTTACGGGCTAAGGGAGACTCGTACTGTGGGCTCGTGGGTATTTCAGTCTGTAGGGCTGTAGACCCGTTATGTGCTGTTCTGCTCAGTTTGTTATGATATGGTGTGACATGGTTATGTGGATTGTATGTGTATCGGTATTTTGGGGGTAACTCACTAAGCTCTCGGGCTTACAGTTTCAGTTTATTGTTTCAGGTACATCAGGGGATCGCGGCAAGGCGAAGGCATGATCGTACAACTCCTCCTATTATGTTATGTTTCTGGGAATACTCTGATATAAATGTATTTTGAAAACAAAGTTGTAATGTTTTGATGAATTCGACTTGTTTTGAAAGTTTAAATTTGTTCAAAATTTTTGGGTGTTACAAGTTGGTATCAGAGCCTTGGTTTGAGTGAATTGGAGGAACACTCATGTGAATCCAGTCTCAAATCAAGGAAAGATTTTCAAAATGATTTTAATGGTTTCCAAAATAAATAAAGGAGGATGCAGGGCGTACGATCAGCCATAGCCAGTAAGTAGACCCCAAAATACCATACAAGTTATCTGATTATGTGATATGATAGAACAGCATGATAGTACTAGGCTAGGGATCTTCAGGAATTGCATGATAGAATTGCCTGATTTCATGATGCCTGCTAGCCTAGGGTTTCCTTTATATGAGATTGACATCATTACTGTAGTTGCTTAGTGTATGCATCACGGTTGTACATAATTAAGATCTTATAGCCTGAGAATGTTTGATTTGGCCTTATGTTCTGTTCTTGTTTGATTGGGAGCTTAGGGTAGGATTGGATATTCGAAAGTCTATCGGGTCCAGCGTTATGTATGACTAGCATACACTAGCGCTGAAGGGTTGGTGGAAGTTTCATGGATGGGTGGGTTGTGGGGGCCGGGAGGCCAGTTATGAGATATTTAGCATTCCTCTAGGAGTGAGGATTGAGTGCTCGCCATGTTGTGTATATTGGTATGGTATTGTGGTGATGCTTGAAACAAATATGGGTAGGTGCGGAAGGAAATAGGGGCCCATACTACTGAAAGCACAGGACCTATACGCGTGTCAAGTGAGGCACAATCCCTATGGTTAGTAGGGAGTTGGTTCCCAGTGATTTATATGGATTATCTGATATCTTGTGGTATGTTTCAGAATGGTGATGACGAGGCGCTTTGTGGCTGGATCCGGTTCGGGATCAGGATCAGGGGATAGAGGCCAGGAGGGGCCGACAACACCTGAGCTGGTGGTGCAGATGAGTACAGGGGAGTTGGATGCCAGGATTCGAGAGATCCTGCATGATAAGGTTGCGGCTGCATTCCGGGCCCAGTTACCGGAGATGTTCGGGTCGATTAAGACCGCCATGGTGGAGTATTTTGACGAGCGCTACGCAGCCCTTGCAGAGACAGCCGCCGCGGCAGCTGCATCAGCTGTATCAGCGGCGAGAGGAGGAGTTGGTAGAGGTTTTCAGTACAGGGACTTCGATAACACGAAGCCCCCTACTTTTGATGGGACGCAGGATCCCATCAAGGCTATGAGATGGATTTCAGATGTGGAGGGGTGTTTCTTCACCTGCTCGTGTCCTGCTGACCAGAAGGTCAGGTGTGCTCTGAACCTGCTTAGGTCCGGGGCTAAGGACTGGTGGAGACTTGCGACTGGGTCGTACACTGATGATCAGAGAGCTGCTGTTACTTGGGAGCAGTTCCGGGATATGTTCCGTGCCCGTTACATTCCACGGGTTGAGCGGGAGGGATTGGCACAAGAGTTTTTGAGTTTGAGACAGGATGGGGAGTCGGTGACGGAGATTACCCGGATGTTCACTGAGAGGGCGATGTTTTGCCCGGAGTTTGCTTCAGTGCAGGCTCAGATGACCCGTTATCTGAGCATGCTCAAGACGGATATCCGTCAGTTTGTGTCCACCTAACGATGTGATACTCTTCTAGAGTTGCAGGAGGCCGCCAGACGGCGTGAGTTGGAGATTGAGCAGCAGTTGAGAGAACAACGGCAGGCCCCGACACATTCTCAGCCGGCGCCGAAGCGGTCTAAGACCGCTGATACTAGGACCGGGGGTCAGCAGAGCCGCACTTGTGGGAAGTGTGGCAAGGGTCATTCTGGTGTGTGTCGAGCCAGCAATGGGTGCCACAGGTGTGGCAAGGAGGGACACTATGCGAAGGATTGTCGCCAGGCCGTTCCGTATGTTAGCATTGTGATCAGGTTGGCCATTTGAAGGCCAACTGCCCGTTACTCGCCACCAAACCGGCGCAGGCTCCAGCGCCGGCTACTTTGAGGATCACGGATGGGAGACAAGTCAGGGCAGAGCCTCCAAAGGCTCAGGGTCGTGCCTTCCAGCGTACAGCAGAGGAGGCCAGAGCAGCACCAGATGTGGTTGCTGGTATGTTTCTATCCTTTATCTCGTTTTCCTATATCTGTTGTATGCTTATCTGTGGTACCTGTGGTTAGGTACGTTTTTAGTGAACTCCTTGCCTGATTTGGTCTTATTTGATTCGGGGGCGAGTCGGTCCTTCGTATCTCAGTCGTTTAGTAGGGAGTTCAGTGCGCCTGTGGGCGAGCTAGAGTGTCCGTTGCGAGTGTCTATCGCCAACGAGCACGGGGTTTCTGCTTCTTCAGTTTATAGAGGGTGTGACTTGGAGATTTTCGGGGTATCCTTTCCGATAGATTTGATTCCGATCCCCATGGGGGAGGTATGCGTGATTGTAGGTATGGATTGGCTCAGTCAGTTCGGTGCTATGATTGATTGCGAGGGCCAACGAGTCGTAGTTCGAACCCCGAGTAGGGAGAGCTGATTTTATATGGCGAGGGCACCAGAGTGGGATCAGGGTTTTGTTCAGCTGCCAGGGCACGACAATACATTCAGCACATGTGTGCGGGTTATCTAGCATATGTGGTAGATACGCGAGTCAGAGATCAGATTTCGGTTTCCGATGTACCGGTGAGTTCGCAGACGTATTTCCGGAGGAGTTACCAGGGATACCTCCGGAGAGGCAGGTCGAGTTCAGGATCGACCTGGTGCCAGGTGCGGCCCCTATTGCTAAGGCGTCGTACCGATTGGCACCACCAGAGATGCAAGAGCTGTCATCACAGCTACAGGAACTGCTGGGCAAGCAGTTCATTCGACCTAGCAGTTCTCCATGGGGAGCACCGATACTTTTCGTCCGGAAGAAGGACGGTTCGTACCGGATGTGTATCGATTACTGGGAGTTGAATAAGTTGACGGTGAAGAACCGTTACCCACTCCCGAGGATAGACGATCTCTTCGATCAGTTACAGGGTGCATCGTGGTTTTCCAAGATAGATTTGAGGTCTGGGTATCATCAGGTCAGGGTCAGAGAGGAGGTCGTGGAGAAGACCGCATTCCGAACTCGTTATGGACATTACGAGTTCGTGGTGATGCCGTTTGGGCTCACCAACGCGCCAACGGTGTTCATGGACCTGATGAATCTGGTCTGTAGACCGATGCTTGATCGCTCGGTCATAGTGTTTATAGATGATATCTTGGTGTATTCCAAGACCCGAGAGCAGCATGAGGAACATCTGCGAGAGCTGTTGGGAGTTCTGAGACGGGAACGGCTGTACGCCAAGTTCTCGAAGTGTGAGTTTTGGTTACGGGAGGTCCAGTTCCTCGGACATCTCGTTAAACAGGAGGGGATTTTGGTCAATCCAGCCAAAATCGAGGCGGTTATGCAGTGGGAGGTTCCGAAATCTCCCTCATATATTAGAAGCTTTCTGGGGTTGGCAGGGTACTACCGGAGGTTCATACGGGATTTCTCCAAGATTGCAGTGCCCCTCACGCGTCTGACAAGGAAGGGGGTGGATTTCCGATGGGGTCCCGAGCAGCAGAGGGCGTTTGAGACCCTCCGTCAGCACTTGTGCGAGACTCCAGTATTGACATTCCCGGAGGGAGTCAAGGATTTTGTGGTGTTCTGTGATGCATCCATCACAGGTTTAGGGGTGGTCCTCATGCAGAGAGGACGAGTGATAGCCTACGCATCGCGGCAGCTGAAGCCGCATGAGACGAGATACCCTACGCATGACTTGGAACTGGGGGCAGTGGTGTTTGCCCTCAAGATATGGAGACACTACCTCTATGGGGTCCGCTGTACCATTTACACGGACCACAAGAGCTTCAGACATATCATGGATCAGCAGAACCTGAACATGAGGCAGGGCAGGTGGCTGGACGTAGTCAAGGACTACGATTGCGAGATCCTTTACCATCCTGGTAAAGCGAATGTAGTGGCGGACGCTTTGAGCCGCAAGTCAGCGGGGTCTTCCACCCCAGCGGTATGTATGAGAATATCAGTGGATTCTCCGCTGGTGAGTTTGATCAGAGATGCCCAGGTTGAGGGCATCCGCCCAGAAAATTGGAAGCTGGAAAGGATCAAGGGCGAGAATACCCGGTTCGTGCAGGATAGTCGGGGATTAATGACCCGATGCGGTCGGGTTTGGGTTCCAATGACGGGTGGGGTTAGGCAGACGGTTATGGAGGAGGCTCATAAGTCTCATTTCTCTATTCACCCGGGGGCCACCAAGATGTATCGGGATTTGAGTTTGAGCTATTGGTGGCCGTGCATGAAGCGAGAAATCGCTTGATACGTCGAGAGGTGCTTGACCTGTAGGATGGTCAAGGCCGAGCATTAGAGGCCTCATGGAAAGCTGCAGCCCCTGGAGATTCCCATGTGGAAATGGGAACAGATCACGATGGATTTTATTACCAAATTGCCGAAGACGGCAAAGGGGTTTGATGCTATATGGGTCATCGTGGATCGATTGACCAAGAGCGCCCATTTCTTGGCTATACGAGAGAGCTCATCGGCCGAGAAATTAGCCGAATTGTATGTTCGGGAGATCGTGTCTCGCCATGGGGTTCCTGTCTCCATTGTCTCTGATCGGGATGTCAGGTTCACCTCCCGTTTCTGGCAAAGGTTTCACGAGGAGCTAGGCACGCGGTTGCACTTCAGCACAACATTCCACCCGCAGACAGACGGCCAGAGCGAACGGACTATTCAGACCCTCGAGGACATGTTGATGGCGTGTGTCATTGATTTCGGTGGGAGTTGGGATTCTCACCTACCGCTTGCGGAGTTCGCCTACAACAACAGCTATCATTATAGCCTTGGCGCCCCGCCATTCGAGCTGTTGTACGGGCGGAGATGTCGCACCCCAGTCTGTTGGGGTGAAGTTGGACACAGAGTGATGGGTAGTACGGAGGTGGTCTTGCAGAATACCGAAAAGATCCAGCAGGTTAGACAGCGTTTGCAGACCGCTCAGAGTCGGCAGAAGATCTATGCCGAGAGACGCCGATCTGAGTTGGAATTTCAGGTGGGTGACATGGTGCTCCAGAAGGTCTCGCCCTGGAAAGGCGTGATTCGCTTCAGGAAGAGGGGGAAATTGGGTCCCCGATATATTGGACCGTTCAGGATCATTGCCAGGGTTGGCAAGGTGGCTTACAGACTAGAGCTGCCAGAAGAGCTTAGTCGGATACACAACACTTTCCACGTTTCGCAGCTGCGAAAGTGCGTCATGGACCAGGAGGCAGTAGTATCGCTGGACGATATTCAGGTCGATGAGCGCCTGAACTATGTGGAGAGACCTGTGGCCATTTTGGAGAAGAAGAGGAAGATTCGGAGGAATAAGGAGATATCTTTGGTGAAAGTACAGTGGGAGCATCGAAGGGGGTCCGAGTGGACATGGGAGTCGGATACCGAAATGCGGGAGCATTACCCGGAGTTATTCGCTGCAGCAGACTTCGAGGACGAAGTCTAGTTCAAGTGGGGCAGAATTGTAATGCCCCGATTCCAGGTATGGATTTAAATATAGAATAATTGGCTTTATGTCCTACTCGACGATTTGGTTGCCCTACTCGTCGAGTAGCAGCGGGGATAGAACGCGTGTTTAGTGACCTACTCGGCGAGTCCACTAAGGGACTCGGCGAGTAGGAGCTGGCAGATGAAACCCTAAATTCTGGGGGTTTTGCACCTATTTAAAGGATCATTGGCCTCCACCAGCCTCCCCTTACTGCTTCTTGTCCCTCTCAAACCCTAAATTGTGTGTGTGTGCTCTTTGGTGTGTTCAAGCTTGGAGGAGTAACCTTGGAGAAGGAAGCACTTGAGGTAGCAAGGAAAAGCAAGGCCAAGAACTCGTGGGGAGCTAAGGGATTTCCTCAGTTATCACTCTTTGGAAGGTATTAGGCTGTTCCTTTAGCTCATTTCTCTTTTAACCTCTTTTGGATGGGTGTTATGAAGGGCTCTCCATGTTTAAGCTAAGATCTGAAGTTGTAACTTCATATCTGGACTTCCCTTGACCTCTAGATCCATAAAGTTCCCAGCTTGTACAAGGATGAGACTCTCCCAAGGTGTGAAACTCCATTAAGAGCTTAGATTGGTCATTTAGGGCCTTTAGAGCCTTGCATGTGCGTAAAGTTTGCAACTTTACGTGATAAACATGCCTTAGGAGCTTGGATCTGTAATCTGGAACCTTGCCATGGCTTAAAAAGCATCTGCATGGATTAAGAACTGCAAGGACTCGGCGAGTTGAATGAGCAACTCGGCGAGTCCGTTGAAGATGGCCATGAACTCGGCGAGTTGGATGAACAACTCGACGAGTTCGTTGAAGATTGCCTTGAACTCGGCGAGTTGTTAGAAGACTCGACGAGTTGGCTAGGGTTTCTCCCAAATCTTGGACACGTATGAACTCGACGAGTTAAAAGGGAACTCGACGAGCCAATCAAGGATTTCACGACTTCTCGAGTTCAGGAAGGACTCGACGAGTCGGTGATCTGCACTCGACGAGTCGAGTCAACATAGACTGTTGACTCTGAATGTGGACTTTGACTTGGACCAAGGGTTGACCAGTTGACTTCTGATGGCTTCTGGTAATTTGGAGATTTATGAAAAAGGTTGGTATGGTACCTATAGGTGGTGGAGTTCGTGTTGGGTCCGGGAGTTGAGCTTTCTTATTTCCGACGACAGTTACAAGGTGAGTTATCCTCACTATACTAAGCGGTCTAAGGCACCAAGGCCGGCCCATTGGATATGTTATCCTAGCAGTGTTAGATGTTGAGTATGAGTTAGTTTTGCATGCTAGTGGTTATGCCAGTTAGGTAGACCTGTAGGACTACCTGTGATGTTATGTGATTATTGCATGCTCAGTGGTTATGATATGTGTTTGTTATATGGGATGGGTTGAGGTTGTACTGTTTCGTGCGGTAGCCAACAAACCCTAGGAGCAATCCAGTTACGGGCTAAGGGAGACTCGTACTGTGGGCTCGGGAACAATCCAGTTACGGGCTAAGGGAGACTCGTATGGTGGGCTTGGGAGCATTCCAGTTACGGGCTAAGGGAGACTCGTACTGTGGGCTCGGGAGCATTCCAGTTACGGGCTAAGGGAGACCCGTACTGTGGGCTCGTGGGTATTTCAGTCTGTAGGGCTGTAGACCCGTTATGTGCTGTTCTGCTCAGTTTGTTATGATATGGTGTGACATGGTTATGTGGACTGTATGTGTATCGGTATTTTGGGGGTAACTCACTAAGCTCTCGGGCTTACAGTTTCAGTTTATTGTTTCAGGTACATCAGGGGATCACGGCAAGGCGAAGGCATGATCGTACAGCTCCTCCTATTATGTTATGTTTCTGGGAATACTCTGATATAAATGTATTTTGAAAACAAAGTTGTAATGTTTTGATGAATTCGACTTGTTTTGAAAGTTTAAATTTGTTCAAAATTTTTGGGTGTTACATTTTGAGCTTTTCATCCTCTTCTGGTAAGTAAATTTCATCCTTCACTTTATTAGCCTACACTTCTTCACTCAAGTCAGGGATTTCTCACACAAATATCGTCATATTTCTTGCTAGATCTTCGAATCTTCGAGCATCTCCCAAGTGTTCTTGACTTGGAAACTTCTTCTCTTCAACATCCATCCTAAGAAATCACTCAAGGTGAGTTCATACCCCTACATTTTCATGTTTTCTTCAGGTTTTAGGGGGGGGGGGGATACAAGCTATAACAGGAAAAAATTAACTTAAACTTATACTTCAGCTTTCATCAGAAAAGTTGAGGTCCATTCACAGACTGTTTTGAACACCTTAAACATTTTAGTGTTCAAAACTGTACTACATACAAATATTTCAGGTCCATACCTTTAAAATGACTACTTTCACAAGTTCATACGATTTTTCTACAATTTATGGCGATTTTTACAAAACAACCTATCATTTCTGAAACAACTTCGGACCAGTATGTGAAGTTGGACATTTTTACACTAGTTAAATGTCACTAAAAATTATAATAAAATTTGTGGACAAACTATACACATTTTCCAAACTATCAGAATTTACGGATTCTGATTTGGACCTTTGATGATTTTTCTATAATTTTTCTAATATCAGGAACAGAAAAAGTTAAAACTAGAAAAATGATAACCATTTCATTTACACCTTGTAACTTGCTGAGCAAGGTGTGTATTATTATGTAAACATATGTTGTTATATTATATGATATTTTACCTTAGGAAAAAGGTATTAAACAGAAAACAAAAGGATTTATAACTCTACAAACAATTGATAAACTATTATAGGCATAGTTTATGTTCACTACACTACAAACATTTGATAAACTATAAAAGATATAGTTTATGTCCATTACATTACAAACATTTTGATAAACTATAATAGGTATAGTTTGTGGTTCATTTACATTACAAACTCATACTAAAGGTTTCATTTACACTAAAAGAGTTTTCATTTCGCTATACGTAAATCCGTTAATGAATAAATTGTGAGACATTCGCTTCACGTTACTTTTCAAGTAATGCATTTTAAGTCCTGTATTGTAACCAGAGTCTCTTGTAGGGAGAGCGTGATAGTTGTGAATAGATCTATATTGGATTTGACAAACGCACACCTTAGCTGCATGCAACAGCTAGACCGGCAGGTCTGGGTTGACAAATGTCATAACATTTCCGACGCCTGAAGAACGTCGTCACAGGCCATCTAGGTCATAACATGGTTATAATAACTCACATGGAATATTAACAAAACATAAGATTTACGGGAATTTCATTAAAACAAACGAGTTATGTCGCTTTAAACTTGCATGTTTTACTATAAGTATGGAAATTACTTGTACATTTCAGTCTTTGGATTTTAAGACTACAATTCACTCTTTAAGGAAAATATTGGATTTTTCTGGAACAAACACCACTTTTACAATGAAAGGTTTTCAACACTACATTCAAAAGCTTATAAACTCACCAACTTAATTGTTGACACTCTTTCAAAACTACTTATATTATCAGGAAGTCAGTAAAACAGGTAACCAGCTGCTTTTGAGGATGGGACGCTAAGACGTCAAACAAGTTATTTTGTCATCATAATGTAATTGATTTTGAAACATGTAAACTTATACTATGATGTAACTTTTTTCAATTATATTTATGATGGTTATGTTTGCTTTGATCACTATGATACTTGTTGTTATGATACTATACATGAAGTCAGTTCCCACCCCCAGACGTTTCCGCCATCCTTGGTTTAGGGGTGTGACAGATTGGTATCAAAGCACTGTTTATAGTGAACTAAGTATATCGAACCACATAAGATATACAAACTATAAACACATTTGGGACTAAAAGTCTCCGATTAAACATTTTCCAATGACTATACTTTTAGAAAATAAATAGTTTCTTGTTAAAAGTATAAGTACATGCATACTTGCTCGCATAGTATCATAACTAGGAAGAACATAAAGTAAAAGAAGAGGAGTTGTACGCTACGAGTATGCCTTGGGATATGTGATCAAGTCTGGGAGGGATATAGCCTGATCAACTATATCTATCAGAGAAGTGACCTGCATATATTGGGGGATAGTCGTAGTGGGCAACAAATCTAACAACCTAACATCACCCCACAAGGAATGCACTAAGAACCGAATTTAAACACTTAAAATACTATAGGAGTATTTTATGTTACTATAGCACAATGTTATTAGATCTATTATATGCTTCTTACACCCATATTCTCGCACAGACGTCATGGCAGGATTCCACCTACCGGGAGACCCGTACTTTCCCAACTAAGAGAACGCCGGTTGGATCGAAGAAGAGCATGAGGAAACGATCGAGGAAGATCCTGAAGAAGAACCCGAAGAAGATCCCGAAGAGGATCCTGAGGAGGACCCAGAAGAAGAAGAAGAAGAAGAGGAAAATGAAGAAATTGAAATAATAATGGGTGAAGATGAAGAAGAAGAGGAACCAGAGGTCATCAACCCTCCGTACATAGCCAGGGTACCCGTGAACCGTTTCGACCACATCAGACCCGTGCCCCGTTGGGCAACAGTGATCGAAGGGTGGAGTCGTCGTCAGCGACAACGGTCACCATTTGGAGACGAACGAGGTTACTATGACCTCAACCATGGGGGACCGGCTGACAGAGCACTTCCAGTCGTAACCCAACAGATCACGAACATCGGGGATCAAGGTAGAGAGACGGCTAATCGAGTGCGGGAGCTGGGCGCTAATATAGAAGCTACTACCACTTGTACCAGAGATATGGAAAGAGACTGCTATTTCAGGGACCAACTCATTAAGGACCTTCTCGCCGCTCTGACGGAAGCAAAGGAATATCAGGAAAGACACTCGGCACTCGAAGAGAGGGTGATTGCAGCCGAGCATCGGTTGGCAGAACTGCAGGGCGCATCGACTTCGTCCCAAGCACCACCAGGGACGGATCATCGTGAGTAGGGTGCATACTACTCACAAACCCTTGTAGAGTAGGTTTATGAGTATGCGTTGGAGCTACTCTTTTCTGCATGTAGGTTTTACCCTACGATTAAGTGGATACACTATTCAAAGGGCTTATGTGATGTCAAAATTTTCCTTACATTGATATAATGTAGACCTTCAGAAAGGTCACATTTTCCTAAACAATATGTACTAAATTATATCAATGAAATTGGCATGCATTTTATTTCCTTAGGAGCTTACAATAAATCTCATAACTTGATATTACAAACAATTTGCTTTTGGTATCTCTAAGATTACTTAATGTATACCTCACGGTTATTTATAACTATGAGACGATCGACTAAGAAATAGTGAGTCCACCTTGGGTCCTGTTCCTTGTTTGGTTGTGGGCTTAGGATAGACTCATTAAGTTCGACAGTCTATTGGACCATAATTATACATAACTAGTATACATCGAGTGATTTTAGGAGAGGATCATGCATGATTCACGGCATAGAATTACATTTGAGTCACTACTACTAAATTCATGAAGTTCGAACACATGGAATTTCATCATGAATTGCTTCCAAATACTTTAAAGTCGGGACATAAATACAAAAAATCTAGTTTAATAGCATCCGACTTATCACTACCATTGGAGACTTACCATCTGTTCATCTTTACAAATTATGACAGAACTATGCCGCCGAAGAAAAACTCCAAACCATCCGGCAGCGCACCAACACCACCTCCGCCACCACCTCCACAATTTGATCCCACAATGTTTCAAGCTGCCGGAACGGCAGCCGTGGCAGCCGCTATGTCGCAAATGGGTACGAATGGTACTGACGGTTCTGGATCTGGTGCCACAAACTATAACCATGGGGACAGTACGGGGCATACAAGAGAATGTTCCTACAAGGATTTTACCAATGGCAAACCCGATTCATTCAGCGGAAGCGGGGGCGTCATCACCCTGATACAATGGTTTGAGAGGAAAGAAACGGTCTTCGAGATTTGTGCTTGCCCCGAAGAAAGCAAGGTCAAATATGCAGCTTGCACTTTCTCAGGCAGAGCCCTTACGTGGTGGAAGGGCCACGTTAAGTCACTGACACTGGCAGTGGCTAACTCTTTAAGCTGGGAGGACCTAAAGACTATGATGCTGAAACAGTACCGCCCAAGGGGTGAGGTACAAAAACTGGAGCAAGAGCTGTGGAACCTCAAGATGTTAGGCTCTGACCTTGCAACCTATACTGCCCGATTTAATGATTTGGCACTTCTTTGTCCCGCAATGGTTACTCCGGAGGACAAGAAGGTGGAGCGATACCTATGGGGATTGTCTCCCCAGATTCAAAATAGTATGTTGGCCTCAAGACCAACTACCTTCGACAGTGCCAAGGATTTGGCAAAACAACTCATCGACCATAGGGCCAGCCATGGTACTGTGACAACCACCTCCGGTCAAGCAAAAGGAGGAAACAACAAAAGAAAGTTCTGGAACATCAAGAGGAAACAACCGGCGCAGGACCCCGCCAAGAAGCAACAAACGGTTGTTGTCCATGCTGCCACTACTCCTGCCACTCCAACACTACTGAGGCAATATACTGGGACCCTTCCCAAATGCAACAAGTGCAACTTTCACCACACGGGCGCTTGTCACGAAATGCACTGTAACAACTGCAACAAGAAGGGGCATACCGCTCGTTTATGCAAAGCACCGGCTCAACCAATTACCCAAGTTGCCAATACGGGAGCAAGTCAAGCCTGTTACGGCTGTGGGGAGACTGGGCACTTCAAAAGAAACTACCCAAAGGTACGAAACACCAATGTTGGTGGTGTAGGAAGAGTCCTGGCTATAGGACACGGAGAAGCAGTTAAGGACCCCACGGTGGTTACTGGTATGTTTCTCCTCAATAACTCATACGCATGCATACTTTTCGATAGTGGAGCGGAGAGGAGTTTCGCGAGTCATCAATTTAAACAAATACTTAAACAACATCCCAGACACTAAAAGATACATATGTCGTAGAAATGGCAAACGGAAAGGCAGAGCGCACTAGCGATATATACACAGGGGTACCCTCACTTTAAACAATCATTCGTTTAAAATCGACCTAATGCCAGTCACAATAAAAAGTTTCGACATAATCATTGGTATGGATTGGCTAAGTTCTCATCGTGCCGACATTCTATGTTACGAACGGGTCGTTCGCCTTAATCTGCCAAATGGCGAAACCCTTCTCATCTACGGCGAAAAACCCAATACAAACTTACAAATCATCTCTTGCGTCAAGGTCCAAAAGTATCTCCGAAAGGAATACCACGCCTTCTTAGCCCATGTAGTTGATAAGAAATAAGAGGTGTAGGATATCAAAGACATTCCAAAGGTCTGTAGTTTCCCCGATGTATTCCCAGAAGACCTTCCAGGTGTACCACTCGCACGGCAAGTTGAATTCCGGATCGACTTGGTCCCTGGAGCTACCCCTGTCGCCAAAGCAGCGTACTGCTTAACACCGACGGAAATGCAAGAATTGTCCAGCCAACTGAACGAACTTCTGAGCAAAGGGTTCATCAGACCGAGCTTCTCACCTTCGGGAGCACCGGTTCTGTTCGTAAAGAAGAAGGATGGGTCGTTCCACATGTGCATTGACTACCGAGAGCTAAACAAACTCACCATCAAGAATCGATATCCTCTACCATGAATCGACGACCTCTTCGACCAACTTCAAGGAGCAAGCTACTTTTCAAAAATCGATCTGAGGTCGGGCTACCATCAACTACGAGTTCAAGAGGATGATATCCCCAAGACAACTTTCAGAACTCACTATGGTCACTACGAGTTTGTAGTGATTCCCTTCGGATTAATGAACGCACCTGCGGTGTTCATGGACCTAATGAACCGAGTGTGCCGAGCTTACTTAGACAAATTCGTGATTGTATTCATCGACGATATTTTGGTCTATTCGCGGTGCAAGGAAGAACACAACCAACACCTACGACAAGTACCGGAGACATTGAGAGTGGAAAGGCTATACGCTAAATTCTCTAAGTGCAAATTCGGGATCCAAGAAGTGGATTTCCTTGGTCATGTGGTCAGCGAAAAAAGGATACACGTGGATCCCTCCACAATTAAAGTAATCGAAAATTGGGCAGCACCGACAATGCCGACGGAAATCCGACAATTTTTAGGGCTCGTTGGCTACTACCGAAGATTCCACCACTAGAAAAACAACCTTTTACGACGTGCAAACAATGACACGCAGTGATTTACGGTACGCAAAAGCGTGCGCCCGAAAAATAATGTCATCTCTTCTAAAATTTGAAGGATAGAGGACACGCATTTGTGTGTGCCTTGAAATTAGTGTCAGAAAAGAAAAAAATACAAACACGGAGGGTGCTTATCTTAATGTGTGTCCTCTTCAAATGTTACTTTATATTTTTTTTTGCTTAAACACACGTTTTTAAAGGGGGAAAACGAAATCGTCTTAAATTCTAAAATTTTGAAGAACCCCGCGTCTACCCTCTCTCCTCAGTATCTCCCTTCATTCACTCCTTCCTTCTCTCTGTAAACCCTAAGCCATCGCCACCGCCACCGCCATTGAACCTTAAAAACTCAATCCACACTTCACCTTCATTCACTCAATCCGGCCCTTTAATTTTAGCAAACCCACCAGAACCCTAGGTCTTGCCTTTTATGCTTTCACAACCTTCCTTCCTAGTCGTATGTTATTCTGAATCCTTATTTCTTTTCTTTATAACGAACGCGCCTCTATCGCATCGCCCTGCTCACCGTCGTCGTGTTAGGCTCTTACGCCTCCATCGTGGTCTCTGTGCTTATCGTATCATCATACATGCAGCCTCTTCTCGTCGTTCTGCTCCTTGACCCTACGCAGGTAATATCATCAGTACTCCCTTACTGGTCATTCTTGTTCTTATTCCCTTTTTTTGTTGTTTTTCTGATTCCATCTCGATATCAATTTTCTAACCGCCCCACTGTTCCAGATGGCCTCCGTTATGTTATCGAGTTGTTGTAACGCCCGTAGATCCGGGCTAGTCAATTTAGAGACGATAAGCATCAAAAATGACTTTTTTATGGAAGATTATTTAGAAGGATTAATCTTAACTAAGTTGTAGTATATGTTACAAGGATTTCGTACATATAAAGAACGCCGAAATCCGAGTTATAACGAAGAAGTTATGACCTGTCGAAGTTTCGCGACAGAACCGACATGACACAACGCGACATAAATAGTGAATTTACGTTCGAGCAATATTTGGCCTTAGTGATCTAATGAAAGTCGTAGAATACGTTAAACCGAGAGCGTGCATAAAAAGAACGCCCAAATCTGACTTCGTATGAGGAAGTTATGATTTTTCGAAGTTTCGGCTTAGCAGTGTACAGCCCGAAGTTCGAATATGAGATCGAGCGATATTTAGTCGAAACAATCTAAACGAGAATTGAAGATCTCGTCGATAGTAGTCCAAAGACGGAAAGACAGATGAAAACGGACGTCAGACGAAGGAGTTATGAGTTTATAACGGAGTTTTCCTGTCCCGACCTACTAAAAATAATATAAAAATAATATAATAAAAATAAAGTCAAAGTTAGCCAACAAAGTCTAAATAAAAGTTGTAGATCTTGTTTTTACCTACGAGTCGATATAAAGAACGTCGAAAACGGAGCTCGTATGCGAAAGTTATGAATTTCTGAAGTTCAGGGCGCGAACCCCGATACTGTGTCAGAGTTCACGACGTGAATACAGTGTTCACGACGTGAACTCAGTGATTTGACCTTTCAGAGCCTGTCAGACGCAACCTGTGATGACGCATGCAGTGACGACTAAGTTCACGATGTGAGAACTTAAAATTTACGACGTGAGAGCTGAAAAATGACCCTATAAATAGAAATCGAGGGTTAGCCGATTTTGGTTGCTCTATTTCTTCTCTCTCACTCCCGATACTCTCTCTAAGCCCTATTTTAACCCCCCGAAGCCCCGATATCATCCCGAGACCCGAAGCGAGTCCCGAAGATCCCGAGGAGAAAGGAGTTTCCGAGCCGAAGCTCTGCCTGCGAGAAGCCAGGTATTTGAAGATATTCTAGTTTCACCGAAGAGCTACTACTCTTAGAGCCGTAGTGCTGTCCGATCATCTTCTGATCAAGTGAGTGTATAGTCCCTTTCATAAACACGATCTTAGTACAAGTATTTGTTTGAATGTATTATATCTATGTTATGAGTGAGTGTATAGTTACTTTCTTCTAACATATAAGTATTAAGTATTTGCTACGAAATACGTGTTATGTGTTTATATATTGTTGTTTATTTGAGATAAGCGTGGAATGGATGTTTTATACAGGTTTTAAATGAGTTAAACTGTATATGTATGTTATATCTACAAATATGTTGGGTAGAATATGGGTAGACGAATTAGTTGGTGTGTGATGATGGATGAGTTTGAGGATGAGACGAAAGACGAACCTTGGTAGCTATGGACTTAGTACCTACACTGGTAGCTATGGATTTAGTACTGTAAAGATAAACCTCGGTAGCTATGGATTTAGTACTGTATAGATGAACCTTGGTAGCTATGGATTTAGTACCGTATAGACGAACGCTGGTAGCTATGGATTTAGTACTGATAGATAGACGGTGATAGCTATGGATTTAGTACTATTAGATAGACGATGATAGCTATGGACTTAGTACATGTTAGATAAACGTTGGTAGCTATGGACTTAGTACCTACACTGGTAGCTATGGATTTAGTACCCGATGATTGAGCCATAGCAGCTATGGAATTAGTGCTTTACGAAAGAACCTTGGCAGCTATTGTCTTAGTGCCTAATAAAGAATCCTGGCAGCTATTGTCTTAGTGCCTAATACGGAGTGAACGAATAGATGACTCTTAGGGTAGACCCTTAAGAGTAAGGAAGATAATGGGGATGGGTAATTAGAATGATCGTTTGATGATTGAATATATATATATATATATATATATATATATACATACATATATATATATATATATATATATATATATATATATATATATATATATATATATATATAAGATATAATATTGTGGGTTGAAAACCCTATATGTTCACCAGGCTCCCAAGCCTGACCCACTCAGTTTTCTTTGTATTACAGGTTGTGGCACAAGAGCATAAGTTGGCTGACGTAACGAGAGATAAGGATTATAAGGCCGTAGTTATAATTAACTGTGTAAGGTCTATGTTGTTCTGTTTATGCTTTTGGTCTGTATTGAACATGACATCCCGATATTTTGTTATATAATGAAAATACATTTCTTTGAAGAAATGCTTTGATAAATTCTTATCATGTTTTGTTTTGGGAACAAATTCCGCAACTGTTTTCTGTAAAAGATTACTCTGATTTTAAAAACAAAGCATAAACAAATCGGTCTTTTCTGGCCGTGAAATTGGGGATGTCACAGTTGCCAATTTCCATTAGCTAGTAACTTTTTGGCACAATAGTTTGCACTCATCTTGCCTGTTCTCCTCTTTGTATTCTCTCGATCTCAATATATGTTCTTCATATTCTGTTGAATGATGTTTGTTTTGAATTTTGATTTTTACTATGAAATTTGAGGGTTAGTTTAATGCAGTTTATAATTGTTGATATCGAGCCTACGACCTGTTTATTTTTACTTTTTCCTGGTCCCTTTTATCTTACTAAATTATGTGCTTTTTATGTTTTTGATGAATCTTGATTTGTTGGAAGGATGAATTAATGTTGACAGAGTGGGGTTTTTTTTTTTATTATTATTTTTTTATGAACACCACTTGTTTGATAAATTTCCCCAATGAACAAGCAAAAGTACAATTGATGTCCTATGTGTTTCTGAAATTTGTTGCCCACTTAATTTCAGAACAATTGAAACTTATGCATCCTTTACTCTTATGCTAATTCCAGATGCAGCACCGCCCCACACCCACAGCTGCCTTCAACACCACCACTATTACTATTGATCATATCCAACAGGTCTCTCTCTCTCTTATAAGTTACAATAGTGGCTACTTTTTAACTTAATGGCTGTTTTTAAATTGATTTGTGCAGTATTTGGATGAAAATAAGGCACATATCTTGAACATTCTGGAAAATCAGAGTACAGGAAAGTTCAGTGAATGTGCAGAGTGAGTCTACTTTTTTCTTAATTGTATAATTGTATTCTTCCTCCAATATTTTATGGACATAAATAATGATAAAAACTATGCTCTTTTTATCCAGAAACAAAACAAGGCTACAACACAATCTCATGTATTTGGCTGCAATAGCCGACTGTCAACCAAAGTCATCTTCTACTCAACTCCAGATTATATATATACCAACATACATAAGACTAGTGTTTCTTTTTTATTTTCTGTTGATAATCATAGTAAGATGCTAAAGATGGTATACACGAAGTCCATGCAGCAACAACAATTGCAACAGATGGTCCCTAATTCCCATATGGTAGCTCAATCACACACAGTGTTCCCTCAGAAACCACCCTTTACAATGATACAGCAGCAGCAACAAGACGTGTTACAGAGCCAACTTGGCATTGGCAGTGGGATTCAGGCCCCACGAAGTGGAAGTGGGACCAGCATGGAAGGTCAAGGATGTGGAGTTTTTCCTGATTTCAGCTTTGGCGATGTACCCTCCTCACATGGCGTTACTAGGGCAGCAACAGTAAAGTGCAGAGCAGATAATCATATTTGATGACCTTATCTTATTTTTTATGACATTGAATGGAATATTCATATAATTCTGTCCACATTTTTTGTCTATTGACTAACAGATGTCAAATAAAATGGACTTTGATGCAGAATTGAAATTGTGAATATTGGGACAATTATTAAGTCAACTGCTATCTCTATTTATCAAATGAACTCAACAAATTGTGCACACAAAGGGCATCAACAGGTTCTTATAGTTTCTTGATTTTGCTAAAAGCATGTTCCCGATTACTCTATTTATCTTTCCTTATTTTTTTCAGTTTGTCTGTAGGAATGCTTGACCATATCATTAACTTTCTTTTGAACAATGGAATCATGACAGAGTTCATGGAATCTTCAAAGGCTTGTATCTTGATACAGATAGATTAAAAAATTAAGTTGATAGAGTCAAGTTTTTAATATGTGGATTTAAAAAAGAATTATGTTTCAGATTTTTCGGATGTGGTAGGTAAAGCCTTAATCCAAATTAACTTTCTTAAAATAATTTTAACAAACCAAAAGCAGAATTGGGGAAAAGCATTATATATTTGTCATGGTGAAACTGTAAAAGTAAACCTTTTAAAGATAGGATTCCCTTTTCCCTTTGCCCTTTGCCCTTTGGGTTTTGGCATACAATAAAACACAGATACCCTTCTAGGGTTTACATTATGTCTACTATTGTACAACTCATTAAATCAATGCAATGTTTCACTTAGAGTTTTCATGTGTTCAGAAAATCTGAACCCTAATTAGGGTAAGTGATGAAACTACTCGATAATACACTATTGCATACCTTTCGGGGGCGCATAACATCTCATAACGAGACATAACGAGGCTTACAAACCTTGCATTGTGAGGCTAAACACTAACAAAGGTTACAAACGATATCACTCTAAATCTCTCTCACTCTATGAAAATCTCTCCCAAATCTCTCTCAAAACATCATTCAACTTTTTATAATCATTCGAGGGCATCCCGACCCTTAACATAGGCAAAAACCACACGAAACGTGAAGTTTATAGTTAAAACAACCCTATAGGACCGAAGCCTTAATGGAATCGAGCCTCCAAAACCGAAACACCTCATTGGACCGAAGCTTCCTTATGACCGAACTGCATAAGACCGAAACTACTTATGGGACCTAACCCACTTTCGGTTCGGATGAATCGCTTCGGTTCGACTCCAATTACTCCCGGTTCGGTTCGCTCCACCCCGCCTTCGGTTCCCTACTCGACCAACTTCGCTAGCCAGACCCTCGGACCGAAACTCCTTTCGGTTCTCATTAAACAACCGAACCTACCTTCGGTTCTAGTTGCTGAGACCGAACCTTCGGCCCTTACTTCGGATCCTCACCACTTTTTCCCGGTTTTCGACCCCGACTTCGTTTTAAGCCCGTTTTCGATGATTTTCGCACGGGATTTTCGTATAAATCCATATTTTATTATTTTTAACCTTCTAAGATCATAAAATATGCATATCCTAAGGATTTTCTTATTAAAAAATCCACACTTTTCTTAAGAACAAAGGCAAGGTACAAAAGGTGATCTTTGATTTTTCCCATAAAGCTATGACACCTTCAGTTCACTATTCATGCTGTATGTCACTATTGACATCAGCCTTGTCAACTCTTTGTACCCTTAAAACTTCCTCAACAAGTTTCACTAATCCTCACACAATCAAAGAGTCCATATTCTTCCCACATCTACTAACTCTCTTTCACTCACACATTAAGCTAAACTCTTTTCTCTCTCCACCTCTCTCCAAGATTTCGAGATTCTCCAGGGGTTTTGAGCTTTTCATCCTCTTCTGGTAAGTAGATTTCATCCTTCACTTTATCATCCTACACTTCTTCACTCAAGTCAAGGATTTCTCACATAAATATCGTCATATTTGTTGCTAGATCTTCAAATCTTCGAGCATCTCCCAAGTGTTCTTGACTTGGAAACTTCTTCTCTTCAACATCCATCCTATGAAATCACTCAAGGTGAGTTCATACCCCTACATTTTCATGTTTTCTTCAAGTTTTAGGTGGGGGGGGGGGATACAAGCTATAACAGGAAAAATTTAACTTAAACTTATACTTCAGCTTTCATCAGAAAAGTTGAGGTCCATTCACGGACTTTTTTGAACACCTTAAACATTTTAGTTTTCAAAACGGTACTACGTACAAATATTTCAGGTCCATACCTTTAAAATGACTACTTTCACAAGTTCATACGATTTTTCTACAATTTATGGCGATTTTTACAAAACAACCTATCATTTCTGAAACAATTTCGGACCAGTATGTGAAGTTGGTCATTTTTACACTAGTTAAATGTCACTAAAAATTATAATAAAATTTGTGGACAAACTATACACATTTTCCAAACTATCAGAATTTACGGATTCTGATTTGGACCTTTGATGATTTTTCTGTAATTTTTCTAATATCAGGAACAGAAAAAGTTAAAACTAGAAAAATGATAACCATTTCATTTACACCTTGTAACTTACTGAGCAAGGTGTGTATTATTATGTAAACATATGTTGTTATATTATATGATATTTTACCTTAGGAAAAAGGTATTAAATAGAAAACAAAAGGATTTACGACTCTACAAACAATTGATAAACTATTATAGGCATAGTTTATGTTCACTACACTACAAACATTTGATAAACTATAAAAGATATAGTTTATGTCCATTACATTACAAACATTTTGATAAACAATAATAGGTATAGTTTGTGGTTCATTTACATTACAAACTCATACTAAAGGTTTCATTTACACTAAAAGAGTTTTCATTTCGCTATACGTAAATCCGTTAATGAATAAATTGTGAGACATTCGCTTCACGTTACTTTTCAAGTAATGCATTTTAAGTCCTGTATTGTAACCAGAGTCTCTTGTAGGGAGAGCGTGATAGTTGTGAATAGATCTATATTGGATTTGACAAACGCACACCTTAGCTGCATGCAACAGCTAGACCGGCAGTTCTGGGTTGACAAATGTCATAACATTTCCGACGCCTGAAGAACGTCGTCACAGGCCATCTAGGTCAGAACATGGTTATAATAACTCACATGGAATATTAACAAAACATAAGATTTACGGGAATTTCATTAAAACAAACGAGTTATGTCTCTTTAAACTTGCATGTTTTACTATAAGTATGGAAATTACTTGTACATTTCAGTCTTTGGATTTTAAGACTACAATTCACTCTTTAAGGAAAATATTGGATTTTTCTGGAACAAACGCCACTTTTACAATGAAAGGTTTTCAACACTACATTCAAAAGCTTATGAACTCACCAACTTAATTGTTGATACTCTTTCAAAACTAGTTGTATTCTCAGGAAATCAGTAAAACAGGTAACCAGCTGCTTTTGAGGATGGGACGCTAAGACGTCAAACAAGTTATTTTGTCATCATAATGTAATTGATTTTGAAACATGTAAACTTATACTATGATGTAACTTTTTCAATTATATTTATGATGGTTATGTTTGCTTTGATCACTATGATACTTTATGTTATGATACTATACATGAAGTCAGTTCCCACCCCCGGACGTTTCCGCCATCCTTGGTTTGGGGGTGTGACAATTAGGGTTTCTTTAGATCTTTAAGAGGTTTATGGAGGCTGAGGGTGAGCGAACCCTAGTCTCCTCATTCCTTTAAATAGGAAGCTAACCCGTAAAAAAAGGGTTATCAATCAGTCAACTTCTATGTCGTGGCCGTATATTGGCATGTCGTGGCGGCGTAAATGAAACATGCATTCCAAATTGTTTCACCACGTCGTAGTGGTGCCTCCACCACGCCGTGACAACCCTAAAATGCCAAAACTTAAAAACATAAAGTACCTCATGATTCGGGCGTTACACATTAACAATGACAAACTAACTACTTCTAGTGTCTCTGGATCTAACAAATCCCAATCTCAATGTTTCATCGGTTATGGTTTTGTTTCACTCAAGGATACGTGTAAGTTATTTTGGTAGAAATAATATTCAATCTACATCTTCCAAAAGCCGAAATCATGGTCTCTAAATTTATCGATCTTAATAAACTCATTTTTAGTTATAACTCAAACCCTAGTGTTAAGAAAATAATACACGAGGGACATTAAGAACTTCGACAAACACATAAAATAGGATAATTATGATACTAAGAAGATTAGAAAATAACAGAAAGGGATTTAATGTGGTTCACTTGATTTGAGAAATCAGGCTACATTTATAGGAAAGACTAAAGAAATATTTTATTGATAATCAATGTTATGCCCTTTGTATGGATCCACTGAAACTATAAATTGAAACTCACTTATGTGCACGTATTTGGTTACAATCCATAAGATGTATTATAGTGTCGTTGACCTAAATATTTTTGTTTACGGTCATCGACCCATTACAATGGCTGGTCCATAAGTAAACTTGTTCTCCATGTTTATAGGCAACACGAAGCTCTGGGCCAGGAGCTATTACTCTCCTACTACTGAAAGAAGGACTGAAGCATAGGAACACCAAAGGTGGGAGTATACCAAAGGAATGAAAACACCAAAGGTGCAATTTTGCCTATGTAGCAACACTTTGTTTGGCTTTGCTGCCAAATAGACTACGCTTCTCCGCTTGGATCACCCTTCAGTTCTAAGTCAAAGCTCAACCTTCTATCCAAATATGAAATAAACCTTCACTCCTAAGCCAAAGCTCAACCTTCTACTCTGGTCACAACCGAGACTAGGTCGAAGCGGAGACTGCGCTTCTAGTATGCTTCGCCCCTTGGGCCAAAGTTGCAACAGATTCTCAGCCTTTACAATGAAGATCAAACTCCAGAACTCAACTTTGAAAACAATTATGCCTCGACTAAATAACATAGTGCAACCTCTAACTTCTATAAAGGTCGTGGATTCCAAATTGCCCCTTACAATCAGTTTTGGTTGGTCTCCACTTAATTTTCCAGTTTAACACCTTTCAAATTTTGCGAAATTTCTGAGATAGCAATTTCTTTGATTATATTTATAACTTGACAAAATTTCCTGAATTTTTGCTTAACCTTCGTACTTCCAATTATGCCCATGTAACAAAGCATCCTTTCATTTATAAACTTTACCGTTCCATTGACCTTTTAGTCACTAGAATCTCAAATGTAAATCTACCGATGTTGATCATGTACCAGAGCCATTAAATCCATCATATTTCCAATAATTCCCCTGTTCATCATATATCTTTTTCTAAGCATCCATCGCCTTATACACTTCACCATACAGTCATCCTTTTAATTATCAATAAGTCAAATATAACTTAACTAATATTAATCATGTGCTCGAGTCCACCACTTAATTCTATCTATATGCATATATAGTTAATACATAAAAAATATGAGAAATAAAATATCCTCATACTTTTTGTTTTTATAAATCCTCCTACCAAATTAAATGGTGACTTGTGTAACATTTAATGCTCATTTGATGAAATTTAATAATATTTCAGTATATTAATGTGACACATGTCATCATTTAAATGAGTAGAGGATTGGTACGAATAGAAAATATGATGATATTTAATTTTTATTTTAACTAACTATATAGTTTTTATAATCGAAAATGTGGTTGACGAGGTTGATTTAATTAAAACTAATTTTGATTTATTTCTCATTAACATTTATGGATTAACAGTTATGGTTGATGAACGTGATTTAATCTATAAAGTGTTTTAATAAAACGCGATTCACTTTTCATTAACAATTATGCTATTGAACTTGTTTATTCATTCGAATTCATGCATGTCAATACCTTTTAATCCTCACCTCAGTTTCATTCTTCTCCACTAGATGTCAATCATATGTCATATTGTTTATTCATTCGAATTCATGCATGTCAATACATTTTAATCCTCACATCAGTTTCATTCTTCTCCATTAGATGTCAATCATATGTCATACGGCAACTATTTGAGACAAGAAGGAAAAACTTCTATGAAATACATCAATAGCCATCACCATAGATTGTCAAAAAAACTTTCATCGTTAAAATTTGTCTGCCCTAGCTTGAGTTAGCAAGATAATTCTAAGATCACTGACGGAATTCCTTTCACAACAGTTCATGTAAGTAAAGTTAACTGAAACAGTGTCGCTAATAATGTTGTTAGAAATATGTCACAAAATTTAGGATAACAAGTTCTTGTTTTTGTCTTATATCGGTTGCAAAATTTTGTACATTACCAGTTCAGTTCATTGGCAAATAAATTGCCCTTTCAGTTCTGTCGCAAACTCTCAAAATATCTACTACATTTACCATCCAGGTTCATCACAAAATTCCTAGATTTAAGTTAAAAAGTTTAAATTCATGAGAGTTGAAATAAGAAATTCACAAACTATATATTCCAAAATCAAAATTCAGTGAAAATCAGAAGTTTGTCTTTGGTTTACATCAATAAACTTTTGTGGCCATATTATCATTGGTTGGCTGAGTACTGTTGATCCATAATGGTGAGATCAAGAAGAGAGTTGGACCCATGTCGCAATTATAATTGTCATTTAATGGATGAAACGCCATCATTGTGAGACTACTGAGGGATTTAATATATATCCCGGGGTAGCCCGGGACACCCCTAAAAAAAATTTCAATAGTGTAATTTTTTTGGAATTTTTTTCTTAGTGTGTATTACGCGATTTTTTTTTTGGTCGGGGACATCCCTTTACTTTGATTCTGGATCCGCCACTGTGTGAGATGTGCTCTTGACATTATTTGACATTATTTGGAGTTCAACCTCTTCAATAAAAAAACTTAATTCTTAAATATATATTATTAATTAGCCTTTTATAATGTTCTATTAAAGTTTATAGAGTTCAATTATTGAAGGAAAAAATTAGTAGAGTTGCATGGAGTGTAGAAAAATTATGTGACAGTCTCACTACAAGGAAATGAGCAATTAGCGGCGACAAAAGTCGCTGGTAAAGGGTCGAGAAGTCACCGCTAAAGCTAATAGCGGCGACACGTCGCCGGTAAAGAGTCGCCGCTACTGCTTTGTCGCTATTGATCATTGTCGCCGCTAAAGACAAATGTCGCCGCTAATGCGCCTGTCACCGGTAATACTTCTTGTCGCCACTAATGCCCCTGTCGCGAGTAATACTCATGTCGCCGGTAATAACGTTTTTCATTTTTTTTATATTAGCGGTTTTGGGTATAATTAATTCCAAATACTGTTATAATTAATTCTATACAAAAAATTACATAACAATATCAAATTAAACACCAAATACTGTTATAATTAATTTAATACCAAAATAAAACAACCATAAGTTTGACAATTCTAACAAGTAGCAAAGTAAGTTTTACAATTCTAACAAGTAGTAAAGTGTGACAACAAGTATAACATACAAATAAAGCTCCTCCGTACATATCATCATCTTCATTCCCATCATTTCCTCCTTGGTTATTCTGTGATTGAAAAAACAAATAAAACTCCTTCCTACATGTCGGGTCGTTGAGCAATGCCCGAAGATTTTCCAACTACATAATAAATAACAGCATATATAAATTATAAGTTAAATTATCAAACATAAACAAAAACTACCAAAGTACCTTACTATTTCTTGCACTTAAATACAAGATATAGCAAAAGTACATTGTTATTTATTGCACTTGGGACGGAAACACAATTACCAAATCTGCATGCATTTTATGACGCCAAAGTACATTGCTATTTTTAAACTAAGACAAAAAACCAAAGTACATTGTTATTTCTTGCACATGGGACAAAAACTCAAATACCAAAGCTTTTAGCAAATACTCGCCACAAAATCATAATGACCAAATCAACATACATTTTATGATGCCAAACTACATTTCTATTTTTAAATTAAGACAAATAACCAAAATACATTGCTATTTCTTGCACTTGGGACAAAAACCCAATTACCAAAGCTTTTAGCAAACAATCACCACAAAACCAAAATGACCAAATCAACATGCATTTTATCGCTATTTTTAAACTAAGACAAAAAACCAAAGTACATTGCTATTTGTTGCACTTGGGACAAAAACTAATTACCAAAGCTTTTAGAAAATAATCACCACCAACAAAAATTACCAAATCAACATGAATTTATTGAAATTAAATAATCTTGTTTTACCTGTGACGGTTGTGATGATTGTGGTGGTGGTTGCGACGGCTGTGAAATCGGCGGGAGAGCAGAAGGTTTACGGCCGATGCATATGATATGGCCACGTCGCTCTCTTAATACTTTCTCAAAAGCGGCTATTTCTTGAGCGGTGTTAACTCACTTTCACCTTGGGTTTGTTCTAAGAGCTCTTCGACTAACCGATTCTGTAATTCCCAAAAGTGAGTAACAATTAAGTATAAATAAACATTAATTATATAATAAAATTATAATTAAATACTTACATATTGTTGTTCCACCTCAGCAGTAACAAATACACCATCTCTATCGGTATGCGTTTCCACTCTCTTAAGGTTATGTTTAACTTTAAAAATTAGGTTATATTTTAAATAAATAATTACATGTATCGTACGTTACCTTCTTATAGCAAGTACTGCTATACGAGCTCGACCCCCCACGATTCACGTTTGTTTGCATTTCACGGACTCTTTTGTTCCTGTCTGAAGCAATTCTGTGTTCGTCCGTTTGGAAATACTCAACTGCTTTCTTCCGATTATCAACCTCCATACCCTGTGGAGGGTTGGCTAATGCTCTCGGGATATCTTCAATTCATGAATGATGAAACTAGAGCTCTCAAATTGATATACAAATCATCAACGATCTTTGAATGATTTTTCCATTTTTTCAACTTATTATATGAAGATAAAGGTTTTTAAAATTTTACTAAAGGTCCCTAGGGTTTAGTCTACTAACAAAATGTACCTCCCTAAATTCTCTCTATAAAAATAGTTTCTGAAATTACAAAATTAATCCTTAACTTAAAAATCTTAATTATTATTCTAGTTAAATAAAATTTTATTTTTAAAAAACAAATACTATGTTTGAAATGTTTATTTTTTATATTAATTACTTTTAAAAAAATGGCATGTCAAGTGTGGCAACCCACACCATTTATTGGCAAAAATTAAAGAGAGTGTGGCAAATCCTAGGTGGTGCTGATGTGGACCGTGACAAGTGTGACACCACACCCACCAGCCTAATGTTTCACTGTTTATAATCTTTTGCAAAGTACATCGATGAAGTGGACAAATATGCTTGTTTGAATAAATAATCTCCTACCATGTGCACCCTAGAATATGTTTACTGCCATTAAGACCCACTTGTATCCGTACATCTTGACTTCTCATTATACATATAAATTTCACGGTAAGAAAAACTGTAGAAGGTCAGATACCTCTGCAACATTATTGGTAACAGGAACCAATCTCATTGTCTTTGTTAGGATTTGTGAATCAAATCCATTGATCAAACGTAAATTACAGTGAAGAGCAATTGGAGGCAAAGAAGCCGTCGATTGTGTATATTCCGAATAATACTAAGCATACAAAATACAAGAATACATAAACCTAGTACAATAATATAATTACAAAAATACCCACTAATGATGGTAATATACAATTATAACCCCTAACAATTAGGGCTAATAATCCGGGAGAATATACGTTAATACCCCCTCTCAAACTCAAGTAGGGAAAGTATGATCCAACTTGAGTTTGGAAACAAGATACTAAAAGCGACTAGGTAAATGAGCTTTAGTAAGAATGTTGGCAGGTTGATCAATTGAAGAGATTGATAGAAGTTTAATGGTCTTGCCAACATGTTGGCGAACAAAATGACAGTCAATCTCAATATGTTTTGTACGTTCATGAAAAACATCATTATGAGCAATCTGAATGGCACCTTTGTTATCACAACGTAATGAAGTAGGAAGAGTCTGAGGAGCACCAATATCTGCCAATAACCAACAAAGCCATAGTAGTTCCTGTGTTGTATCGGCAAGTGCTCGATATTCAGCTTCAGTACTGGATCGTGCGGTGAGAAACTGTTTCTTGCTACGCCAGGATATAAGAGAATCTCCGAGAAAGAAACAATAACCAGTAGTGGACCGTCTGTCAGTCAAGTCACCATCCCAATCAGCATCTGAAAAAGCTTTTAGGATCAGAGAGGACTTGGAGGAGAAATGGAGCCCATGAAACATAGTACCTTTTAGGTACCGAAGAACAACTACATAGTGATCAGAGTAGGGGCAGCCATAAATTGACTAACAATATGAACTGCATATGTTAGATTGAGATGCGTAACAGTGAGATAAACCAACGAGCCAATCAACTGTCAGTAGACAGTAGGATCACAGAGAGGAGTACCACTTCCAGGAACCAGGTGGGAGTTGGGTTCAAGGGGCGTTGAGGCAACCTTGGCGTCGGTAATTCCTGACCGGGATAGAAGATCTAAGATGTACTTAGCTTGTCATAAATATACTCCAGCATCATCTGTTAAGACTTCAAGACCAAGAAAGTAATGAAAATTACCGAGATTTTTCATTTCAAAACAAGAGCTGAGAGATTGTTTGAGATTCACAATGCCTGCACTATCACTACCAGTGATAATCATATCATCGACATACAATAGGAGAAGGATGGTACCGACATCTGTTGTTCGAGTGAACAACCCTGAATCATATGGACTAGAGGAAATCCAAGAGAGATAATGGTGGTGCTAAACTTTTCAAACCAAGCACGAGGTGCTTGTTTCAAACCGTATAAAGCTTTCCGGAGACGACAAACATGGCCAGATGAATGATCAACACCACTTGGGGGATTCATATAGACTTCCTCAGTGAGATCCCCATTGAGGAATGCATTTGATACATAGACCAACTACGAGCTGCTGCAATGGCAAGTAAACTACGAACTGATGTTATACGAACAACTGGAGCAAAAGTCTCTTCGTAGTCAACTCCATATTCTTGATGGAATCCTTTGGCAACAAGTCATGCTTTGTACCTGTCAACGGTGCCATCGGATCGAGTCTTTACTTTGTAAACCCATTTAGAGCCGATAAGAGACTTTTCTGGAGGAAGTGGAACAAATTCCTAGGTCTGGGCCTTTTGTAAGGATTTAAGTTCATCTTGCAGAGCGTTCTGCCACAAAGGATTAGAAGCAACTTCCTTATAGGAGGTAGGTTCGTGATAAGACATAATAGTTGAATAGCATTCAAAATCACAAAAATGGGAAGGAATGTGTCTTACCCTTTCAGAACGTCATGGTGGAGGTGGTTGATCCGAGGGTTGAGGATACATTTCAGGAATAGGTGATTGCTCTGTTTGACCTCCTATAGTCAAAGCAGATGATTTTGAAATCAAAGAGTCGGGTTCAGTGAAATCTGAGTTATATGAGTCGAGAGAGACTGATGGATCGGTGAAAAAGAGAGACTCTGAAGGAGAATCAATTTGAAACTTGGAGAGCGATGTGAAAGTCTTATGTTCCCAAAAGGTGACATGACAAGAGATATGTAGGTGTTTAGAAATAGGATCCCAACATCGATACCCTTTGTTTTCAATTCCATACCCAAGGAAGCAACACAAGCGAGAACGAGGTTCAAGTTTTGATCGTTCATGAGGTTATAGCTGAACAAAGCAAACACAACCCCACACCCGAAGAAGATTGTAAGAAGGGGAGATACCATGGAGACGTTCATAAGGGGACTTGTTTTGAAGAATAGGAGTAGGATGTCGATTAATGGTGTAAACCGCTGTGAAAGCTGCTTCACCCCAAAATCGTTCGGGAACCTGTGAAGAGACCAAAAGAGTTCTGACTGTGTCTAGAATGTGACGATGTTTCCTTTTGGTATGCCAATTTTGTTGGGACGTGCTCGGGCACGAGTATTGAGACACAGTACCTTGTTGATGCAAGAAATAAAGAAGAGAAGACTCTTTGTATTCCATGTCATTGTCAGCTCGAAAGACTTTGATAGACTTGGAGAACTGAGTTTGCACCATTTTTGCAAAGTTGATATAAATGTTTGGTAGTTCAGATCTGTGTTTCATAAAATATATCCAAGTAAAGCGAGTACAATCATCAACAAATATAACAAAATATTGTGCACCCCATAGTGGAATGAGGTGCTGGTCCCCAAACATCAGAGTGAATTAGATCAAAAGATTGAGAAGAAATAAATTCATTTGCATTAAAAGGTAAGGCATGATGTTTACCAAGTTCACAAGATATGCAAGAAAATGATGAAGGTTTAACAGTACCAAGTAAACCAGACTGGACAAGCATATTAAGTCTTGACTGAGAAATATGACCTAATCTAGCATGCCAAATATCAAAAGATGATAAACTAGAAGTAGAAGCAATAAAATTGGAAGATGAAGGTGGAAGACGAAGGTAAATAACTTCAAACATTCTTCCAACCCTACGACCTATTCCAATTGTCTCCTTGGTCCGCGGATCCTACACAACACAACCAAAAGGGGAAAACAGACAAATTAATCCAGAATCACAAAGTTGCCCAACTGAGACAAGACAGATAGATAGGTTTAGGCATGGACCATTTGATTTAACGATAACTGAGTAGTGGATACATGTCCACTAAAGTCAATAGGTAAACGTGTCCCATTTGCAGTACTGGCAGATTGCAATGTTTGAGAAGGTTGTTTGGAATAAAATATGTCTGATAGGGGAGTCATGTGATTGCAACAACCGGAGTCATACAACCACATGTTACCTGAAGAATAGTTGGTTTCATTGGCTCCCATTGAGCCGGTCATGATGCATTCGATCAACTCTTGATTCATCCTCATAAGTTCCATCAGATCGGTATTTGTATTGGGAGTAGTAGTTTCAGGTGTAATCGAACCAGCAACAGTATTTGCACTAAGTGGTGGATGTTGGGACTTAGAAGACTTAGTGTGACGAGGATGTTTTGGACAGTCGGATCCATAGTGTTTTGGGTGTTTCACCTCACACCACTTACACGAGCGAACCGGATAATTTTGAAGAAGGTGTGAGGTAGACTTACAAAAAGAACACTCACTAGTGTTCCATTTTTCCTGAGATTTTCCTTTGTTTTTGGAGAAAGGAACATGAAGCACCGTGCCTGATAAAGTTTGGGTGCGGGACCTGATCCGAGTTTCCTCACTTATGAGTTCTGAAATGGCAGCATCAATTGTAGGGAGTGGATGTCTGTGAAGTAAGGATGAGCATACATTCTCAAATTTGTCGGTAAGACCCATAAGAAGAGTGATAAGGTGCAGCTGACTAAAATAAGCTCTAAACTTATTAGTTGTTTCATCAACAACTTGAGGGGATGCAACATTAAGTTGATCACGAATTACTTGCATCTCTGAAACATATTGACTAACAGATTGAGCGGGTTGTTGTCGTTTGCTCTGAAAAGCAGACCACAATTGGTATTGATGTAAAAGGCCAGTGGTTGTGAAGCGTCTGGCTAAGAGATCCTATACTTTTTTTGCAGTCGTGTACCCAAGAAATTGTTGGTGAACCTCTGTTCTAGTGGAGGCATTAAAGAAACCAAGAATTTTAGCATTCTTGATGTCCTAGTCGTCACTTCGTTTTGCAAATGCAACATCAGTTTCGTCTGTGTTCTTCACAGGGGCTGTAGTAGTACCAGTCACATAGCTGTAAAGTCCAAGGGACTTGAGATGAATTGTCATGTGATGATGCCACATCACATAGTTGGTACCATCAAGGACCACTGAGATAGGTCGGGTCTGAACTAGGGAGTTATTCATGTTAATGAAAAATGGCAGAAAAATGTCTGCAAGGCACAAGACAGTCGAAGGTCCTGAGGATGGACTGGCAGGATATCCCGATTGAGTCTTGAGAGTCGATTAAGAGGTGTGAATCCAAAATTGAGGAATTGAGTGTGAATGAAGAGTACCTACTTCTCTAATACCATGTTAGAATTTGTGAATCAAATCCATTAATCAAACATAAATTATATTGAAGAGCAATTGGAGGCAAAGACGCCGACGATTGTGTATATTCTGAATAATACTAAGCGTACAAAATACAAGAATATATAAACCTAGTACAATAATCTAATTACAGAAATACCCACTAATGATGGTAATATACAATTATAACCCCTAACAATTAGGGCTAATAATCCGGGAGAATATACATTAACAGTCTTGTGACCACTATACACTTTTGCTTTAATTCTTGATTTTAGAGAATAAAGAGAAACACCCATGTAAACATTTCTAGTGCCAAGTTAACAAAAATACCCTTGAATGATAATTCCAGCATGGATTACGACAACCATGCATCTTGTAGACCATTATACCTTAACTTTTCTTGTAGCCTTTTATTTTCTGTTATTCTGAGATTTTCAGTCTTGTACTCTTGTCACTTTTTCTTCCTTTTGTTTGGACGTGACCCATGAGCTTCAAGTACATACAAAATTCCTTTGAAAATTACCTTACAATCGACAATAAATCACCTTTTGATTTCTTGCATGAGGAGCAAAGAGACATCAGACATGTAAGAAATCTTATGTCAAAATCATCTTTCTTTACTTTTCTATGATTGCTTTACCTTTTGACTTTTAAGCGAATTGCATAGAAAAACCCAAAAACAAAATATTTTTCTATATTATTGTTGACAGCGACTTAAACCAATAAATATCTCCCATGCACAAGTTGATTCCCACTTTTGTATTCCCAACATAGCTCGTTCATTCTCTTGTGGTTGTAGCGTTAGTCAATTAAAAAAATCAAACAACCAGTAACACCATGTGCACCTTTTTCATTAAAGGAGTCAAGCATGTATGCGAGTCCACATTTAACCTACAACCATCGAAGTTTAAACAACCCACATGTTTTTTTGTTCAAGACCTACATACAACAAGCAAATCCTTTCACTCTGACCAAAATAGTAGAGATGAAAATGTTGGAAATCAGGCCCCCAAGTTAAATCAGTAGACACTCAATAATATGTTTGTGTTTTGGTTTGATAAAGAATATGGTAAATACAGTGGGAAAGAAAGTAACACAAACACTCTTTATGTTCATTCACGCAATAAAATACTAATTATTCCTAAAGACTAGGTGAATGGCTGAACCCTTCTACCCAACTACCTCTTAAAATTCGGTGATAGCCTTTACCAAGTTCTATATTATTCAAAAACTAAAAACGTGACAACCCAATTTAATCATGATTACCCAACATTCACCCCCTAATCTTGATGATCTTGATCTTGCTTCTCTTGCTATAATCTTGCTCAGACTTCTTTGTGTCTCATGCCCCTTTCATTGACAAAACGTTATCAACCTTACTGATTGCTTCAGCTTCATCTTGCTACTTCATTTTTTGCTTTCTTTCTTATGTTTTTTGTACTCCCACTTGTTGTGATTTTTCTGCTACTTGCTACAGATTTCTAGTTTGCTACTTGCTACAAACCTCTTGCTTGCTATCTTGCTTTTCTTGCTTGCAACCGGCCCTCTCCTGCTTGTTAATCACTTGATGTTTGCTTCTTTTTTCTTACCTGCTAACAAACAACAAAATTTTGCTACTGCATCTTTCTTCTAATTAATAAAACATGATCTACCTTGCTGCTTATCTTTCATTCTTGCTTTCTTTCTTGTCTGCTACTCATGGTCGGTCCAGACGGTGGGCAACCCGGGCGACCGCCCAGGGCCCACATATCCTGGGGACCCAAAATTTCTAGGCTATATAATGTATATATAGAAAAAAAATTATTACCTAAATGTTTTTAGGGCATAAATTTGGTTTAAACTCAAATTAGCTCAAAAGATAAACAATTTGGTTTGGTTATTATTGCAAATTAAACACGTCTATAGTGAAGAGTAAATGATATTTTTTTGAATCTTTATTATATTTGCCTTTTAGGGGCCCATTTTTGTTCTTTTCGCCCTGGGCCCCATACATGTTTGAACCGGCCCTGCTGCTACTTGCTACAGACTACTTTCTTTTCTTAATTCTTGCTTTCCAACATAGAACATACTTCTGCTCCTTCTTGCTGCTTCTTTCTTCTGATCACCAAAAATGTGATCACTTCACCTTGCTGCTAGTTTTTTTTCCTTATCTTTCTCAGGTAAGCAAGCAACATGCCTCTTCTTTTTGTCTTTCTTCTTTCTCCTTTCTCCTTTATTCTTTATTCTTTCTTCTTAATCCTCTCTTTCTTTCTTTCTAGCAGCCTTCGCTGCTATAGCATCCAATCTTCAATTCTTCATGTCATTAACATGAGATCACCCCACCGTCCTCTTCTTTCGTTCTCAGCCCTGCAGCCAAGGGCTGCTCCTCCTCTCTTGCCACCGACTCTCAAAACTGATTCTTCTAAACGAGCCCTAGGCTCTGATACCAAATGTTGGAAATCAGGCCCTCAAGTAACACAGAGACTCTTTTTGTTCGTTCATGCATTCATGCGTAGGTGGTTATTTATAGCCAACATATGAGAAATTAATAAAATACTAATTCTTCCTAAAGACTAGGTGGATGGCTGACCCCTTCTACCCAACTACCTCCTAAAATTCGCTAATAGGTTTTACCCAGTTCTATATTATTCAAAAACTATAAACGTAAAAATCCACTTTAATCAAGATTACTCGAAAGAAAAGCCTTCTTTGTAGCTTTATTTTAAGATGACACAAGATACCAAAAGCTTTAACGTCACTTTTCTTTTATTGAACTTAGCTGCCAGCGATGCATTTGATTTGGATTTTGATTCACTAAAGCTAAACAGTGAATCTCAACAATTTCATGACTTATGCATGATTTTCAGCATGTAATCTTCTTTTCCACTGACCCACTAACTTGTACATGCAACTATTCTCAACTAAAATACTTTTCATACACAAGACTAGTATGAAACCTATCACTTTGTAGGCATGAACCTTTGTTTGACAAAACAACCTATGTCAACGCTTTCTCTTTCTTCTATTCAAAAGAAAAAACTCATTTTCTCTCATATCTCTAGAATTAACAAGAGATCTTAGGAACCCAAATAAATTTGAATGATGAAACATACCTTAGTTCTTCAAAATGTTTCTGATTATAACAGAAGCCATCAGCTCCAAGTTTATATAGTACTTTCTTCTTCTCTGTACACTTTTGATTTTTAGACTCTCGTCTAACATCTATGACTAGTGTTGTTTCAGGTTGAACATATGTTTTCTTGATAACCCAGAGCTGCTTCATCTTGCTTGGTTCTAGAGATGACTTATTTGGAACCCAAGTGATCTTTGTTTATTCCCTCTGTTTTCTTTTCTTTGTTTGTTTTTCCCAGTACGAAGTATTATTAAAACAAAAACAAACATTAGAGAATTTACCTACTTAAGCTTCTCTAATGTTTGGAGGTGGAGCTTGAGTCTTGACAGGTGAGATGAAATCAGTACAACTTGAGATGGCTTGACAGTGTGCATTGATTTATAAGTGTGTGATGTCTTAACTGTGCGAGACTTCTTGGAAGCACGAACTGGAGTGGTGGTGAGAACTTTCTTGGCAGCGTGAGGCTTGTCAATGCAAGAGTTGATGTGATGTTCATCAGGGTGAAGATTAGGGTTTCTTGATAACGAAAATCTTCAAATACATCTTCTTTTGAAAACTTTCAGATGAAAAGCTTTTCTTCTTCACTTCCTTTTCTTTAATCTTCTCCTTTGGATCTGATATCTCTTTCTCCTTTTCAACTAGTTTCTTATTCATCTCTTATATATCTTCTCTTTTTTGATTGATGATTTTATCTTTCAGATCAAGTTCAACAATGACGAAAATAGATAGAGATGCCTTTGGATCATACATCACCTCTACAAAACATGATAAATGTAACATCTTGTTTTTCTAGGTATTTAACCTTTATCCCCTTAGTATGTGATTATCGTGCAAAGTGGCCATATGTGGCATTTTTGTAATTTGGGTTCAGAATGGGTATGTTGGGCGTACACTTTGGTACTCTAGGCGTACCTGGTCTCACACATGTACATTGAGCGTACGCTGGTACAGACGGTGCACACAGTTTGGACCAAACCCTAATATTTAGGGTTTGTGCACTGTATAAGCACCATTATTGCCCCCAAACCCTTCTTTTTATCTGCCTCTATCGAAAAAATCGACCCTCCTTGCTAACCCTAAACCAATTTTGAGCATTTTTAGCTTTTGAGTGAGTTGTACGCATTCTTATTTGTGAAGGAAGATCATCAAAGAAGTGGCTTTGCTCTCAAGAGCTTGGATCCAACTTTTTCTCTTCATTGTGCACCATTTGATAAATAATATGGTAAATATATAGTTGGAAAGAAAGTAACACAGACACTCTTTTTGTTCATTCATGCATTCATGCGTAGGTGGTTATTTATAGCCAACATATGAGAAATTAATAAAATACTAATTCTTCCCAAAGGCTAGGTGGATGGCTGACCCCTTCTACCCAACTACCTCCTAAAATTTGTTGATAGTTTTTACCCAGTTCTATATTATTCAAAAACTATAAACGTGAGAATCCAATTTAATCAAGATTACCCAAAAGAAAAGCCTTCTTTGTTGTTTTATTTTAAAATGACACAAGATACCAAAAGCTTTAACGTCACTTTTCTTTTATTGAACTTAGCTGCCAGCGATGCATTTTATTTGACTTTTGATTCACTAAAGCTAAACACTACATCGCAACAATTTCATGACTTGTGCATAATTTTCAGCATGTAATCTTCTTTTCCACTGACCCATTGACTTTTACATGCAACTATTCTCAACTAAAATACTTTTTATAGACAAGACAAGTATGAAAGCTATCACTTTGAAGGCATGAACCTTTGTTTGACAAAACAACCTCTGTCAACGCTTAAAAGAAAAAAACTCCTTTTCTTGTATTGAAGCCACCTGACAACCTGATCTTTGACAAAGACTTCACATACAAATGTACAAACCAAATATGAACCAATGGGTAATTATAACCTATACTTGACACATTGATCTTGCTTTTTCCTGCACAATTAATCTTAGGGAGCATACATTTGACATTTGTCAAAACCCGACTAGAATTATGAATGAGCTTGTAATCCTTTCACAAATCTTGTACTCAAAACTTTTGCTCATAAGTAGAATGGCACAACAAAAAAATGAAAACTTTTCCCAAAAGAATAGAGAATACTAGAATATACTTATTGAATTTTATAATCTCTCTCATATCTCTAGAATTAACAAGAGATCTTAGGAACCCAAATAAATTTGAATGATGAAACATACCTTCGTTCTTCAAAATGTTTATGATTAGATATAAAGCCATCAGCTCCAATTTTATATAGTCCTTTCTGCTTCTTTGTACACTTTTGATTTTTAGACTCTCGCCTAACATCTATGACTAGTGTTGTTTCAGGTTGAACATATGTTTTCTTGATAACCCAGATCCGCTTCATCTTGCTTGGTTCTAGAGATGACTTATTTGGAACCCAACTCATCTTTGATTGTTCCCTCTATTTTCTTTTCTTTGTTTGTTTTTCCCAGTATGAAGTATTATTAAAACAACAACAAACATTTGAGAATTTACCTACTTGAGCTTCTCTAATGTTTGGAGGTGGAGCTTGAGTCTTGAGAGGCTGAGATGAAATCAGTACTGGTTGAGATGGCTTGACAGTGTGTGTTGTCTTAACTGTGCGAGACTTATTGGAAGCACGAACTGGAGTGGTAGTGAGAACTTTCTTGGCAGCGTGAGGCTTGTCAGTGCAAGAGTTGATGTGATGTTCATCAGGGTGAAGATTAGGGTTTCTTGATAATGAAAATTCTTCAAATACATCTTCTTTTGAACACTTACAGATGAAAATATTTTCTTCTTCAATTCCTTTTATTTAATCTTCTCCTTCGGATCTAATATCTCTTTCTCCCTTTCAACTAGTTTCTTCTTCATCTCGTATATATCTTCTTGTTTTTTATTAATGATTTTATCCTTTAGATCAAGTTCAGCAATGAAGAAAATAGATAGAGATGACTTTGGATCATACATCACCTCTACAAAAAATGATAAATGTAACATCTTGTTCTTCCAAGTATTTAACCTTTATCCCCTTAGTATGTGATTATCGTGCAAAATGGCCATCTGTGGCATTTTTGTAATTGGGTTCAACATGGGTATGTTCGGCGTACACTTTGGTACTCTAGGCGTACCTGGTCTCACGCATGTACGTTGAGCGTACGCTGGTACACACGGTGCACACAGTTTGGACCAAACCCTAATATTTAGGGTTTGTGCACTGTATAAGCACCATTATTGCCCCAAACCCTTCTTCTTATCTGCCTCTATCGAAAAAATCGACCCTCTTTGCTAACCCGAAACCAATTTTGAGCATTTTGAGCTTTTGAGTGAGTTGTACGCATTTTTATTTGTGAAGGAAGATCATCAAAGAAGTGGCTTTGCTCTAAAGACCTTGGATCCAACATTTTCTCTTCATTGTGCTCCATTTGGAGGTATAAAGCTCCAACATTGACTCATGTTTCTCTAGATCTTGATTAAGCTTAGATTTGCATCCCTTTTGTCCCAAAACGTAGGTCTTTGTGAGTATAAGATACTCCAAAGCCTTTAAGATTTCCTTTAAGACACTTTAGGGTATTTGAAGTCATAAAAATGCAAGCTTGGATCTTGGTTTATCCCCATGAAAGAGTTATGGTGTAGCAAATGATTGCATAAGTGAGGTTTTGGTGTTGGAATCTTTGTTGCCATGAAAATGCATAAAGATTGCAACTTTATTGCCTTAGACGTTTTAATAAGCTCAAATCTGAAGATTATACTTAAGGTCTTAAGGCATTGAAACCTTAATGAGAATCTTGGACTTAGGGTGCGTACGTTGGGCGCAAAAGAGTGTATGCCGTGCGTACTACACCTCGACCCCTATTCTATCTCACATCATATGTTGTACGCAGGGCATGCAAGCTGGTACGCGGGGATTTGGTATAGTTCCAGAGCTTGGGCCATTCTTTTGGGCTTTGGATCACTAGGTTTTGGGCTTTTTAGGATGGGACCGAATGGGATGGGCAAAATGACCTTTTTGCCCCTATTTAGGTTATGAGGTTCGTCGGACCATTTATTATGGAATAAAAACCCGGATTATTAATTAGGGTTATTTACTTTCGGATCTCTTTAGTATGAGGAGCAGTATTAGCATCAACTCAAGAGTGTGGCTCGTATATCTTCTTTGGAGCTGAGTCTTCTCACCGTATTCTTGGGTCGAAGGCACCAATATCGGCGCATTATTGTATTATTTAGGATGATAGCTGATATGTGGCTTATATGTGATAGTATGTTGGGTTGAAATACACCGCATGGCAGAGCCCACTATTATATGTTCGGGATGAAATAGACCCCAAGACGGGGCCCACAATTGTATTATTGGATTGAAAGATACCCCAAGGAGAAACCCCAGGGTAGGGCCTATATGTGTTGATCGGGTTGAAATACACCCCAGGACGGGCCCCATATGTGTATATTAGGTTGGATTATACCCCAGGGTTTAAGCCCAACGAATAAACATATTTTTGGATTTTTTTTTTTAATTTTATGAAATAGAAATAAACATATTTTTGTATTTTTTTTAAAATTTTATGATTTTTGTTTGATTTTACTAATTCTCCCCCTAAATTTGTGCATAGAGGAAAAACATGAACAAATTTAACAAAAACAAAAGTAAAATACAAAATATACAAAATAGAAACTTTTGGGATCAAAGTTGTCAAGCAATTCATTGTCGTTTATCAGCTCACACCTACGTGTTTAGCTCTGGTCAATCACCAATATTGTGGTCCACTTAAACAGGAAGGATATTTGCAAATTGGACATATTATAACTGACAAGACATTGTGATTATATTCCTAACTAATATTCCTAAATAGACCATTTTGCTGATGACGACCAAGGATATTGTTGTCCACTTAAATTTAGAAACGAGTTCTACAGACAACCTTTAGTAAATTCAATTTTTAGTGCACTAAAAATGTGTTCCCCACTTCCCGACATACCCTAGCAATCAAGGAATTCCAAAGAGCTTTTTACTTTAGGTGAGTGCTCAATTATTTGAGAGAGAAGATAGATATAGAGATGCATATGTTGTATCCTAGGTCGGATGTCTTCCAATCACGCAGAGGGAACAACATATGACTAACATAGATAGAGATATAAAGATGCATATGTTATCTGTCGATCACGCAGAGGGGACAACATATGACTGACATAGATAGATAAAAAGAAGCATAGATAGAGATGTATAGAAATAGAGATGGATATGTTGCGTCCCAGGTCGAATCTTTCGATCACTCAAATGGGGCAACATATGACTGACAGAGAGGATAGGAAAGAAAAAAAATTCACACCGACCTACTTTATCAGAACCCCCAGTCACCCTATCAGCACCAGAATTAAGGAAATAAGTTTGTACGTCGAAGAAGTGTTGAGCCACAGTTCAAGATGATAAGTAACTTTAATGTATCTCACAAGCTCCCTTGTTTATCTCACTGCTCAATCTACCCGAGCGTCGTATGGTCAGTCCAAATGTAACTATCTAAGTCCAGATGAGTTCACATTGTCAAGTCCTTTCATTGTCAGCTATGTCTAGTCCTTTTGAATCCTTCGTGCCTACCAGCACATTGAACACAGAGTCTAAACAATTTAGCTTTATTGCATTACACGCATTTCATATTGTCCTTTAACACTACATTTCATATCACTTCCCTAAAACACTTACTAAAGAAGACATATTTTTGGAATTTCTAAGTTTTATGATTTTTATAATTTTTTTGTATTTTGATTTCTCCCCCGTAATTTGGGCATGGGGAAGAAAGAAAATAAAATAAATGCGCAAATTTAAAAATTGTCTTCAAAACAAATCATTTTAAGAAAAATTTAGAAGTATCGAGAAGAAAATTCAAACCGTAATTCACCAATTGAACTTGCATCCAGATGCTCTGAGAACAGCACACATATGCAACAACATATTCAACCTTAGTTGTGTTTCAATTTCGGAACAGATTCAAAAATTCTTCACATCGTTAAGTACAATCCCCATTTGTGATCCTCTTCTTTCTTCCTTTCCCGCAAAAGACACATACCTTCAATTAAAGTTCTGAATGTCGTGCAGTTGAGAGATGTATCCTATCATGTGCCTGGAACAGCCACTATCAACATACCGAAATTTGATGATATTCCTCCATAGCTGCTCCAGTACATAGTGCGGGATTAGTTGGTCTTTGGAACCCAATCCATTTTGAAACTAGGTTGACCTCTATCATCTACACAAGGTACTCTCTCCCATGACATATCCTGTTTATCAGACACAGAAGATAAAGAAATGTTAGAATCATTAGATGATGTCACACCCCCCCCCCCCCCCCCGACCAGACGGCGGAAACGTCCGGGGCGGGTGACTTCATCTTGTATTATCATCACAATGTACACAAATGAATCATATACAACATCATCATCATACATAAAATATAACAACTATCATAGTTTACATCAATGTGTTGGTCACAAATTACATCCCAAAATGTTAAATGTATGATGAAAGCAAAAATACAACAAAGGCCCACATTTCCTTGATGACCAACCTGATTAACGAGTCCCTGATAATACAAGTTATTCTGAAAAATGCCAACATATATAATGTTGGTGAGTTCATAAGCATATTTTTATGAAATGTTTTGTATCATTTTGTAAACACCATAAATCCGATATTTTCTGTAAAAATAGTTTGAGAGTTTTGTTTCAAATCTTGTATTAAAGCATGTGTGTTCCTGTTTTGACAGTGTATAAAGAGAAAGTTCCAGAAAATCCTATATTTTCTGTAGTAGGTAAACTGTAGTGTATAGTGTGTTTCCCAGAAAATCCGATATTTTCTATTTGTAAAAGAGTTGTGGTCTTAAAACCCTAAGACCAAAAAGTAGTGAAAGTATGATTTCGTAACACGAGTAGAGTATATGTATTTCCATAAATTTATTGAGTTGTTATTCTCCATGTGAGTCGTTATAGCCATGCTTGATGTGACTGATATGCCTGTCATGATGTTCTTCAGGCGTCGGTTTAGGTAATATATTTGTCACCCTAAACTGGCCTAGTCTAGCTGTAGCGAACAACTCATGTGTGGGGTGTCAACCCCGTATAGATCTATACACAAATTTTCGCTCTCCCTCCAGGAGACTATGGTTATAACTACATGACTTATGGTGTACACTTGGTAGGTACGAGTGAAGAAGTGTCTCACAAGAGCCTTAACTAAATTTATGCGAATAGTGTATCGGTGATAAATTTTCGCTCTCCCTCCACAAGAGCTTTAAATAATGTTTCGAGTATGTATTTTGACTACAAAGTATCGGTGATAAAAAGAATATATATATATTTGTTTTTATCAAAAATGTCAAAATATTTATTGTTATCGTGGATAACTCATTGTTACCCTAAAGTATTACGAATGATCCGAGTGCAATAGAATTTTCGGTAACGACCCGATTAACATAGAATGTGTCGTAAAGGCCCAATAAGAAAGTAAATGGGCATATAAGGCCCAACTATAAAAATATCTCCATATATGGCCTAATAAGCATGTAAATGAGTATATAAGGCCCAGTTAGGATAGGATTACCTTGTATGGCCCAATAAGCATGTAAATGGACTTATATGGCCCAATTACAGTAAAAATGTCGTAAAGAGTTCGTTTGTATCAAAATAATCGTTTTAGTCCAATAATGCTAAAAATGACATAAAATCCCCACTTTTATTAAAAATGACCATTTTGGCCCAACAAAACCGTATTTGACAATAAATGCCCACTTTTTGCCAAAATTGATATTTTTGGCCCATTAAAGCCGAAAATTTACAACCAATGCCTTTTTTTTTATTAAAAATGACATTTTAGGCGCCATAAGACCGTGATTTACCAAATAAAGGCCCATTTTATCAAAAGTGACATTTTTCGCCTATAAAACCGTGAATTGTCAAATAAGGCCCACTTTTATGAAAAATGGCACTTTTGGCCCAGAAAACCGTGAATTATCAAATAAGGCCCACTTTCATGAAAAATGACACTTTTGGCCCATAAAACCGTGAATTGTCAAATAAGGGCTCTTTTTATCAAAAATAACATTTTTGGCCCATAAAACCATGAATTTGTCAAATAAAGGCCCATTTTATCAAAAATGTCATTTTGGTCCATAAAACCGTAAATTATCAAATAAGGCCCATTTTTATGAAAAATGGCACTTTTGGCCCATAAAACAGTGATTTGTCAATTTAAGCCCATTAAAACCTAAAATGGCTCCAAAAGACCATTTTGTTTATCTTTATTGTCAAGTATGGCCCTTTTGTGTTATTTCTTTGGTTTGCAAGTAACTTTTACATGTCTAGTCTTTCTAACATTATACTCCCTCCGTTCCAAAATTATAGTCCATATTTCCTTTTTGGTTTGTCCCAAAATAATAGTCCACTTCTAAAAATAAATAACATTTTTACCAAAATACACCCTCATTATTACTTAACCAACTAAGCATTTAATGGAACATTAAATGCAAAGTAAGGACAAAACTGTCATTTTATTAAATAAAGTTAATGGTAATTAATGCTTTTATTAATATGTGTGTTTTTTGTCTATGGACAATAATATTGGGACGGAGGGAGTAAAAAGTTACATCAAGTAGTTTGTTTACAAATATCACCATGACTTGGAAGATATTTCGAATTTTATGAGTGTTTAACATGTTATCATGGCATATTAACACAACATAATCATGAAAAATACACACATTCATCTATAATACTAAGATTAACTACAAAACTAGCTTGTATTCTCCCCTAAAAAGGTAGTAAAACTCGAAAACAAGAGGGTATGAAGCTCACCTTAGGTTGATCGGTTTTTGATGAGGAAATGAAGGAGATTTTTGGCCTTGAATACTCCTTAGGGAAGAGCTTCGAAATTTAGATGGTTCTAGGAAGCTAGAACACGAAATGAAGTTATGTAAGGAAGTGTTCTTAGCATAAAATGGAGAGTAATAATTTGTGTATGATAACAACTTACCAAGAGGATGAAACTCTATGAAAACCTCTTGAAAACACACACCAAAGTCACGAAAATGGCAAGAGAAATGAGGGAATTGTCCTTGAGCTTGATAGGGAAATATGAGAGAGCTTGAATTAATTTTGAAGTAAAGAGTGGAGAGAGGGGAGGTCTCGGCCGATAATGAAGAAGGAAGAGGGAAAGAAAGCTTGCCTTGTTATATGGGAGGCAACATGCAAGTCCTAGATACATGGAAGACAATGCATGAATGTCTTCCATGTAATTATGAGGTGTCACACACACATTAACCCTTCATTAATCCCCATTTTTTTTATATAAAACCGAGAATTTGGAGAGGGGAGAAGGAAAAAGAATATTAGGCTTGGATTTAAGTGTAGTTGAGATTGCATTGGCCCATTAGGGATTTTTTGATCCATGTGGGCCCACTTACGGTTTTACGACTCAATGTGGTTAAATAAATGGGTTTTCGACCATAGAAACAAAGTGAGTGATTTTCGGCCCAATAAGGCCCATGAAGTGTCTTATGGCCCAAAATACTATTGCTTAATGAATGTAGGTCCAACTAGGTCCCAAAAGAGGATTCTTGGCCCAAAAGAACCAAGTTGAGGGGTTACTGGCCCATTAGGACCAATAAGAGAATCCTGGTCCAATAAGAGGTTTGAACCGGGAAGTTAGGGTTACAAGCCCAAAGTTGAGTGAATGCAGCGTATTGAATTAGGTTTAGAGCTTTCATGTGGGAGTTTTGACTTGAATTGTCATTTTTGAATGAACAACGTGTATAACATCAAGATTAGGGTTACAAAATACACCAGGAGTTATTTACACATGGAAAAAATTTCCTAGCCCTAAAATGCTAATTGTGACAGATGATTTGGGAGAGTGACCCTTTGGTACCCATCTGTTGTCAGTCTTAACTCATTTCTTATTTGATCAGATGGATGCCTTATCACTAGCTTTAGAACTTGAAACCGATCGTCAAGATGACTTCGAACTAACCGATCTTGCTCTAACAAAACCATCTCTTGAATTTGGCTTCTTATCCGACATTCTCTTCTTGACCTTGGGAGATTGATTATTGGCCGTTTTCGCGTTCCAGTCACCATTGCGTGAATGTGACCTCGAAGGATTTCTTTTGGAGAATCTCCCTCTTGGCACGTTCTGCCTACCTTGTGCATAGTAGGGAACATATGGACGATTTGGATAATTTCTCGCAATGTGTCCAGGTGTTCCACAGTGGAAACAAGTCTGTTTCTTCATGTAGAAGTTGTTTCTGCATGTCCCTGGTAGCGTGCCCATGCCTTGTCTCTGATTATTCCCACAAGCACACTTGCAACAAGAAGTCTGTTTTGCTTGTTTTGGTGGCCTGTATTTACCAACAACATGTTTATTAGAAGTAACAAAATTAGAAGCAAAAGGTTCAGAGTTCAAAGAGACATTGGTTTGACAATCAAGAGAATTAACAGAACTAGTTCTCCTTGTTCTCATCTTCCACTACTATACCTGCACATGAAATAGAAGCATTAGTATCGTTCACCTCAATACTCTCAGTTGGGCTAGATTGTTCTGTCTTAACTAAAGCTGGTACAGGGGGCAGGCCAAACTGAGCAGGCATCTCTATGTCTTTGGTTTCAAGGGGTGGGTTATAGTTATCATTGAAGGGAGGTGGAACATTGTGATACCCTAGACCCTTATTCTGATTATCTTTAAAATTTAATTGTTTTTCAATCATGGACACAACTACCTCACTTCACACATCAAATTTCTTAAAGTTAAATTCAGCATCTTTAAATTTAGGTTTCAATGCGTCAAGTTCGGCAGTTAATTTGACAATTTTTTCTTGAGCTTAATTATAGTGTTCACATTTATCGCTATATTCTGCTTTAATTATTTTTAGGTCTTTGGTTTGGGCCTCTAATTATACTATTAAGGGTTTTTGGGCCTTTCTGAGAGTGTATCCTTCATATTTAAGGCCCTTAACATCCCTAATTAATAAATCAAGTTGATCACGATAAAATTTAATTTTAGCTTCATTGGACTCAGAACATGAAGCTTCATTGACCTCCTTTGTACTGTTGTAAGAACTCATTGTTTACCAAAAAGAGATATGATTGAGTATCCAACAAAATTGCCCTTTTACTTGAAACCTCGAAAGTCAAACTTAAAAGTCAAAAGTCAAACGAGAAAGTCAAACTTGAAAGTCAAACTTGAAAGTCAAACTTGAAAGTCAAACTTGAAAGTCAAAAATCAAATTTAAAAGTCAAAGGTCAAATTTGAAAGTCAAAAGTTGAAAGTCAAACATGAAAATCAAACTTTTTGTCAAAAAAAATAACCTTAATCGAAAACAAAAGTTTCTAGATAAAAAACAAGAGTTTTAGATAAAAAACGTGACTTTTGGGCCGAAAAATGAGATTTTGGATCGACATTGCGAAGCCTCGTAATCCAACCGAGAAGACTCGGATCAAAATCTCTCAGACCGAATATGCGAGACTGAGAAGCGGAGACCAAGAACTGCGAGACCGAAAACGGTGAAGCCGAGAAGTCCGAACCGAAAACGTGCGAACCGAAAACTCTCGCTTCAGACCGAGAACCCTCGCCGCTAACCGAGAATGTTGTTGTGCCTCCGAGATCTGCTAGGGCTTGACCGATTCCGAAGCTGGCCGTTGAGATTTCCGAGGAGTCTGAAAGAGACCGAGGTTTGCCACCGAAATGTCGTAGATTTTGACCTAATACACCAAAAACTTGCCAAAAACACGATATTTTCAAATCTTTTATGCCAAAATCGATCAAAACTCCAAAAATATGAAGAACGCGAAGAAGAATGGCCAAAATTTTGTCAAAAATAAAATAAAAACACCAAGAAACTCCAAGAAAAAACCGTTTGCAATGACCCGTTTAATACTAATCCTTCGCTCTGATACGAATTGTAAATCCCCAAATCGCTATGTATCAATCAATTTCACTTGATGGTGCGGAATCCCAATCAAGTGAATTAGGAAAGACAAAATATGGAATAAGAACAAGATGATTAATCTTCAATGTACACTATTATAGATGAATAGTCGGGTACATAAGATTCACGATTACACTTGGTTTTGTCTCTGTTTCTCTATCAATCACGTTCTTGGCTTATGGCATCCCCCAAAATGCCCCACTCACTTTACAAGGCCTAAATAATATTATATATACCTAGACCTAATAACAAAGCCCAAGCCGAAAACCCAAACAAGCCAACATTAAGCCTAACCGAAATCACATGTGATTTCGGTCCAAACAACACCAAAACATGGTGTTTTCGGTCCTAGACCGAGAACTCTAATAGCTTGTGAAAAGCAAAGTATAAACCACAATTTATGGCCTAACAATCTCCCCCTTGGTTTATTGTTGGTTATCATTACGGATTTTCTACAAGATGAACATCAAATTCAGCCAATGCTCCTGCCCACAGCTTTTTATCAATGATAGTTGCTATCATGCCAGTGAACGCCTTTGCAGTAGGTTCAAACATCTCATTCTCCACCATAAGCTGATGTCTAGACAACATATGAATGTCATGCTCGCCAAATTTTAGTAAATCCCTTTGATCAACAATCCGCATCTCATCCCTTTTTGTCTTAATTACCACAGTTGTTGTCGCCTCATTATATACCCAATATAATAAATCATTTAGAGAACCATCAGGTATAGGATGAGAGAGAGGAATCTTTTTTTTTCTTTGTAGGAGGTCACATAACGTTTACCATGGTTTTGTTGGTGCGTAGATCGATGACACCCTTGACCTTTCTAACGAATGAGCACGCTGGCGACTCGCCTGTAAAGTTATGCTTTGATTTGTCTTCTAGAAAGTTTTTAAACGCCCATGCCTTGGGATCATTTGTAGGATTGTGAAAGGGAGCAATTACTAGATCTGCAAGATCAACCATAGTCCAAGACAAAAAATCAACCTTTTTGTCATAGTATTCAATATTTCCGTTCCTCCGTTTCACAATGTCACACCCCAAAACCGGAACGACGGAAACGTTCTGGGGTGGAGGACGTCATGTTTAGTATCACAAGTCATGCATCATAGTAAGCAAAGTAATGAACAACCATTTCATTAGAAAGAAGGTGTTTACAAATTTTGTTCACAAAACATAGAATACATAAGAAAATAACAATCAATACATGAAGCTATATTGCTCCATCTTCTAAGTTCCCAACACGAGTACCTGTCTACTAGGCTCCTGAGAATACAAGTTATTTGAAAGAGTTGATCAGCAATTAAGCTGGTGAGTTCATAAGATTTTAGTGATGTAAATAAATTATAAATTATGATTAGAAAAGTTCGCCAGTTCCTCTTAGAAAATCCTATATTTTCTACTTTGGTGAAAGATACGTAAAAATTATTCTACAATCCTTTCTACGAGTACTAAATGGATACAAGTGATATAAAAACTCAGAGTAAACAAACAATCGACTGTGCGCATCTGCCCTAACTCACAACCAAACAAGGCATAGGAAGTAAGGCGGATAGCACGCATCCCATTGTTTGTTAGATCATTGTTATATATAACTTTGGCGTGTTCACTTGTTACTCGTGGAGTTAATTGTAATGGTCCCCTTATATTTAATGAAAATATTCTTTAAGGAAAGCTCTTACTTCTTATAATAAAATGGTGACCACAGTGATTTCTTCTATAATCACTTAGTTTATACTGGCTATATAGGATCTGATATCGGATAGAGAGTTAATTGGGTGAATCTGCCCTAAGCCCACAACCAAACAAAGAACAGGAAGTAAGGCGAAAAGCACACATCCAACTATCTATTGGATATTAATGATATATAACCGTGATGTATAAACTAAAGTATTATAGATTTAATCACGTAGAGTCCTTTAAGTTTCTACCGGTTTAATAAAATGGATTAAACCCTTAACTGGTAAGTTTCTAGTTTTGCATACCCAAAGTTCTGATTTGGAAAATATGATCTGAACTAGAAAACTGTGCATTGACTCGGTGTCCTATGACTTGACCCATACCTGGTACCCTTATGATGACTCAATGTATACTGGACATATATATCTAGAATCGGATAGATAGTAGACTGGGTGAATCTGTTCCAAGCCCACAACCAAACAAGGAACAAGAAATGAAGCGGAAAGCACACATCCTATTACCTGTCGGATCCCATTGATATATATGTATCCTTTGATGTATTCATTAAGGAATCATAAGGTTAGCATTATGGTCCTTTCTACTAAACGTAGCCTTCTACCAAGGCATCAAATGTTATGGGTGTTCGTTCCTTGTATTAGTAGGTATTTTCCCAAGTGAGACTATCTTTAACTAAATATAGTTTATACATTAATGAATATGTGAGACGTTCACAAAGTAAATGTAATAGGGAAAATAATGTTTTACCTCAGCAGTGACGCTGCTGGCTATAAAGTAATAAAATACAGACTCCAGGTAGTATTAAATGGACAATACGCCTCGGGGAGTCTTAAGGTAATAACAACAAGGCTCCAGGTAGTATTAAGTGTACAATACACCTCGGGGAGTCTAAAGTAGTCTTTAGTCCTAAGTCGGCTAATTAAAGGTTTAAATGTGAACCCGTATGTAACTAGGAAGATATATTATGATATTCTATCACCTCGTGTCTGCTAGTCCTGGCACGTGAAATTTTACCAGTGTCAATGCAAACTCGGCAAGATATATTACTAGGTTTATCACCTCGTGCCTGCTAGTCCTGGTACGTGAAATCGTACCAGTGTCAATGCAAACCCGACAAGATATATTATTAGGTTTATCACCTCGTGCCTGCTAGTCCTGGTAGGTGAAATCGTACCAGTGTCAATGCAAACTCGGCAAGATATATTAATGTGATTTTTTTCCCGGTACTTAGTATGGTGTATTCCTCCCTGTTTCTCTTTATAGTGGGTTCTCTTTATATTATCATGTATTGTATCTAGCATGAACTGAATTTCTAAACTATACCTATTATAGTTTACTAATGCTGTCCTTGAACTGATATTGAAAAGACTCTTTTATCTACCAAGTTATGCCAGTACTTTAAAAGAGTTTTTGAAATGTCTTGACGACTTATAAATGACATAAGTAATCCTTTTGAAATATTTAAAACAAATGATTACACAATTATCATTGTATTCAACTTGTATTCCCCCCCCCCCCTTAAAACATTTAAAACAGTTAAAATATTCATTACGGGGTATGAACTCACCTGATGTGGGTGATTCAAACGAATACGCGCGTAAGGATGAGAAGTTCCACGAATGAAGTCCCGAGACTTAACGAGTCGATCCGGAGGCTTGAGAAAGCTCAAAATCACCAAGAACAAGTGTGTGCTCTTGGTGTTCTTGGTGGAATGGATGAAGATTTGAAGATATTCTTGAAGATCTAGGCTGAAAATCGGATGGTAGTTGAGAGCAAAATCGAGTTCTAGGCTTGGGAGGGTGAAAAGAGATGAAAGAAGGTTAAGTCCCTCCTATATACACGAGAGTGTGCTGCCAGGAGAGGGGTTAGTGGCCGCACACCCAGTGTGCGGCCGTACACTCCTGATGTTAGAGTGTAAGGCCCGGTTTTGATGCTAGAAGTGTACGCGATCCATTTCTATGTTCAAAGATTGAATGTACTGACCTTTGGACCTTTAAACGAACTCCAAATGAGGCTAAATGATAGCAGGAATGAGTTTGACACTCAGTCGACTTGACTGGCTGAACTTTGCAAAGCAAAAATTTAAAATTTTTCGGGTTGTCACATCATCCCCCCGTTAGAGGGAATTTCGTCCCGAAATTAGCTTTCTTAGCCGTACTACTGGGGGTTGTGCTCCTCTGGGTGGCAAAATACTCACTCGTAGACCTGGCAACTTTTCCCTGCTGTTCATGATAGGATTCATACTCGATACATCTATCATTACCTCACGTATACAAGTCGTATATGGTTAGGATTAGCTAGAAGGTCGGATGTGTGATTCTGCCCCAGGTCCACAACCAGACAAGGAACAGGAGATAGGGCGGAAACACACATACTAGATCTGTGTAATCAAAATCACATACCACCCTTGCGTATAAACTAAATAATGATAGGTGAGCGGTATTCGTCCTTAGCCTCTGTGCTCGAATTTGGTCTGATGGACGAGTGGTATTTCGGAAAGGTCTGAGGAATATACGGCGGCAAGGCTTCGGAGGACAAAGTACTCTTCGCATGAGTACTTCGGGGTTTAGAATACGAAAGGTAAAACTGAGGTTTAGGTCAGACTGTCGCTACTAATGACGAAAGTTCCGAGAGCTTGACGATCGAGGCGGTAGAAACGTATGAACTTAGTATGGTGAGGACCACGCCATTTCATGACGGATGTTAGCAACGGACTCTTTACTGAACAAAGTTTGGCCGATCAGAAAGAAATGTATGTTATACGATGATGTATCCCTAACGTGCTCGAAAATGTACTCTTAGTGAGCTCGACTATGCACTCTTAGTGCGTTCATAATGTACTTCTAGGGTGTTCGAAAAATGTACTCTTTGTAAATGTTCTAGTGCTTTCTGTTTTCCCTTTTATGTTAACACTCCTACGTATCGTACCGCGATGAGAGATTACATACAAATGAAAGTGTTTTGATATCTGGTGATGATACTTTATATCACGGTCCTCTTCGGTACCACTATGATCGCCCGTCATATACAAGTTATAAATATTTAAGATGAATAAGACGGTCGACTGAGTAACTCTACCTCAAATCCACAAACAAACAAGGAACAGGAATTAAGGCGGAATTACCCACTCTAAGTCTGCAACATCTTAGTTATGCACAACCCTGATGTATATGTTCAGCCATCATAGCTTCTCTAAACGGATCCTTTAGTTCTTTTGAATACTGTGACTTGTTCCTATGAGCGAGTTATTATAATTACTTTTAGGTGTTATCCCCAAGTTTCAATCTTATATAAATATAGATTAATTTTCAAAGCATTTACTAGGTCGAAACGTATCGCTGCTCGAAGGCGACTCCGAGGTCGATTCCCCTGCGGTAATCATCAGAATTCGTCCATTCGCTCCTGAGTTCTTTGTTATCGGGCAGTCCTCTTGGTAGTGTCCAGTCTCACCACAGCCATAGCAGGCTTGGTTTTCTTCAACTCCGGGGACTTGGGAGATCGGTTGAGCCGGTGCCCTGCAGAAACGGACTGTGTGTCCTTTTCTATGGCAGTTCAGACACTGCATTTTCCGTCATACTCTGGTGTGGTGATAGATGCACTTCCCACACTTCGGAAGAGTTCCAGCATATCGATTGGCATGTGCTGGAGTAGCAGGTGTTGTGGCGGTGTACATAGTACTCGTTCGTTCCTCCTGCGGGGTGTCCTGTGTTGTTCGCTTCTTCTTCCCCTTGTTCTCTGACTCCTGTCCATAGTCCTCTTCCCTTGATGGCTCGGGAATCGGGACTTCTACGTCATGATGCACTTTGTGGTCGATGAGTAGCTGGGCCAGGCGTTTGGCACTATCGAATGTGGCTGGTTTAGAAGACAACACATTTCCTTCCCTTTTTAATGGACTCCTGCTTCAAATTTGCGATCTCTTGTTTAAGCTCAAAAATAGTTTGTGCAGAGCCTTCATCAATGCCATGCCCTAAGCAAATATAAATTTCCTTCCCTTTTGATTGAGGAATGGAATCTTGAAAGGCAAGAAGCTTGGCCAACTTAAGAGATACTACATCGTGCTCTGGAGGTAGTGGAGCAGAATAACTTCCTAAAGCAAAAGTTTCCTCATTTGCTACGAAATTAAATTCATCGACAAAATTGAGGCTCTGAACGTCTTGATGAAACTGGGCTGATTCAGCGATTGGACCTTGAACATCTTCTTGAACCTGGGCTGGTTCAATGATTGGGCTTTGACCAACTTCTTGAACCTGGGCTGGTTCAACTATAGAAACAGATTGTTGTACTAGCTCAACAATAAGCACTCCCAGCCTTGGTTCTCTCCATGTTCGCTTCTTTGGCATCAGGGAGGCATTTGATTCATCTCTATCACTCTCAGAAGGAGATTTAACAGTAACATAAATTGCTTGAGAAGGCTTCCTTGCAGTAGACTGTAGTTCTTTGATAAGTGCATCCATCTGTTCTGGCGTTGGAATATTTGGCTGCCTGAAAATATTGATTTCAGTTTCTTTCTCAGCCGAGGTAATCACAGCTTCATTGACTGGCTCCTTCGGTGGAACAAACAAACAAGAACTTCTATCATTAGTATCATCAGAGTCATCCTAGTTGAGCCTTGTGTTCTAAAATAAGGTGTTTTTGAGTGCTTTGGAGTATGCATGGTGTACCTTGGAGAAGAAGGAAATACTGGGAGAAGTGTTGGTTGCATTGGTGCTTGTATATGTAGACTTTGTTCACCTTGATCTATCTTCTAGAGGTATAAAGTTTGAATCTTGAAGATATTTTTTTTAGATCTAACTAGTTTTGGATGTTATGAGCTTTTGGTCATTTTAGTGCATAATGTTTAGATCTTGAAAGTTTGTGACCTTGTTATGTTTAGATGTACTTAATGGATTAAGTTGAAAAAGATGAACTTTTGGGTCCTTTTGAGACTTAAGGACTAGATCTTGTTTGTTGGTGTTGGATTAGGTGTCTAAGTCCATAACTATAGTTGGTACGTACTTGACCCGATAGTAGCATGGTCCTTTTGGTTGCCTATACCATAGCAAATTGACTGGATGAATAATAGAGAAAGAGGTTAATTATGATTTATTAATATATTATAGGAATAATATATTAAAAGACAAATCATATAATTTAATTAATAATGGTCAAGAATTAATTTAGAATTAATTTAGAGGTAAAAAGAGATTAATTAAATTAAGGAGACTGATATTGTAATTATAAGATAATTGTAATATGGGTTATGTAATCCTAAAAGAAGGAGGTGGACGAAATCCATGTGGAAGCCCACATAGAAATCGTCCATACGAAGGGTTCTGGAAGGATCCTATGGGCTGCTTAAGGCTTAAGCAACCAGATTAGGTATTTGACTGAAACCCTAACTGCTCAGCTGTATATAGAGCCCTTGGGACTCCTATTTTCGGCAACCAAAATCCCTATAAGGATCTAAGAGCCAAAAATTAGTATCCCTAGCCTCTCTCTCTAACATTCCTCCATTGCTATTGGTATTTGTGATCGATTAGAGGTATTACACTTGTGATACAAAAGCTCTCAAAGTTTGAAGATCAAGCTACAATTGAAAGGTAACATCGTAACTATGTATTAGATGTAGATTTCGAGTTTTTCTATGCTAAATTATGGTTTATAAGCTTTGGATGATTATTTCATGTACAATTAGAGAAAACTAGGTCAAAAGTTTTAGGGTTTGCATGTGCACCATATGATTGTCGTTATGCTCAAAACCCTTCAGTTAGGACCATTCTAATTGCTAAATTTGGAAACTTTATCCATTATAAAGCTATTATGAACTATAAAAATGTGATCTTGGCCCTTCTCTCCATTCCATGCAAGAGTTATGATGTCTTATTGGGTTAAGAACTAAGGGTTTTAGACATTAAGCACTTTATAGCCAAGCAAAGTCATAAAGTTGGAAACTTTATGACTCAGGACATCATTTTGGGCTTGGATATGAGTTTTGGATGTAAGAACTTAATGGAATAAGCTCTTAATGGAGTTTTGGAACTAGGATAAGTACGCTGGCCATACACGGTGGTCCGTTGCACGTACTCGGTCAGCGCCCCGCTATTGGTCAACATCAGAGTATGTTGGGTGTACTCTTTTAGTACGCATGGCGTACTCTTCTAGGAAGAAATATTGACTTTTGGACCTTGACTGTTGACTTTGAATTTGACCACTGTTGACCAAGTTTGACCTAAGGGTATTTTGGGTTATCTGGTTAATTATTGATTAACATTGTATTTATTGTTAGTTGGCGCGAGGTTATATAGTTTGGCGGTCCAAGCAGTTATATGATTATCAGCGGATGGAGGTGAGTTTTCCTCAGTGTACTTACGGGTCGTAGGCACCAAGGTCGGCCCATTGGATTGATATCCTACTATTCACAGATATGTTGAGTATGGCATAAATGTGTATGATTATGCTAGTTGTCGATATGTTAGTCTAGTAAATCTGTAGGATTAGCTATGATCCTGTCTGCCTGATTATCTGTTTACGTTTGTTACCTGTTGTTGTCACACCCCCGGACCAGGAGGCGGAAACATCCGGAGGTGGGTAACTACATTGTGTAGTACCATAACAGTTGAATATTAATGAAACACAGCAAATCCAAACATCATACATTAATATAACCAACTTACATTGTTTTACATCATGTATTTGCTCTCAAATTACACAAAAGAGACATTAGTAAGTAAATTCCAAACTACAGCAAAATAATCTAGAATCTGCGATCTATAAACTTGCTTACTGATTTCCTAAGAATACAAGTCGTCTGAAAAGTGTTAACATATAATATGTTGGTGAGTTCATAAGCATTGTTATATAAAAGTTTGTAATAGTTTAGAAACCCAGAAAAATCCAATATTTTCTGTTAAAATAGTTGTAGTCTTGTTTCCATATCAAGTATAGTTGCGTGTGTGCTTTAGTTTATCATCTTTCGAAATTGTATGAAATCATTTTCCCCAGAAAATCCCATATTTTCTTATATACAAAAGTGGTGGTCTTAGAACCCTAAGACTTGTGTAATAAAATTTCATTTGAGGTATCCAAACCATAGATGATTATAAACAAAAGGTGTGATCCGGGTAAATTTATAAATAATATTGTTATATTCTAAGTGAGTCGTTATAACCATACTAATATCACGGAGTGCCTATCTTAACGCTCTTTAGGCGTTGGTTTTGTTGAAGACATTTGTCACCCTAGACTGGTCTGTCTAGCTGTAGTGAACAGCGAAGGTGCGGGGTGTCAACCCCGTATAGATCTATACACAAATTCCCGCTCTCCCTCCAGGAGACTCTGGTTATAACTCTTATAGGACTTTAGATGTACATTATTATATAGCTACGGTGAAAGTGCGTCTCACTAGAATCCTAACAGATATTTAGGCTAATAGTTGAATTCCGTTATTTATTTAATAAATAACATTAGTTGTGCTCGTTGACTAGATATTTTGTTTTCGTTTCGTTTCTTGAGAATAATCCACTTTGAATCATATTTGTCAAAAATGACCCAATAGTATCGATGTGTCAAAAGTGGCCCTTCTTTTTATAAATTATCAAATAAGACCCACATTTGTCAAAAAGTGTCATGAGTGATCCAAAAATACTAGAATTGTTGAAAAATGACTCATTTCTTCTAAAATACTCATTTAGACTCGTATTTAAGAAAATGTCCAAAATGGTCCTTATTTATTTAAATAATTCCATTTTTGGTTCATTTTAAATCAAAATGTTCAATAATAACTCAAATTTATCCAATGTTTCAAAAATGACTTTATATATATATATATATATATATATATATATATATATATATATATATATATATATATATATATTCTTGGCCGAAAATGGTCCAATATAATATAATTTTCATAATTTTACATCTTCAAAATTTTATGTCTAAAATAATTGTTTAAACAATTTCTTGAGTTAAACTTTGTGGTTCTTGACATATAATATGTGAACAAATTACTCATAAGAGTGCTAAGATTCTATTTTTGTAACTTGTTATGTGAGGTGAGTTCAAACTATTGAGACTTTAAACAAATCTCGAGTTTTTGGTGTAACACATAGCCTTATCTACCTTAAACACATATAACATACATGCATAACAAGCAAATATACCAATATTTCACAAGACCTTTGACTTGTATCCTCCCCTAAAATAATGGAAACTCAAAAATAGGGGTATGAAGCTCACCTTGTGTAGAGGAAAGGTGTGGTTGATGAGATGATATGAATATTTGGAGACTAGAACACTTGAAGTGTTGGATGTATTCCTTGGAGATTTTGTTAGCCTAAGGTTATTAACACATGAATTTTATGTGTGATCAGAAAGAATTTCAACAATTAAATGTACGAAACATTTAGCTAGGCATGAATTACTTACAAGAAACTAGATGGAATGGTGAAGAAAATGGTTTCTGAAGCTTGACTTGAGTTCTTGGAGAGTTCACGGAGTTCTCAGAAAGTGAAAGTGAGTTTGGTGAAATGACAAATGGGGTTTACGTTCTTCATAAGGAATAGAGAATTGATGGGATATTCACTTGGATTATTGATGGGTAATGTCTTATTACTAGAGGGTAATACATGTTTTACTGAGATTTGTATGGGGAAATGGCGAAAGACAACTGTAAACACCTTTGAGATCAAAAGGGTTCACGGCCTAAATGGGTTTTTCACAAGAGTTTATGGCGAAATGGTGATCCCTTATGGAGTTCACGACCAAGATTCCTCCCTTTAAAGGTGTTCACGGTCAACCCTTATTCCTTAAGGGTCTTCACGGTCCTTCCTTTGATGTTTAGGGTGGTTCACGGTCAAGACTAGGTGGCTTAGGGTGGTTCACGGCCAAAGTGGCCCACTAAGAGTTGTTTACGGCCAACTATGGCCCAAGGAAAAGGGTTTATGGCCTTAAGAGTTTCCTAGGGAAGTGTTCATGGCCTTAAAGTATACGAACTCTAATATATTAGCTTTATTGTTTTTGTGCTCAATATTTTGACGTAAATCCAAGATCATATTTGATTGCATTGATCAGAAAAGTTTAGGGTAGTATAATTCCCACAAATTACATTACCATATCATAATACTAGTATAGTTATAACTTTTACATGTACAGAACTCCTTTGACTTGGTCTTTGGACCTGAAAATTTCTAGTTGTGACAACATCCCCCCGTTAGAGGGAATTTCGTCCTAAAATTCTTTCAAAAGCTACTCTTAGGAACTAGCGAAAAGGTGAGGGTATTTTTGCATCATGTGAGCCTCGTGTTCCCATGTGAATTCAGGTCCGTGCTAGGCATTCCACCTTTCACAATGGGGATGTAGCTTTGTTTTGTGCGCTTAACTTCTCTATCCATAATCTCGATAGGCTGCTCAACGAATAGGAGGTTTTCGTTCACTTCAATCTAGTCTAGTGGAACTACGAGGGTTTCGTCTGATAGACACTTCTTTAGGTTTGACACATGGAATACAGGTTGTACATTATTGAGTTCTGAGGGTAGTTGTAGCTTGTAGGCTACCGAACCGATCCGGGCAAGGTTCTCGAAAGGTCCGATGTATCGTGGGTTTAGCTTTCCCCTCTTTCCAAACTGTATCATCCCTTTCCAAGGAGAGACCTTCAATAGTACCTGATCCCGTACTTGGAACTCCAGAGGCTTTCGCCTTTTATCAGCATAACTCTTTTGTCGGTCTCGCGATGCTTGGAGCCGTGCTCTGATTTGGACTATCTTTTCCGTTGTTTCTCGAATAATCTCGGGTCCGGTGAGTGTGCTGTTGGGAGTTTGCCCTTTTTCTAGCTGGGTGTCTCCCACCTTAGCCCAACAAAGAGGTGATGTGCATTTTCGACCGTACAAGGCTTCAAATGGAGCAACTCTTATGCTCGTATGGTAGCTGTTGTTGTACGAGAATTCGATTAGGAACAAGTGGGTATCCCAAGATTTGCCAAAGTCTATTACACATGCTCGGAGCATGTCTTCTAGCGTCTGAATGGTTCGATGGCTTTGGCCATCAGTCTGGGGGTGGTAGGCAGTGCTCATATCCAGTTGAGTTTCCAAAGCTTTCTGGAGCGACTGCCAAAATCGAGAGGTGAATCTACTGTATCGATCAGAGATAATAGATAGGGCTACTCCATGTAGTATCACCACCTCTTTCAGGTATATCCGTGTTAGTCTTTCCATCTTGTACGTCTCCTTTATTGGCAGGAAATGGGCGGATTTGGTTAATCGGTCAACAATCACCCAGATAGCATCCAATCCGTCTGTTGTCTTGGGTAACTTGGTTATAAAATCCATTGTTATCCTTTTCCATTTCCAATCGGGTATTTCAGGTTGCTGCAGTAGACCCGAGGGCTTCTGATATTCCACTTTAACATTGGAACAAGTGAGACACATGCTCACGTAAGTGGCAATCTCCGCTTTCAAGTTCGGCCACCAATAATGTTGTTTGATATCCAGGTACATCTTATCAGAACCCGGATGGACAGAGTACCTCGTTTTATGAGCTTCATTCATTATCACGTCTATAAGGTAATAGGCCCCGTCCTTTTTGACCCTCAGAATCTTTTCCATTCCACGCAATGCCTCATTTGCGACGTTTTCTGGTTTCAAGACTTCCCGCTGAGCCTCCTTGATTTGTGAATACAAATGGGAATGGATGGTCATCGCCATTGTCTTTACTCGGAAACCCGAGTACTCCTTTTTGCTTAAGGCATCGGCCACTACATTAGCCTTGCCTGGGTGGTACTTGACCCATCGTCGCTGTCTCATGTTTAGTTCTTTTTGATTCAGGATGTGCTGGAGGCTCTTGTGGTCTGTGAAGATGGTGCACTTCGTACCATATAAGTAGTGCCTCCAAATCTATTGGGCGATGACTACAGATCCCAGCTCGAGATCATGGGTGGCATAGTTTGCTTCATGGGTCTTTAGTTGCCTGGATGTGTAAGCTATCACCTTTCTGCGTTGTATAAGCACACAGCCTAACCCTTGATTTGAAGCGTCGCAATACACTACGGAATCTTCATTCCGCTATGGCAAAGACAACACTGGAGCACTGCAGAGTGCTTACTTTAGGGTTTGGAAAGCAGCTTCTTGTTTATCATTCCAGTTAAAAGGTGCACCTTTCTGGGTTAGAGTGGTGAGAGGCTTGGCGATTTTGGAGAAATTTTGAATGAACCTTTTGTAATAACCAGCAAGGCCCAAAATTTGTCGGATTTCTGTTGGTGTTCTTAGGATTGCCCAGCCCTCAATAGATTTGATCTTGGTAGGGTCTACATGTATCCCTTATTCACTGACTACGTGTCCGAAGAATTCCACTCTACGAATCCAGAACTCGCATTTGGAGAATTTTGCGTATAACTTCTCCACTCTCAAATTTCCCAAAATCTGCCGTAAATGTTGGTTGTGCTCTTCCTTACTCTTAGAGTACACGACTATGTCATCGATGAAAACAATCACGAAGTTGTCAAGAAATGGGCGGCAGACTCGGTTCATCAGGTCCATAAAGGTTGCGGGTGCATTCGTTAGACCAAAGGGAATGACCACGAATTCAAAATGTCCATAGCGGGTTTGGAAATAAGTTTTGGGAATATCTTCTTCTCAGACTCGTAGTTGGTAGTATCCGGACCTCAGAACTATCTTGGAGAAATAGCTGGCTCCTTGAAGCTGGTCGAACAGATCATCGATCCGAGGGAGTGGATATCGATTCTTGACAGTAACATTGTTTAACTCCCAATAATCGATGCACATTCTGAAAGATCCGTTTTTCTTTTTGACAAACAGGACCGGAGCTCCCCAAGGTGAAAAGCTCGGCCTGATGTGTAACATTGTGATTTTCACCATAATTTTTTTTTCCTTTTTTAAAACATTAATTTAACAGAATATGTTAGCGGAAGACTTAGTTTTAATTCAAAACATTTTCAAAACCGCAACGTTACTTCAAAAATTCAAATATAATTTCAATCTGTTTAAAACGTGAACAAAAGTACACTAAAGTAAATAATCAAAAACGTGTCTAAGAATGGTATCGTTAATATAAAACTACTACTCATAAGAACCCCTCTCACCAAGGTCAATCTTCTAAATTGTCTGCACCAATCATAAGGCACAAAAGAGAAAAGATACAAGTGTCAGCCCCTGCTGAGTGAGTTCATAAAGTTGCACATAAAACATACAAACCCCAAATGGGCAATCATTCATTTTATGATGAAGTATAGAAATGATAGATAAGTATCACTTAGAAAACAACCGCATACCATAATTATTTAATCACATATTCAACCACGTACATGCATATATGTTTAACCACAATTCTACAACATAACATATATGATCAACCAAATACCACATAAGCAACCACATAGCATATAAATAATCACATTTCATATATAAGAAACCTTTAATTGTTCAACCTTTTATTAATAACCAACCTTTGTTATATATTCAACCTTTTAATATGCAACCAACCTTTTGTTACATGTTCAACCTTTTATTATAACCAACCTTTGTTATATATTCAACCTTTTAATATGCAACCAACCTTTTGTTACATGTTCAACTTTTTATTATAACTATCCAACCGATTGATAGAAAAGTGTCCTTTAGTGCTACCTAACCCAAGAGAAACACCCCGTTCATTACTTGTGTGCACGGCCAGCCGAATGCTCTAAGTGGCTCATGACTTCCACCAGAAACACCAATCCTGTGAATCCACTTTCGCTACTCCGACTTTGCAGAGTACAAGTACCTCGCGGTGTCGTTCAGGATCGGTACAAACGGTGTCAATTCTACCGATACACCTCCCGATTCCCACATGATGTTTGCGCTGGCCGCGAAATAGGGACCAACATCACTCTACCGCACGAACACCGAAGTGCCCGCAAACCATGTGTCACACAGTCATTTAGAAAGACCGGCAACTAACAACCGATGTGGCTATAGCTCTTCCTATATGTACTCTTTCAACCTAGTAGGCACCCTCAATGATCCGTATAAGGTTTTAGGCAAAGGTCATCAAACTACCCAAACCCACTACGCATAACCCCGCAATGTCATTTATACATTAAGTAAAGCATGTAATGCATACCATATAAATGTGTATTAAACATGTGTATTCATAACCAACACATCAAAACACAACCATACATCATATTTCAAGCAACTTAAGCTAGCATGCTATATACATCAAGTTCATCAAAGTGTAAGCAACATAGCAATTTGGTCATAACATGACATTAGCACAAAGCATATATCAGCATCACAAATATCGTATCATCATCAAGCACAAGTAATGTCATGGTCATCCTAAAGTGAATCAAATCACCATCTACGGATTGTACGTTTCAATCATGCAACCTTAGTGAGTTAAAACTATGAACTCACCTTTAGCCTTGTAGAAATCTTCCTTCTATTCCAAGTCTTAAACTTACTTGAAATTATCAAGGCCCCACCTAAACACCATACATAACAAGCAATTAACAAATAAAGTATATGTTTCAAAAATACTATATTATTCTATCTTTTATATTATTATTTTTTTTATAATTTCCCAGCCCGACCCCCGTTCAGTGTTTAATTCATAAAACAAAATCCGTAACTCCGATTGAGCTGATTCGGGATTTTATGAAAACTAGACTCGATTTCCTACAACTTTTCTCTTGAGATCATTTCGTAACTCAGGCCTGAATGACGTCTACAGGCCCCGGAAGACAGGTTAATGTTGCTGTGGAGACTCCGGACATTTACCAAAAATCACCATTTACTTTAAGATCAATACATGTGGTGAAATTTTAAACATGTAATTATATTATTAATATAATCAGAAACTACAAGATTAAAAATGGTGATAATTATGAGATCTAGTATACTAAGTCTCATGTGGTTTAATAATAAGTTTTGCAAAAGTTAAGTTGCATGGTGCAATATCTCCTTGTTTCGTCCTGCATGGTTTCTCCCAAATTAATAAAATGGAAAACTTCATTTTTTATTGTTTTTATTAAGTACTTTCATTTATTACGTAACCATCACAACAAGTTCAAAAGACTAAATGTCAGGATTAAGTATCTCATCTATGATCCATATTTTATTGTATCTAGTTTTTATTGTAAAATTGTGGTTTAGAACACACTAGGTTATCGCAGTTCAAGGTTAAGCAACAGTCATATGTCAAGAATCCCATTTGATCAGATACTCGATCAAAGGTACATAAACAAATGAAATTGACTATGCACATGAGTTTATTGATGCGGTTTGGGTGAGATAAAAGGGTTTATTCTATCCCGCTGCTTTACTGTTGGATCAAGGATGTCCAAGAAAAATAAAACGCAGCAGCGCAACGATGCCTAGGGACAGATTATAATAAAATGCAGCACGCCTTTTTTTTATGGATACTTACCACGAATTTCAACTCCCGTTCTTGCTGCTAGATGATAGTTCAAGGCTTACGAGATTTGGGTTCGGTTCTCACAGCTTCAATGCATCACTAAAGAAAAACCCGTCGGCCTCCCCTCAATTCTCTCCGACTTCCTCTCTCGCTTCACTGTCTCTCTCCCTTCGTGAAGTAGCAGCCCCAAAATACGAATATCGACGACATATTTATTTTGGTTAGAATGCATAGGATGTAACCGAAGGGAAAAAAAGAGAGCGAGGAATCGACGGAGGTTTCAGACTTGAAGGTATCATGTAATTGTAATTCCCAAATTACACTTACAGTCCCTTGTCTTCCCTTTATTAATCCATAATAAACCCATTCTTAATTTATTTTAAAGTTTCATATTTTCTAAAATTACATTCTAACCCCTCAACCTTTACAATTTTTACATAAATTATATTTACTCTAAATACTCCCACCGCAAATTAATTAGTTAAATTATTTCTTCTTAATTGTTGTGTAATTCTTTTATATATTAAATAACACCATTTTTAATTAATTCATTTCATTATAAAACCTTAAAACCAAAAATCATTTGCATAAACACTTATTCGAATAACGGACGTTGATGTCGCCGACGGAAGTAAATTTGGGTCGTTACATGATGAATCCTTTGTATAGAAGTTCGCTCAGTTGGCTAGATAACTCTTGCATTTCGGCAGGAGCTAACCTGTAAAGTGATTTGGCGATTGGAGTGGCTCCATGTATGAGATCGATTCGGAACTCAACCTGACGCTCGGGGGGTATTCCTGGTAAATCCTCGGGAAATACGTCTGGAAAGTCGCGTACTTCTGGAATATCGTTGATGTTTTTCTCCTCCTTTGTTTTATCCACAACATGAGCGAGAAATGCGTGATTCTTCTTATGCAAGCACTTTTGTGATTTGATGCAAGAAATGAGTCGAAGGTTTGTTCCAGGTTTATCACCATAAACTATTAGGGTTTCATTGTTGGGTAAGTGAAGGTGAACTGCCTACTCGTGACACATAATTTCGACATAGTGGGGGCTCAACCAATCCATGCCAACAATCACATCAAAGCTCTTAATACTAACAAGCATCAAATTGATTGGAAAGGAGTGATTATTTAGTGTTAACATGCACCCTATGTAGATATCGTCGGTTGATTTTGTTTTACCATTGGCCATTTCGACCGCAAAAGTTTCGTTCAATTTTTGGGGATTTTGATTGAGTAGGTGTTTGAATTTTTGACTCACGAAACTACGTTCAGCCCCACTATCAAATAAAATGCACGCATAAGAGTTGTTGAGGGAAACGTACCAGTCACTACAGTTGGATCTTTCACCGCCTCCCCTTGCCTCATCGTTAGGACTCTTACTGTGTTTTGATTGTTGTTCTTGGGGAAATTGCGCTTAAAATGGCCAGTTTCTCCACAGCCGTGACATGCACGGCTGGCTCCTTTATTGTTGTCGTTAAGTTGTTGGCTTTCCTGCGGGGGCATCCTGCAATATCGGGCAGTGTGCCCTCTTCTATTGCAATTCATGCATTGGAAGTCCTTGCATGCCCCGGTATGGTGGTAACTGCACTTGTCACATTTTGGATTAGAACCTATGTATGACCTTGCAGGTGCTGGTGTGGTTGTGGCTGGGGCGAATGGAGCTGGTGCGACTGGAGTGGTAGCAGCGTGGACTGCTACTGTCTGTGGTTTCTTGGACGACCCTGAATTTTGTCGTCCTTTTCATTTGTTCACCCATTTCTTTTTGTTACTTCCTTCTTTCTTGACCTCACCCTCAGTAGTTTTGGTACCTTTCTTATTGCCATGATCATAAAGCTTCTTAGCTAGCCGTTTTGCACTGTCAAAAGTCTATGGGTTTGCGGCAATCACATTTCCTTGGATTGGAGATGTTAATCCCCAAATGAACCGGTTAATCTTCTTTCCTTCTGAGGTGATCATACCTGGACACAGGAGCGCTAATTCACTGAATCTTGAGATGTAACCATCGATGTTTGAGTCTTGTACTACAAGGTTCCATGGTTCCTGCTCGAGTTTCTATACTTCCCCACGGGGACAATATTCGGCCATTAACAGCTCCTTGAGTTCCTCCCACGGCATGGCATTTGCCACTGGGAGTGTCATAGCCTTAATATGACTATTCCACCATGACAGTGCTTCGTCGACAAACGTGCAAGCTGCAAATTTCACTTTACTCCCCTCAGGGCATTTGCATATCTCAAAAACCGACTCGGACTTTTCTATCCATCACTTCAAGGCTATGACTCCTCCAGTCCCGTTGAATGTGCAGGGCTTTGCATTAGAAAAGTCCTTGAGGTACAAACCTTTGCAAGCCCTTGATTCATCCCTTGGTGGGAGCTTCCTGTTCCTTGGCCATTTCCACCACCATTATTTTCGGTTTGAATGTGAGCCAAGGCTGCCGTGACTGCAGCTGATACTGTTGCTTGAAAAACAGCAAAGTTCATTTATGGCGGAGGCGGCGGCGGTAGTGTTGTGTTGTTATTTTTGCGAACCGCTCTCCTAGGCATCTTCTGTCATGGAACAGAGGAACGATGAGTATATAATGATTTCGGTTATTGGTGATTGTTTGGGGGTTGTGGTGATTCGGTTATGCTTATAATTGAAACCATGCAATATTAACCAATAATAGAAAACATAGCATATAACATCACAAATAAAACACAAATCTGTTTCATTAACGATAATGTCTTAGTACACGCATGAAAATTTGCCTTCGAAAGGCGTTCGGTACATAGAGGAAGTGAAATCTGCTAACATAATGACTCTACGGGGAGTGTGGTTACTTAATTTTTTTAGAGTTAACCCTAGATTCATAAGCAAAAAGGGAGTTCCATCAATAACGGCAGCAAATAGAGCAGATCCTACTTGTGGAGGAAAGAATCTGGTGGTGCTGCTGAGGATGAGGATGCGCCCTGAAATTCGGCTAATCGACGCTCGGCGATGCGTACTCTTTCCTCAAGAGCAGCGTGTCGCACCTGATACTCTCTTACCTCTGCTCGCGCAGCGGCAAGATCTTCAATCAGACGCTCCATCGGAAAATAGTCTCTCTCAAGGTCCTGGATACGAGCATTCGCTTGATCCGAGGCAGCTCGCATTTGCACCATCTGGTTGGCGGTCACTTGAGCTTGGTCGCCAATATCTCCGATTCGTCGAACCACGACTGGGAGAGCGCGGTCAGCGGGTCCTCCTTGACGAAGATCGTAAAATCTTCGATCTATCCCATAAGGAGGTTGCTGTTGTTAATGGCTGCTCTATCTCTCGATGTCAAGGCCCAGGGAGGTATAGGACCATTGGGGACCTGACGATGTGGTGGTACCCTATTGACGTAGGGAGGGTCGATGACTTCAGACTCGACGTCCGACACGTCATCCTCTTCTTCTTATTCATCCTCCTCCTCATTGATATCCTCTTCTTCAAGTTCTTCCATAGGATCTTCTTCTGCGTCTTCTTTGATCCACCCTCCATTTCACTGGTTAGGGAAACAGGGATCGCGTGGAAAATGAAATCATTCCATGTCGTTTGTACGAGAATAGGAGCATGAGAAGGGTGCAAGAAGTTTCACGAAAAGACAAAATACTCCTGTAGTATTTTTAATTGTTTAGGTTTGGTTACTTAAAACTTTTGGATAATTAGTTGGTATGTTTTAGATTCATTGTCCACCACGCTTATTCCTAAGCACATGTTGGCCTTATTTTGAACAAGTATAGTTGATCAGGCTATATTTGTTCCCAATACGATTACATAACTACCCGAGTTTAAATCCGATGTCCAACTCTTCTATAGACTTTTATTTGTTTGATTGATAGGATGTTCTTTCTAACATGTACACATGCTTGTATTCTTTTAGTAAGAGTAGTTTAGTGCCATTGTATTTATAGTTCTATATCTTGTATGGGTAGATATACTAGTTCACTATAAACAATGCTCTGATACCAATCTGTCACACCCCCGGACCAGGACGGCGGAGACATCCGGAGGCGGGTGACTTCATTGTGTAGTACCATAACAATTGAATATAAATGAAACATAGTAAATCCAAACATCATACATTAAGCTAATCAACTTACATTGTTTTACATCGTGTATTTTTTCTCAAATTACACAAAAGAGACATTAGTAAGTAAATTCCAAACTACAGCAAAATAATCCAGAATCCGCGATCCATAAACTTGATTACTGATTTCCTGAGAATAAAAGTCGTTTGAAAAGCGTCTACATATAATATGTTGGTGAGCTCATAATCATTTTTATATAAAAGTTTGTCATAGTTTAGAAACCCGGAAAAATCCAATATTTTCTGTTAAAATAGTTGTAGTCTTTTTTCCATATCAAGTATAGTTGCGTGTGTGCTTTAGTTTATCATCTTTCGAAATTGTATGAAATCATTTTCCCCAAAAAATTCCATATTTTCTGATATACAAAAGTGGTGGTCTTAGAACCCTAAGATCTGTGTGATAAAATTTCATTTGAGTATATCCGCATAAATTTCTAAATAATATTTTTATATTCTAAGTGAGTCGTTATAACCATACTAATATGACGGAGTGCATGTCTTAACGTTCTTCAGGCGTTGGTTTTGTTGAAGACATTTGTCACCCTAGACTGGCTTGTCTAGCTGTAGCGAACATCGAAGGTGCGGGGTGTCAACCCCGTATAGATCTATATACAAATTCCCGTTCTCCCTCCAGGAGACTCTGGTTATAACTCTTATAGGACTTTAGATGTACACTATTATATAGGTACGGTGAAGGTGCGTCTCAGTAGAATCCTAACATATATTTACGCTAATAGTTTAATTTTGTTATTTATTTAATAAATAACATTAGTTCTGCTCGTTGACTAGATATTTCGTTTTCGTTTCGTTTATTGAGAATAATCCATTTTGAATCATGTTTGTCAAAAACGACCCAATATTATCGATGTGTCAAAAGTGGCCCTTATTTTTATAAATTATCAAATAAGACCCACAATTGTCAAAAAGTGTCACGAGTGATCCAAAAATACTAGAATTGTTGAAAAATGACTAATTTCTTCTAAAATACTCATTTAGACTCGTATTTAAGAAAATGTCCAAAATGGTCCTTATTTATTTAAATAATTCCATTTTTGGTTCATTTTAAATCGAAATATTCAATAATAACTCAAATTTATCCAATGTTTCAAAAATGACCTTATATATATATATATATATATATATATATATATATATATATATATATATATATATATATATATTCTTGGCCAAAAATGGTCCAAAATAATATAATTTTCATAATTTTACATCTTCAAAATTTTATGTCTAAAATTATTGTTTAAACTTTGTGGTTCTTGACATATAATATATGAACAAATTACTCATAAGAGTGCTAACATTCTATTTTTGTAACTTGTTATGTGAGGTGAGTTCAAACTCTTGAGACTTTAAACAAATCTCGAGTTTTTGGACTAACACATAGGCTTATCTACCTTAAACACATATAACATACATGCATAACAAGAAAATATACCATTATTTCACAAGACATTTGACTTGTATCTTCACCTAAAATAATGGAAACTCAAAAATAGAGGTATGAAGCTCACTTTGGGTAGAGGAAAGGTGTGGTTTAAGAGATGATATGAATATTTGGAGCCTAGAACACTTGAAGTGTTGGATGTATTCCTTGAAGATTTTGTTAGCCTAAGGTTATTAACACATGAATTTTAAGTGTGAGGAGAAAGAATTTCAACAATTAAATGTACGAAACATTTAGTTAGGCATGAATTACTTACAAGAAACTAGAAGGAATGGTGAAGAAAATGGTTTCTGAAGCTTGACTTGCGTTCTTGGGAGGGTTCACGGAGTTCTCAGAAAGTGAAAGTGAGTTTGGTGAAATGAGATATGGGGTTTACGCTCCTCATAAGGAATAGAGAATTGATGGGATATTTACTTGGATTACTGATGGGTAATGTCTTATTACTAGAGGTTAATACATGTTTTACTGAGATTTTTATGCGGAAATGGCGAAAGACAACTGTAAACACCTTTGAAATTAAAAGGGTTCACGGCCTAAATGGGTTTTTCACAAGAGTTTATGGCCAAATGGTGGCCCCTTGTGGAGTTCACGGCCAAGATTCCTCTCTTATAAAGGTGTTCACGGTCAATCCTTATTCCTTAAAGGTGTTCACGGTCCTTCCTTTGATGTTTAGGGTGGTTCACGGTCTAGACTAGGTGGCTTAGGGTGGTTCACGGCCAAAGTGGCCCACTAAGAGATGTTTACGACCAACTATGTCCCAAGGAGAAGGGTTTACGGCCTTACGAGTTTCCTAGGGAAATGTTCATGGCCTTAAAGTATATGAACTATAATATATTAGCTTTATTGTTTGTGTGCTCAATATTTTGACGTAAATGTACGATCATATTTGATTGCATTGATCAGAAGAGATTAGGGTAGTATAATTCCCATAAATTACATTACCATATCATAATAGTAGTATAGTTATAACTTTTACATATACAGAAGTCCTTTGACTTGGTCTTTGGACCTGAAAATTTCTAGTTGTGACGGTTATATGTCGACATGTTGTGTTGGATTGAGATTGTACTGCTTTGTTTTGTATCCAACAAACCCAAGAGCATTCCAGATATGAGCTGAGGGCGAGGAAGGGAATGTCACACTAATACTGAGGGCTCAGTAGCATTCCAGATACGAGTTGTGGAACGGTTGGTATATATGTCAAACTCGTACTGAGGGCTGAACATTGGTATTCTAGTCTGATGACTAATTGGGTTAGGGAGCAAGCTAGATATAATATGTGGGCCTCGAGGGCAAGCCAAACTTATGTTATGGGCTCAGGAGCATGCCAGATATGAGTTGTGGGGCCGATAGGCAAGCCAGACTCATACTGTGGGCTCAGGGGTAGTCGAATCTTTAGTTATGGACCCAGTACATGCTTTTATTTGAATATGTTAGCTTTTTTCAGAACATTGGTTCTCAGGAGGATGGTAAGGAGTGATTTCGAGGACGAAATCTAATTTTAGTGGAGGAGAGTTGTAATGCCCTGTTCCAAATTGTTTCCTATGTGGGGATGGTAACCCGAAGACCGAGTATCATAAGGCTTAGGGCCTTTGAGGAAAAGATATTTAGACCCATTTGGGTGTTGGTAATGTAATTTGGATGATCTGGGAGTTCGGTATGTGTTTTGGCGCCAATGGGTATTTCGGTAAAGTGTTAGTTCGGGCTTTAATGAATATTGGATTTTTTTTTCAGAACGTTGTAAGGCAAGTTTGCGTTGATAGCAGTGTAGAGCTTCTCGTTACCTTTCCATGGATAAAAAGAACATCAAAATCGGAGTTATAACGAAGAAGTTATTCCTATTTGAAGTTTGGTCGGTTTTAGGTTGTGCTGAGTATGCTGGGCGTACAAAGGGGAGTACGTTGGGCTTACTGAGGCACCCTGAGTACGCTGGGCGTACTAGAAGTACATTGGGTGTATGCAATCAGTGCCCAAACCCTATTTTCCTGGTTTGATCCCTATTTAAGCTCCTTAACTCTCCCAAACCAACTACATTCTTAGCCTCCACCTCTCCAACACCGCTTTCCATGAAACCCTAACCCTAGTTGAGCCTTGTGTGCTAAAACAAGGTGTTTTTAAGTTCTTTTGAGTATGCATGGTACACCTTGGAGAAGAAGGAACTTCTTAGATAAGTGTTGGTTACATTAGAGCTTGTAGATCTAGTCTTTGTTCACCTTGATCTATCTTCTAGAGGCATAAAGTTTGAATCTTGATGATGCATTTGTTAGATCTAACTAGTTTTGGATGTTATGAGCTTTTGGTCATTTTAGTGCATAAAGTTTAGATCTCGAAAGTTTGTGACCTTGTTATGGATAAATTTGGAAACTTTATCCATCTAAACATCATTTTGATTCAGATATGAAAGTTGGAGACTTGTACTTAATGGATTAATCAGGCAAGTCTATCATGCGATTCCTGAAGATCCCTAGCCTAGTACTAGCATGTTGTTCTAACATATCATAATAACTGTATGATATTTTGGGGTTTACTTACAGGCTCCAGCTGATCGTACCCTCTGCATCCTCCATCCTTTATTTTGAAAACCATTTTAGAATTTATTCCGAAAATTTCCTTGATTTGAGACTGGGTTCACACGTGTGTTTCCCCCAATTCACTCAAACCAAGGCTCTGATACCAACTTGTAACATCCAAAAATTTTACGCCAAATTTAAACTTTTTCAATCATAAATAAAACCAAATAGTAATTGCTTACAAAAATGTTTTCAATCATTATTCATCAGAGTGTCCCAATAACCAGATCATAAGGATGAGGAGCGGTACGGTCACGCCTTCGCCTTGCCATTACCCCCTGAAGTACCTGAAACAATAAACTGAAAACTGTAAGCCCGAGAGCTTAGTGAGTTACCCCCAAAATACCCACACCACACTAATAATACCATATCCGTAATAATCAATCAATCATCATGCATACTGGGCCATCGGCCTGACTGGACTGCCCTACAGGGCCTTCAGTCCAACTGAATCTATACCGAGCCTTCGGCATGACTGAACCCCCACGTGGGCCTACAGTCTTCTCGGACCGCTCATAGGGTGTGTTGGCCTTCAGCACAAAGCAGGACCGCCTCAACCCAAGCAACAAACAAATAACCATGTGCGCATAACTGACATTTACTGGCATATACAAACAACGAACATATCTATTTTACTGATTACCAAACATAGCAATCTCTCATAACTAGAGCACTGACCTAACAGGTCACTAACATATCAATCCCTACGGATCATAAAAGCATAACATACTGTCTATCCTGATTCTAATCTAACAGATCATATCCACATGTAGCATCCCATAACGATAACAACTAAAAGGGCCGGCCTTGGTGCCTTAGACCCTATCGATATAGTGAGGATAACTCACCTTGCAGATGTCGACTCGGTAGATAAACTTCAACCCTCGAATCACTGCCGCAAACTCCACCACCTATTACCACAGTATAATCATACCCATAAGCCAACTAATCAATCCTGTTCAAAGTCAAAGTCATCAGTCAAGGTCAACAGTACATGTTAACCTTGACTCGCCGAGTACTCCCGGCTACTCGCCGAGTTCCTTGAAGCACTAACCCACTCGCCGAGTCACCTGAGTGACTCGTCGAGTTCCTTTGGTTTACGATTGAGACCCTAAGGCCACTCGTTTCCTTCTTGCAACTCGATAGTTACCCACGCATACATAAGTTGGGGCAACCTCATCCGACTCGCTGAGTTGTTTATCCACTCGTCGAGTCTACGACAATCTTCATTGGACTCGCCGAGTTGTTCTTCTAAGTCGTCGAGTTTATGCCTATCTTCATATGACTCGCCGAGTCGACCATGCGACTCGCCGAGTCCCTTCAGTCCTTTTTTCCATACAGACTCATTTGAGCCATGCAGCGGCTCCAAACTACAGATCCAAGCTTCTAAGGCATGCTTTTCACGTAAAGTTGCAAACTTTACGTGCATGCATAGCTATAAAGGCTCCAAATGTCCAATCCAAGCCCAGAATGGGGTTTCCTACCCAAGGAAGGCTTCATTCACGCCCAAACCAGAAACTTTATGACTCTAGGACTTAAGAAGGGTCCAGATCTGAAGTTACAACTTCAGATCTAGCCCATAGTCCACCTTATCAACTCAAAGATCCATAAAAGCCCCAAACTCAACCAAAAAGAGATCTAGAAGGGTAAAGAAGTAAAGGTGGCGACTTGATACCTTTGGAAGATGCTAACTGAGGTAGATTCTGATTCCCACACTTTCCTTGCTCCAATTCCCTTGCCTTCCAAGTTCCTTTTCTCCAAAGATCTTCCTCCCAAGCTTAATACACACACAATAGAGCACCACACGAATTAGGGTTTCTTAAGAGCTCTCTAGAACTGCAAAGAAGCCAAAGGAGGCTTATGCTTCCTTAAATAGGGTGCAAAACCCCAGAATTTAAGGTTTCCTCTGCCAGCTCCTACTAGTCGAGTCCCTTCATGGACTCGGCGAGTAGGTCACTAAACACGCGTACAAACCCGTTGCTACGCGACGAGTAAGGCAACCAACTCGTCGAGTAGGCCTTGACACCAATTAAATTCTTATTTAAACAATACCTGAGAATCGGGGCGTTACATACTCATTCTATGGTTCTTAGTACATATGACATTCGATGATGTGATTTTAGTAATATTAAAACAAAAATTTTTGGGTTGTATTTTGGGATGTTTCAAGTTGGTATCAGAGCCTTGTTTTGAGGGAGTCAGGCACACTCTCGGGTGTGACTGGACTCAAACTAAGGAAATGGTAAAAAGATTTTCAAAAGAAAAATGTTTTCGAAAGAATTTTTGAAAAAGAAAACTTAAAAAGGAAAAGCGTTTTTGAAATTGAGAAAAGGGTGTGGTGCATGCGATCAGCCGAGCTCAAGTAAGTACTCCCAAATTACCCATACAAGTTTATGTTATGATTATCAGTTCCAGTTTCATTAGAACAGCATGCTAGAATAGGACTAAGGATCTAGGAGGATGCCTTATATGCCTGTTATATGTGTTTCAGCTTTATGAGAAATGGATGCTAGTATTGAGTAGACAGCAGTAGGATAGCCTGTTTAGGTTATGCCTAATAGTATGAGCTTAGCATTGTATGCTAGTACAGTTTCTTGTTATGAGGATAGAATTGCTTGAGTAGTTTCCTGTGTCTGAATGCTGCTTGCTTTGTGCTTTGTGGGACTCTGAGTGATGGGAGTTAGCCATTAGGTGAATACGTCACGTCACATGTGATCAGGGTTGAATAATCTCAGAGTGCTGGATTTGGCCCTATTGCGCAGCTCTTGTTTGATTCTAACCGTTATAGGGACGAGTCTTTTACTCGAAGGATTATCTGAGCCTCGCCACATGTGATGGTATTCAGGTGATGGCTAATTGGCATTACAAGGAGGCCTTCAGCAGCTGAGGACTGGATGGAGTGGGGTCAGAGATTTCCCTAGGGCAAGCCTAAGATGAGAGTAGCAGAGATCTGTAGCAGTAGAAGTGACTTGGCGGAGTCAAGGAAGTTCTTGAGGAAAGTACGGATAGATGTGGAAGGTAGTATGGGCCCGTACTACTGAAAGCAGAGGATCCGTACTGGAACCAAGGAAAGCTGAGATGAGACCAGGAAACTTGTAGTAGTAGTGATCCCTCGAGATATATCAGTGTTCCTGACATTTATTATGATGTGTTTTCCGAATGGTGGTTTTACGCCGTAGACCAGCAGTCGGTAGTTCAGGTGCCGGGGAGGGATCAGGATCAGGCTCGGGGGCCGAGCATTTGGACGAGCAGACTAGGGAGTTTCTCTCTTCAGAGATTACTCGCATCATACTTGAGCAGACTCCTGTGATCTTTGGTTCGATCAAGGAGGGTGTTTTGGAGCTGATGGATGAGAGGTTGAGCACCTTCCGTGCCGAGGTGGCGACCATGATGGGGTTGCACACACTCACCTTCAGGGAGTTCCGGGCTTGTGAAGCTCCAGACTACCATGGGGCACGGGATCCCATAGCGAGTACCAGGTGGTTGGCGGATGTCGCCAATGCGTTCCGCAGATATCCCGAGGGGGACAAGGTCAGACTAGCATCCTGTCTTCTGAAGGACAGGGTATGAGATTGGTGGGATGAGATTGGGCATGTTATCGGAGATGACGCATCTCTTGATGCGATGACCTGGGCTGATTTTACTACCAGGTTCAGAGCCGAGTTTGCACCGGTTATTGAGGTGCAGCAGTTAGCTAGGGAGTTTCAGGATCTCACCCAGACTACAGAGACAGTGGTGGAGATTACCGCCAAGTTCAGGGAGAGGGATCTTCTTGTTCCTCAGTACGCAGCTGATGAGGAAATGAAGAAGGCCCGTTATCATGAGATGTTGCGGAGTGATATCCGCCAGTTTGTGAGCCGGTCCAGCTGTAAAACGCTGGATGATATGATTGTGAGGGCTCGTGAGAGGGAGATAGATCTGGAGATGGAGAGGAAGAGGAAGCTAGAGGTGGCTTCTGGTACAGGGAGTTCGGGCAAAAATCCCAAGGTATCGGATCACAGATCTATAGGACAGCAGAGCCACAGTCGGTGTGGCAAGTGTGGGAGATTTCACGATGGGGCGTGCAAGGCAGGGAGTCCTGGTTGCTACAAGTGCGGCCAGACCGGGCATATGAGCAGAGATTGTACAGCTACTACCACCACCACCGCAGCATCTGATCTGATTTGCTTCCATTGCAATCAGAGGGGACATAAAAAGTCTCAGTGTCCGAGTTTGGCAGCAACAGGGAAGGTGGCGGCACCTGCCCCTGCTACATTGAGGATTACAGATGGCCGTTAGGGCCGGGGTGAGGAGCCAGTGGCGAAGAGTAGAGCTTTCCAGATGACAGCAGAGGAGGCGCGAGCGACTCCTGATGTGGTGACGGGGTCGTTCATAGTGAACGGCATTTCACCTACAGTATTGTTTGATTCGGGGGCCACCCGATCATTTGTTTCATTTGCGCTTAGCAAGAGGTTTAGAAGAGCTCCGGGGGAGCTGGATTGTCCACTCGAGGTTGAGATAGCTGATGACAGGACCGTCAGGGTCGCGAGAGTACATAGGGCGTGTTCGCTGCAGTTATTTGATGAGCAGTTTTCAGTGGACTTGGTTCCTATTCCCCTGCGAGGGAATAAGGTTATAGTGGGTATGGATTGGTTGAGCCCCAATGGGGCAGTGATTGATTGTGAACTGCAGTTAGTGAGGGTTCGCACTCCTAGTGAGGGAGAGTTAGTGATTCAGGGCGAGAGGCCACAACGCGGACCGATTCTGTGTTCAGCAGCGAGAGCGAGGCGCTACGTTCAGTAGGGTTGCGCAGGGTACGTCGCCTATGTCATAGATGCCCGGGAGAAGGGTAAGGCGACAGTTGACGATGTGCCAGTAGTACGAGAGTACCCGGACATATTCCCAGAGGATTTTCCTGGAATACCTCCGGAGAGACAGGTTGAGTTTCGGATTGACCTGGTCCAGGGTGCGGCTCCGATAGCCAAAGCACCGTATCGGTTGGCTCCTCCAGAGATGCAGGAGTTGTCTACACAGCTGCAGGAGCTGCTAGACAAGGGTTTCATCAGGCCGAGTAGTTCACCATGGGGAGCCCCGATCCTGTTCGTGAGGAAGAAGGATTGGTCGCACTGTATGTGCATAGATTACCGGGAGCAGAACAAGGTAACGGTGAAGAACCATTACCCACTCCCGAGGATAGACGACTTGTTTGACCAGCTTCAGGGAGCATCTTGGTTCTCCAAGATCGATCTACGGTCAGGATATCACCAGATGTGGGTCAGGGGCGAGGATGTGCAGAAGACCGCTTTTAGGACCCGCTATGGTCATTATGAGTTTGTGGTGATGCCGTTTGGGCTCACCAACGCTCCAGCCGCGTTCATGGATCTTATGAACCGCGTATGCAGACCGATGCTGGATCGGTCTGTGATAGTGTTCATTGATGACATCTTGGTTTATTCCAAGACTTAGGAGCAGCACGAGGAGCACCTGAGAGAGGTGCTAGAGACGTTGAGGAGGGAGAGACTTTACGCGAAGTTCTTCAAGTGCGAGTTCTGGTTGCGCGAGGTGCAGTTCCTTGGTCACCTTGTCAAACAGAAGGGTATACTAGTAGATCCGGCCAATATAGATGTTGTGATGCAGTGGGAGGTCCCGAGGTCTCGAACTGGGATTCGAAGCTTCCTAGGACTGGCAGGGTACTATAGGAGATTCATCCAGGATTTCTCCAAGATAGCAGTTTCGCTCACCCGACTGACCAAGAAGTCGGTGGTGTTTCGCTGGGGGCCTGAGCAGCAGGCAGCATTTGAGACCCTCATACAGAGATTGTGCGAGGCGCCGATTCTTACCCTGCCAGAGGGAGTAGAGTATTTTGTAGTCTACTGTGACGCTTCGATCACAGGTATGGGAGCGGTTTTGATACAGCGAAGCCATGTAATAGCTTACGCCTCTAGGCAGTTGAAGCCTCACGAGGCTAACTATCCGACACACGATTTAGAGCTGGGGGCAGTGGTGTTCGCCCTCAAGATTTGGAGACATTACCTCTATGGGGTCCGCTGTATCATTTACACGGATCACAAGAGTTTGAGGTACCTCATGGATCAGCCGAATCTGAACATGAGGCAGCGCCGATGGTTGGACGTGGTAAAGGATTATGACTGTGAGATCCTTTATCATCCGGGCAAGGCCAACGTAGTGGCCGACGCCCTGAGCCGCAAGGCGGTAGCAGCCCCGATCAGGGATGTATGTCTGAGGATGACGGTGATTACTCCATTGTTGGAGCAGATTAGAGAGGCACAGGTCGAGGGCCTGAAGGAGGAGAGGCAGAAGTGTGAGAGGATTGTGGGCCGAGTAGCTTCTTTCGATTATGACAGTCGAGGATTGTTGGCCCTTCATATGAGGGTTTGGGTGCCGTACTGGGGAGGAGTACGGCAGGTGTTGATGGATGAGGCCCACAAGTCTCATTTCTCCATCCATCCAGGGGCGACGAAGATGTATAGAGATCTTCGACCCTATCATTGGTGGCCCTGCATGAAGTGGGACGTAGCTTGGTACGTGGACAGATGCCTGACCTGCAGGAAGGTCAAGGCGGAGCATCAGAGACCCCACGGCAAGATGCAGCCGTTAGACATTCCCGTGTGGAAATGGGAGGATATCACCATGGATTTCATCATTAAGCTTCCCAGGACCGCACGTGGAGTTGATTCGATTTGGGTCATAGTGGATCGGCTGACCAAGAGCGCGCATTTCATACCGATTCAGGAGAGTATATCGGCCGAGAAGCTAGCTGATATTTATGTGCGTGAGGTAGTGGCACGGCATGGAGTGCCTGTCTCGGTGGTGTCAGACCGAGATGTCCGGTTTACTTCCAGATTTTGGAAGCGGTTTCATGACGATATGGGTACCCGTCTCCATTTCAGCACCGCTTTCCACCCTCAGACGGATGGACAGAGCGAGAGGACGATTCAGACTCTCGAGGACATGCTTCGGGCATGTGTACTAGATTTCGGTGGCAGTTGGGATACGTATCTTCCGTTAGCGGAATTTTCGTATAACAACAGCTATCACTACAGTATAGACCGACCTCCCTTCGAGATGCTCTACGGGAGGAAGTGCAGGACCCCAATTTGTTGGGGTGAGGTCGGTCAGCGAGTCATGGGGAATACAGAGGTGGTACTCAAGACCACATAGTTGATCCAGCAGGTCCGTAGCAGACTGCAGACTGCGCAGAGTCGGCAGAAGACTTACGCCGACAGGAGGCGTTCGGATTTGGAGTTTCAGGTGGGCGATATGGTCCTCCTGAAGGTATCACCCAGAAGGGAGTTATCAGGTTCCGGAAGAGGGGCAAGTTGGGCCCCAGGTTCATTGGTCCGTTTAGGGTTTTGGCCCGGGTGGGTCGGGTTGCTTATCGGTTGGATCTTCCAGCAGAGCATAGCCAGACCCACAACACTTTCCATGTTTCTCAGTTGAGGAAGTGTTTGGCGGACGAGTCAGCAGTTGTACCCTTGGAGGATATTAAGGTTGATAGCAGCCTGAATTATATTGAGAGGCCTGTTGCGATCTTGGATCGGAAAACGAAGACCTTGAGGAACAAGGTAGTCCAGCTAGTGAAGGTGCAGTGGCAGCACCGGAAGGGTTCAGAATGGACGTGGGAGGCCGAGGAGGAAATGAGGGAGCATTACCCAGAGATATTTATAGATTGAGCAGCAACAGACTTCGAGGACGAAGTCTAAGATAAGTGGGGGAGAGTTGTAATGCCCCATTTCTGGTATGTGATTTAAATAAAGTAATTTTCATTTCTTAAGGGGTACTCGACGAGTCAGTAGCCCGACTCGTCGAGTAGAGACAGGATTTGCACGCGATTTAAGTTGGCGACTCGACGAGTCCATATTCCCAGACTCGGCGAGTCTGCCAGTCTGGATGAAACCCTAATTTTAAGGGTTTGCACCCTATTTAAACATCTTATGTGCCCCAAGACCAGCCTCCCTCACCCACATAGAGTCCCATACGAAACCCTAGCCGTTCTTAAGCATTTTTGGAGCATTTTCTCACTTATGAAGGTTTTAGTGCATCTTGGGGATTTGGGGAAGAAGAGAGAAGAGAAGTATTCAAGAGGAGCAAGTAGATCCTGACTTCTGGTTGCATTTCAGTCCCCTTTGAGGTATCAAGCTCGAATCTTTGCTTATTATCAATTAGATCTCTTGAGAAATTTGCTCTTGTTGATTTGAGCCCTTTCTAGACTTTAAGGTCGAATTAAGAGTTAATATGTTGAATGGACTTCAGATCTAAGCTTTCCAGAGCCTCTTAAGCTCAAGGTTGCCACCTTTATTGAGCCAAGTTTCCATTCCAAGCTTAGATCTCTTCCTTTAGCTTATTTTGGGTATTTGAGCTTCATATTAGCATGCATGCACGTAAAGTTAGAAACTTTACGTGAAAAACCAGCCCTAGGAGCCCAGATCTATGAATGGAATGCACTGGATTCGAGCAGAATCGACTGTTTAGTAATGACATGCATGGGACTCGGCGAGTCGTTCTTCAGACTCGACGAGTCGAGTCGCGAGTCCCCAAATTTCCCCATCTGAGAGTTTAAGGTGGAATCAGTGAGTATGTAATGGACTCGGTGAGTTAAGGCTCAGATCTAGTAGTGGAGGGACTCGGCGAGTTGTTCATACAACTCGGCGAGTCAAGGACGGATCTCATTCATAGGATGAAGGAGGACTCGACGAGTTGTTCATACAACTCGGCGAGTCAGATGAAGATGAACTAGATGTTAGTATCGAAGAAGAACTCGTCGAGCCTTTGCCAAACTCGACGAGTAGAAACGGGAGAGAATTAGAAAGGATGATAAGGACTCGGCGAGTTGGCGGCCCAACTCGGCGAGTCCGGCCAACTAAAAGTTGACTTTGACCAGGAAGTTGACTTTGACCAGGATGTTGACTTTGACCAGGGGTAAAATAGTCATTTTACCCTGAGAGTAGTTATCAGTATCTGATTTAGTGTTGTGGGATATGTAGCCGGGGAGTTCCGGAGCAGCAGTCAGACAGTTTCAGATTTAGCATCTCAGCAACCAGCATTACGAGGTGAGTTTCCTTCCAGTAGGAACGGGTCTACGACCACAATGCCGGCCCGTTTAGTTAGCAGTAGTTTCGGACTTCGGTCTGATGCAGTAGTTGAGTGTGCTTGATGTCTTTGTGATTCAAGCATGTCCTTGTGTTATGTGTTCCGGGTTTCAGTCTGATGCAGTATGCAGTATCTGTGTTTATGCTAGTAGTTATGATTATGCTATGCTATGTTCAGTCAGTTCCGGACTTCGGTCCGATTCAGAGGGCAAGGCCCTGGTTAGTTCCGGACTTCGGTCTGATGCAGAGGGCAAGGCCCTGGTTAGTTCCAGACTTCGGTCCGATGCAGTTTCCGGACTTCGGTCCGATGCAGAGGGCAAGGCCCTGGTTAGTTCCGGACTTCGGTCCGATGCAGTTTCCGGATTTCGGTCCGATGCAGTGGGCAAGGCCCAGTAGTTGCTTTATATGTTATTGTATGGTATGTGGTAGTTTGGGGGAGCTCACTAAGCTTCGTGCTTACAGTTTTAGTTTTGGTTTCAGGTACTTCAGCTAGCAAAGGGAAGAGCTCGGGATGATGGCATCGCACACACCACAGCTTCAGTTTTATCCTGGGAGTTTTATTCAGATATTTTGATATGGTTGATACAGTATTTGTTTTGACACAGTTACTTGACTTTTGAGTTACTCATTCTATGGTTCTTAGTACATATGACATTCGATGATGTGATTTTAGTAATATTAAAACAAAAATTTTTGGGTCGTATTTTGGGATGTTTCAAAATGTGTGAATATAGTCTATATTGGTGATAGGTTTTAGCTAATATGTGATTAAAACATTATTGTACTTTTATTAATGATATTTTCTTTTTAGTGACGCAATCAACCAAACCCGTGACAACCCTTTTCAAAAAACCGTCACCAAAAGTTATTTGTACTAGTGAGGAGAATTTCTATTGTGCGATAATTAGGCTAAAACGACTATGATTTGTTTCAAGGATACCGATGCCTACTATCAATAATCATAGAGACAACATTTAATTACTGATAGTTACGTTTTTTGTTTTTTAAATTCTGTCTTTAACCATTTTGCAACACCAAGTTGAATGAAATTCAGTGATTGACCATAAAGAATGCTTGTTAAAAACATTATTGTAGTCTGATAACTCTTATCCTCGTAAATTAACCAATCTTATTCTTTCACTTTGACCATAACAATGATGTTGGTTTTATCCTCGATAGGTATTTAAGTTCCCTTATCACTCCGAAACGTTTACATGTTAGTTCTAATCTCGTAATCATACGCTTAGAATCCTACACACATAAGGTTTCCAGATCCAGTCGGCAACAGACCATAGATCCGAACAAATAATGGCATATATGGCAAACATATAACATTTAGCACATAAAAGCATTTTAGGCATCTTTCCTAAAATAAACTAGTGCTCGTGTCTAAAATATGGTAGACACTCATCTCACAATCATCACTTAGCATTCTAAGTTTAAGTCTATAAATCCTACAATTTCTTAGTTCGCTTAAACTAATGCTCTGATACCAACTGTGACATCCCCTAATTTCTCGGCCAGAAAAGACCGATCTAATTTATGCTTTTTAAAATAAAATCAGAGAAATCATTTTAAAAGATGTTGCGGAATTGGTCCCCAATACAAAATATGATAAAAGTTTGTCAAAACCTTTCTTTAAGAAATATATAATTTCATTTCATATCAAAACCTCGGGATGTCATGTTCCGATACAGATCAAAAGCATAAACAAGACATTATAAGCCTTTCAACAGTTATTTACAACTACTGGCCTATAATCCAAAAATCTCTCATCGTCCTCCGACTATGCTCGGGGTCCACTACCTGTAACATAAAAAGCTGAGTGGGTCAGGCTTGAGAGCCTGGTGAGCATGTAGGATTTTCAACCCATAGTAATAATAAACTTATTAAGTTCATCAATCAACAACAACCCTGATTACCCATTTCCCGTTATCCTCACTTTACGTCCCTAAACACTTATCACAAGGGACCTAGCCTAAAGAATATCATCGGGATGGACACTACTGCTAAGGGGTTTCCTCATCCATACATGTCCTAAAGGAAACCATGAGGGGGATGGAGTACAACGAATGAACACCCAAGTTCATTAACACCTACAGGTTGCGGGCCTGCTAGCATTTCCACTGGACGGTCTAGAAAGTCCGTGGTCGTCATCCACACTCCGCTAGATGACTGAATCACAAATCACATCGAGGCCTCTCATCATTTTATCTCATCACACATCAACTATCTACCCATGTTTTACCCAACATATTTGTAGATAAAAATATATATACAATTTAAAACTTGTATAAAACATCACTTCAACAGTCACCTCAATTAAACAATTAATATAATTACACGTAGCACGTATTTTATATAAAATACTTCATATCTAGGTGTAAGATGAAGGTGACTATACACTCACTTGATTTGATGAAAATTGGGCAGCAATTCGTTTCCTAAAACGTTCGTTTCTAATAAAACCGGGAGTTTTATTCAGAAACCGGGCTCTGCGAGGGTCGGGCTTCGAAACCGAAAAGATAAATTTTTCGGGCTTCTCGGGCACTTCGTGGCGTATTCCAGGGGTTATATTCAATACCGGGGCTTTGGGGGATGTTAAGATGAAGAAAATATGAAGAAAGGGGTGAAAGATGGTGATTTTCCAAATGTATCCGAGAAGGCTCGCAAGCCCTTTATTTATAGTGGTCCGAGGTCGGCTTAGAAGGGAGGAGTCAGCACGCGAGGACACGCAGCAGCAGGGCGAAGGCGCACAGCACATGGCTCGCATGTGCAAGGGTCTCGGTGGCAGCCTCTGATTGGACCGAGGTCTAGTCTGAGGCTTCGGACGTGGCACCCCCATGCGAGACTCGGACACGTGATAAAGGGCACGCGTCGGACACCCATTGGACCACTTCAGATTTGCTCTCCGGTTCGGATGACTCACGAGATCGGATGACTCGGCATAATTTTGGACACGCGTTGGATGCGAGGCGAGGACACGTGGCCGAAGTCCACGTATGCGAGATTTCTCGGTTTTGGGGATTTTTCTCAATTTTTGCGCCAAAACTTCTAAAATCCATAACTTTCGCATACGAGCTCCGTTTTTGACGTTCTTTATATGCACGGGTAGGTAAAATTACGCTCTACAACTTTCGTTTAGACTTCGTCGGCTAATTTTGAATTTAATTTTTATATTATTATTTTTAACAGATCGGGACAGGAAATCCGTTAAAAATTCATAACTTCTTCATCCGACGTCCGTTTTCATCCGTCTTTTTACCGTTGTGCTACTATTGACGAGACCTTCGATTCTCGTTTAGGTCGTGTCGGCTAAAAATCACTCGATCTAAAATTCGAGTTTTTAGTTGTCTACTGCTAAGCTGAAACTTCGAAAAATCATAACTTCCTCATACGAAGTCAGATTTGGGCGTTCTTTTTATACCTACTCTTGGTTTAACGAACACTATGAGTTTCGTTTATATCACTAAGGCTAAAAAGTATCTTATCAAAAACTCACTTTTTACGACATTCGGCCCCGTGCCGGTTTTGTCACGAAACTTCGACAGGTCATAACTTCTTCGTTATAACTCGGATTTCGGTATTCTTTATATATCCGTAATCCTTGTCACGCCCACTACAAGTTTCTTAATAGATATCGGCTTTATCTAATATTTATTTTTGACGCTCATTTTTATTCATAATTAATTAAACCCTAATAATTAAGCATAAAACACATAATTCACATAATATTCACATAATTCCTTTTCATTTCTTCAAAATGAGTTACAAATGTTAGCCTAGCCTAGAAACACGGGCATTACATTAAAATATATGAATTCTAATATATTAGCTTTATTGTTTGTGTGCTCAATATTTTGACGTAAATGCAACATCATATTTGATTGCATTGATCAGAAGAGTTTAGGGTAGTATAATTCCCACAAATTACATTACCATATCATAATAGTAGTATAGTAATAACTTTTACATGTATAGAAGTCCTTTGACTTGGTCTTTGGACCTGAAATTTCTAGTTGTGACGGTTATATGTCAACATGTTGTGTTGGATTGAGGTTGTACTGCTTTGTTTTGTAGCCAACAAACCCTAGAGCATTCCAGATATGAGCTGAGGGCCGGGAAGCGCATGCCACAATAATACTGAGGGATCAGTAGCATTCCAGATACGAGTTGTGGAACGGTTGGTATATATGTCAAACTCGTACTGAGGGCTGAACATTGGTATTCTATTCTGATGACTAATTGGGTTAGGGAGCAAACTAGATATAATCTGTGGGCCTCAAGGGAAAGCCCAACTTATGTTGTGGGCTCAGGAGCATGCCAGATATGAGTTGTGGGCCCGATAGGCAAGCCAGACTCATACTGTGGGCTCAGGGGTAGTCGAATATTTAGTTCTGGACCCAGTACATGCTTTTATTTGAATATGTTACCTTTTTTCAGAATGTTGGTTCTCAGGAGGATGGTAAGGAGTGATTTCGAGGACGAAATCTAATTTAAGTGGTGGAGAGTTGTAACGCCCTGTTCCAAATCGTTTCCTATGTGGGGGTGGTGACCCGAAGACCGAGTATCATAAGGCTTAGGGCCTTTGAGGAAAAGAGATGTAGACCTATTTGGGTGTTGGTAATGTAATTTGGATGATCTGGGAGTTCGGTATGTGTTTTGGCGCCAATGGGTATTTCGGTAAAGTGTCAGTTCGGGCTTTAATGAATATTGGATTTTTTTTCAGAAAGTTATAAGGCAAGTTTGAGTTGATAGAAGTGTAGAGCTTCTCGTTACCTTTCCGTGGATATAAAGAACATCAAAATCGGAGTTATAACGAAGAATTTATTCCCGTTTGAAGTTTGGTCGGTTTTGGGTTGTGCTGAGTATGCTGGGCGTACAAAGGGGAGTATGTTGGGCTTACTGAGGCACCCTGAGTACGCTGGGCGTACCAGAAGTACGTTGGGTGTATGAAATCAGTGCCCAAACCCTATTTTCCTGGTTTGAGCCCTATTTAAGCTCCTTAACTCTCCCAAACCCACTACATTCTTAGCCTCCACCCCTCCAACACCGCTTTCCCTGAAACCCTAACCCTAGTTGAGTCTTGTGTGCTAAAAGAAGGTGTTTTTTAGTTCTTTTGAGTATGCATGGTGCACCTTGGAGAAGAAGGAACTTCTTGGAGAAGTGTTGGTTACATTAGAGCTTGTAGATCTAGTCTTTTTTCACCTTGATCTATCTTCTAGAGGCATAAAGTTTGAATCTTGATGATGCATTTGTTAGATCTAACTAGTTTTGGATGTTATGAGCTTTTGGTCATTTTAGTGCATAAAATTTAGATCTCGAAAGTTTGTGACCTTGTTATGGATAAATTTGGAAACTTTATCCATCTAAACATCATTTTGATTCAGATATGAAAGTTGGAGACTTGTACTTAATGGATTAAGTTGAAAATATGAACTTTTGGGTCCCTTTGAGACTTAAAGACTAGATATTTTTTGTTGGGACCATTCTAATGGATAAAGTTAGAAACTTTATGAACTATAAAAATGCGACCTTGACCCTTCTATCCATTCCATGCAAGAGTTATGATGTCTTATTGGGTTAAGAACTAAGGGTTTTAGACATTAAGCACTTTATAGCCATGCAAAGTCATAAAGTTGGTAACTTAATGACTCAGGACATCATTTTGGGCTTGGATCTAAGTTTTGGATGTCAGAACTTAATGGAATAAGCTCCTAATGGAGTTTTGGGATTGGGATGAGTACGCTGGGCATACCTGGTGCTACGTTGCACGTACACGGTCAGCGCCCCGCTATTGGTCAACATCAGAGTACGCTGGGCGTACTCTCTTGGTATGCATGATGTACTCTGCTGGGAAGAAATATTGACTTTTGGACCTTGACCGTTGACTTTGACTTTGACCAGGGTTGACCAAGTGTGACCTAAGGGTATTTTGGGTTATCGTGTTAATTATTGATTAAGATTGTATATATTGTTAGTTGGCGTGAGGTTATCCGGTTCAGTGGTCCAAGCAGTTATTTAATTATCAGCGGATCGAGGTGAGTTTTCCTTACTATACCGACGGGTCGAAGGAACCAAGGTCGGCCCATTGGATAGATATCCAGGTATACACTGATATGTTGAATATGAAATAGATCTGTATGATTATGCTAGTTGTCGATATGTTAGTCTGGTAGATTTGTAGGACTACCTGTGATCCTGTCTGCATGATTATCTGTATATGTTTGTTATCTGTTATATGTGGACATGTTGTGTTCGGTTGAGGTTGTACTGCTTTGTTCTGTTGCCAACAAACCCTGGAGCATTCCAGATATGAGCTGAGGGTCGGGAAGGGCATGCCAAACTTATATTGAGGGCTCAGTAGCATTCCAAATATGATCCGAGGACCGGTTGGTATGCCAGACTCATAATGAGGGTTGAACATTGGTATTCTAGTCCGATGACTAATTGGGTCAGGGAGCAAGCCAGACATAAGTTATGGGCCCCGAGGGCAAGACAGACTTATGTTGTGGGCTCATGAGCAAGGCAGATATGAATTGTAGGCCCGATAGACAAGCCACACTCATACTGTGGGACAGGAGTAATCTAGTCTTTAGTTGTGGACCCAATACATGCTGTTATTTGAGTATGTTATCTGTTGTGTGTTGGTACTTTGGGGGAAGTGCCTAAGCTTTGTGCTTACAGTTTTGTTTATGGTTTCAGGTTCTTCAGAGGACCGTGGCAAGGCTAAGGCATGACCGTACACATCCTTTGTTTTACTACTGATTGGATCTTAGGAGACTCTGATTTTAAAGAATGTTTTGGAAACAGTGATTTTGTAAAGACTTTTATTAGTAAATGGGTTGTTTTGAAATGTTTAAATTGGTTGTGATTTTTATGGATGTTACATCCTAATTCGGGGCTGTGACCCAAAGATCGGTTATCATAAGGCTTAGGGCCTTTGGGAAGAATAGATTTAAACCCATTTGGGTGTGGGTAATGTAGATTTTATGACCCGGGAGTTCGTTTTATGTTTTGGAGCCAAAGGGTATATCGGTAAAGTGTCAGATCGGGCTTTTATTAATTTTGGATTTTTGTTCGGAAAGTTTTAAGGCAAGGATGAGTTCATAGAAGTGTAGAGCTTCTCGGTACCTTTTCGTGGATATAAGGATCGTTGAAATCAGACTTAGAACGAAGAAGATATGTCATCCGTTAGTTTGAAGGTTTAAGGGCCAGCTTAGTACGCGGGCGTACTTGGGAAGTACGTTGGGCGTACTAGGCAAGGAAGTCGTGGGTGCCCTTGGGAGTACGTTAGGCGTACTTTAGTCAGATCCAACACAAATAAGATTCACATATATCAAATGACTCAGTGTGATTTTCCCCCAACAGTCCACTCTTTTAGAGTTGGGATATGCACTTCTAGTTTATATGACTAAGAAGACAACACCATATATATGTTTGGTTCAAATCTTGTTGGAGCCTTTTGGTGTTAGCATGATACATAGATTTATTGTTTGAAGCATCATCAAAGTTTAATTCACAAATTCCATTTATTGATCTAGCCTCGAAATAGAATATTTCAGTCAAGAATAGTGAATATTATCTTCAACAAATTGATAGTTAAAACTGGATTTCTTTAAATGGGATACTGAAATGAAGTTTTTTGTTATAGTAGTAATAAGCATACATTGACTAACAATAAATACTTGCCAAATGGGAAACATAATTCAAAATGTCCTATTGCTTGGACTGCAACTCATGCTTCATTACCGACATGTAGTACCATTTCGTCTTCTTTCAACTCCTTAATATTTTTTAACCCTGAAACGAATTACATATGTGAATTCCACAACCAATATTAAATAACCAAGTGTTAGATGTAAAGGTAAATAATCTAATTTCAATCATGAAAATAGATATACCTGAAGTGTCTTCCCTGACCTTCTTGGCTTTCAACCCGACAAGATAAAATTCTTTTTTAAGTGACCAATAACTCTACTCTCAAAACAAGCATCATCCTTAGCCATGTTTTCCTTCTTATATGATGGTTGGGATTTGGGAGTTTTCTTCCCTTTTCCCTTGCCATCTTGTGGCTTGCCCTTGAAGTTCTTGTCTTTCTTCTTCTTGATTTGTCCTTCAATAATCATAAACACTTAGGGGGTTTTCCTGAGGATAATCTTCTCAAAAATTTTAAGCATTGAGTGCAACTTAGAAATAGGTTTATCCCACCAATTCTTGTTGTATCGTTTATACAAAAAAGACAATTACGATAAACCGGATGGGAACTGAAATGTATGGAAATTTGAGACTCAAAATTTTAAACGAAGAATTTGTGGATTTGAAAATTTGGAAAACTGGAATTTTCAAGAGTTTATTGACAACCTTCAAATATATTTGTAGATACACATAAAAATTAAAACGTGACAATATAGTACTTTTAGTTAAATGTTTGTTTTTTAAAAGTTATAATAAAAATAACTACAATCTGTTATTCTATTATATTGAAAGTCAATAATTTTAAACACACATATGAAATTGAACTTTGATCATAAAATACTAATAGACATGTTTTTTTTCTTTTATCATTATTTTTTTCTTTTAGACACATAAAACTAGATATTAAAAAAATATAATAATTGATGACATTTTGTCAGGTTAAAATCAATCTTAACTATTAGCTAGTATTTGTCATAGTTTTATTTATACCAGTGAGGAAATGTGTGAATATAGTCTGTATTGGTGACAGGTTTTAGCTAATATGTGATTAAAACATTATTGTAATTTTATTAATGATATTTACTATTTAGTGACGCAATCAACCAAACCTGTGACAACCCTTTTCAAAAAACCGTCACCAAAAGTTATTTGTACTAATGAGGAGAATTTCTATTGTGAGATAATTAGGCTAAAACGACTATGATTTGTTTCAAGGATACCGATGCCTACTATCAGTAATCACAGAGACAACATGTGATTGACATGTGATTACTGATAGTTACGTTTTTTGTTTTTTAAATTCTGTCTTTAACCATTTTGCGACACCAAGTTGAATGAAATTCAGTGATTGACCATAAAGAATGCTTGTTAAAAACATTATTGTAGTCTGATAACTCTTCTCCTAGTAAATTAACCAACAATTAAATCACATCTTTCTTTTTCCCTTTTTTTTTCTTTTTCTTTTGCTTTTTCCAATGGTTAGGATACTTTGCTCTCTTATGCATCTTTCGTGTCATCTGCAAATAACCATGAGATTCATGTGATCACCTTTTTTATGCCTTATTCGATCTTATTCTTTCACTTTGACCATAACAATGATGTTGGTTTTTTATATCAATCTCACACCTTCTTTTCATATATTTATATCTTGATTGTCAACATCAATTCATCCTATTTAAATGATTTCCACAACACTGCAGTTGCTGAGTTAATATATTGCTTGTAGATTATCCAAAGCATATTTTGAGTATTTATTATCTTTTTCAGATTTAACTACTTTCCTCTTTTGTTTTCCATTTGCGTATGTAGCTTCTAAAGCCACTGTAATTCTTTTCTTTTCTAAAACTCAAAGGATAATTACCTTTATATACACCTTTCATCTCAATTCAAAATAAATATAATATTTATTATAACGTTCTAAAACCAAGTTTTTTATTTAGAAGTACTTAACTATATGTTCAAAGTCATTTATATAAGGGATTTTTTAATATGTACCCTAAAGACACATAAGAAATATTAATTATGAAATATATTTATTTTGAAGATTATTAATACATATAATATTCATAATTTTTATTTTGATATAGAAACATTTTCTTGATTTAATTATATTATTAATAGTATTTTAGATATTTTATCAGAATGATATACGGGAATTTTTTTTTTATCTACTAAGACAACTTTCTTAGTTCTTCGACTTATATCTGGTAAGATTCAAGGCTATCATCTTTAGATAATTATAAGTGTTAATCTTTATATTATTATAAGTGTTAAGCATCTCTATGGTAGCTTATTGAGATTTTTTTATTATTTGAATAACCGTTTACATGGCTTTTTAGTTGCTACAATTAGAGTATATAATTTTTTTAAGTGGCACTCCAATTTTATAGTAAACTCCAACTTAGGTTTTATCCATTTTAATCCATAGACTTAATAACATTATAATTTATATAATCTTTATAATAAATATTAAAAATTTACTATTTTTAATTTGTTAATCTATTTAACTAAATATAAAAATAAAAATAAATATAGTTCATAAAAAAAATATAACATGTAGAGGTGTCAAAACTTTCATAGTTAAACAAATATAAACATCGTTCTCACCTAATATATATATATATATATATATATATATATATATATATATATATATATATATATATATATATATATATATATATATATATATATATATATATATATATATATATAGAGGAGGGTTCAATTGAGAAAAAAAAAAGGTTGAGAATAGGTACCGTCGGAAATAGATAACGGATAAACATGTGTTTTCCAACCAAACATATTTCCTTAAACTATGCTAATCATTACCTTAATATACATAAAAACATACTTATTTTTTGTTTTTTTTTAATTTTTAGAAAGCCATTTTTATCGAAAAAATATTTTAAATATATCAAAATTCATAATTTTTTATTCTTTATAAATAGACATCCATATTGATATAGTTTTAAGATAAAATAAAAAATTTATTTTTTTTAGAGTTTCAGCTCTCGTTATTCATAAGTGAATAAAAATCATCAGATTTTTATTACAGTACATTCGTTATTCACTTATGAATAAAACGTATGCTTAATTTTTTTTTTATAGTTTAAGTATCGTTCATATATGAATATGACACGTAATAAAAATTTTCTTACTTAAAATATATTTTTTTACATCATCTTTCGTCATATATTATATTTATATATGAATAAAATGTGTATTAGTTGTCGTCATATTTTATATTCATATATGAATAAAACATTTATCAGATTTTTGTTACAGTTAATTTGTTATTCATATATGAATAAGTAGTATAAATGATACTTAAACTGTAAAAAAATTAATTATATATTTTTATTCATAAGTGAATAACGAATGTACTGTAGCAAAAATCTGATGCATTTTTATTCACTTATGAATAACGATAGCTGAAAATATAAAAAAAAATTATTTTATCTTAAAAGTATATCAATATGGATGTCTATTTGTAGAGAATAAAAAATCATGAATTTTGGTATATTTAAAATCATTTTTCGATAAAAATAGCTTCTTAAAAATTAAAAAAACGAAAAAAACTATGTTTTTGTATATATTAAGGTAATGATTAGAATAGTTTAAGAAAACATGTTTTGTTGGAAACACATGTATATTCTTTATCCATTTCCGCTGGTACAACGAAGACTTTTGCGGCAAAAATAAATGAGTGGCTGAGAATGATTCCCCTATTCTCAACCTTTTTTATTTTCTCAATTGAACTTACCTCTCTCTCTCTCTCTCTCTATATATATATATATATATATATATATATATATATATATATATATATATATATATATATATATATATATATATATATATATATATATATATATATATATATATAGGGCTAGGTTATTTTGTTTTTTACATTTATTGTGTGCTAGAATGCACCAATAGGAATTTAGGAAATTAAATAATTATTTAATTAAATAAATATAGATATTAAATGATTTCCATAATTATATGTATATTAAATGATATCCATAATTATAATTCTCTTTTTATGGAAACTAATTAAATCCGTCATTAATGTCAGCAATAATTTTCTTTCAGAATGAATTCACATCTACGTTTTTATATATGAGTTTGTATTTTGTTTCAGGACTCACTCACTTAAAATACAATAAAGTTGCATGGAATATGAAGAACGAAAGTGTATTCTACTAGAATACACTCTCATTTTGCTGAAATACACTCTCATTATTCTAGATATGAATTCATTCTGAAAGAATATTATTGTTGACATTAATGACGAATTTAATTAGTTTCCATAAAAATGAGTTATAAGTATGGATACCATTTAATATACATATAATTAATACTAAATTCTTATTGGTGCATTCTAGCACACAATAGATGTGAGAAACATTTGAACCTACCTATATATATATATATATATATATATATATATATATATATATATATATATATATATATATATATATATATATATATATAGAAAGAGAGAGAGAGAGAGAGAGAGAGAGAGAGAAAAAAAAAAGTTCAATAGAGAACCATAATTATTGGTTCTCCAAGTAACAAAATCTTTTTTTCTAGTTCTAAAGCTTATTCTTTAACGAAAAAAAAAATCTAAAAATATCTAAATTCATAACTTAACATTGTGAATGTGAAAAATATTTTTCGGATTCACCGTGTGAATTTTTAAAGATTCACATTGTGAGTTTGACGTAAAAAAATCAAATTTGATATCATTGGAAAAAAGATAAAAAGTTTTGAATTTTTGTATTTTTGGTTTTTTTTTTGATGAAAAATAAATTCTAAAAGTTGAAAAAAGGATTGGTTCCTTGGTTCCTTATGGTTCTCTATTGAACCTCCTATATATATATATATATATATATATATATATATATATATATATATATATATATATATATATATATATATATATATATATATAGGTTCTATGGAAAACAAAAAACCTAAAAAAAACCCTAAAAATCATAAAAATGCATAAAAACAATACTTAGAGACCCTAAATCGTAGATACTTAGAGCACATTCAGGTCATTGTTTGACCCCGCCATATTAAAGAATGCATGTCAAAACCATAGGTCATGTGAAACAACCGCCTCCAATATAACAGTCGGCACCCCATGATCACCTCGCGTGAACTGACCACACCACGCTCTGGGACAATTTGCCTACTCCTAACGTGTACAATCAATGCTACCAAGCATCACTGGAAAACCATGTTTAGCTTGATGCGTGACATACAACTGTTCGACATCGTTTTTAGTCGGATGTCGCAAGTATATGTCGCAGTAAAGCTCTATAACATACTCACAAATAGATATGTACACTCTCGGCCCGTCCTTTCAAACATTTTCAAATACTCATATGATGCGTCTGCGGCGATGCCATATGCCAATTGTCTAAGAGCGGCCATTCATTTTTGTATTGTAGTAAAACCACGTTTACCTCTAGCATCTCATCGTAATTGGAAAAATTCATAATTACTTGTCAAATCTGTAGCTATAAGTAAAATAATTTTCTACTAATACGAAAACGTTATTCGAATTTCGATAGATCATATAAATTATCAATGTCAAAAAAATCACGTACCAAAAGTTTAAGTGCCGCATCTCGAACCCGATTGATCCATTTTCTATGCTTCTTCTCGACGTTTGAACTTTTGCCTCTCTCACATACCATGTCTCATGCCGCGGACAACAGCGTATACAAAATCAAATCCTCATCAGAATCATCATCTTCGGATGACGAAGAAATTGAACCTGAAAAATTATTCATTTTTTGGTTGAATGTGTATGTTTGTTTTGAAATAATATATGTGTGTTTTAGTGAAAATTATGTATAAAATGAATGTATATATAGAGAGAATTTGTAAAAATAATATATATATATATATATATATATATATATATATATATATATATATATATATATATATTAATTCATAAACGATCGAAAAAGGAGTAGCAACAGTCTGAAATTAAATTGGCCAATGACAACGTCTGTCTTCATCCGTCTCCCCCCCCCCCCCCCCCAACGTCACAACCCACCCACCCACCCTTGGGGCGGTGTTCATGCGTCTCAAGGGGGTCCAAGTCAGCCCACGCGTCCTTCTTAGACCATTCCAGAAAGCCGTATAATACGAGTGACTGAACAACAAAGAAACAAAAATAAAAATTGGCTATCTCAAAATGCGAACCAAACAATCTTAGAGATTTAATTAACGAAACTAATCATATTTGTAAGTCTTAGATAAATGAAGTTACAGAACACGTGAACGAGATGAAAGATTGGATCAAATCTACAAATAAAATAAAATAAAAATATTATTTTAATTCCTAATACCAAGGTTCTAAAAAGCTCGTCATGGCTCCAAGGCTTGTATGTAGCGCCAAGGTTTACCAAAACGTCGCCTTGATTCATATATGTGTATAAAAATAAATAATAGTTGAAAATACATATAAAAATATGAAGTATATACAAAATTGCCGCCTTAAGTCGCGCCTTACAAACGACGTGGCTCGCCAGTGCTCGGAAAAGCTTGAGGCTTGACATTGCCGCCAAGTCACACCTTACGTTATTTAGAACATTGTCTAATACATAAAACATAACAAACGATAACCTTTGAATTATCAAATGTTACGTGATTAAATTAAAATGATATATGGACTATATGTTTAGAACTTTTCTTCAAATATCTTTGTTGTAATATTGTAATTAATTTTTAATTTTAACATCAAATAATGTTTTTCTTTTGGTAATATGACACATGTCAAAAATATAATAAATCATAGAGAGATTTATAAGACATTTAAGATAGGTAAGAGTAAAAGAAATAGTTAATTTAAAACATATATATTTATGATTGAAGAAGGTTTTGTGAAAAAGGATTTATATTAAATAAATATTATTGGGAAAATAATAATTTTTAAAAGGTTAAAAGAAACAAGTAAACCAAAATAGTTCAAGAGTAGGAAAATTTTGGATATTCATTTATTAAATAAAGGGGTAAAAAATCATCCTGTCATCTTTATCATTTTTATCTTATATCATTTTTATTTTATATTTCTTTATTGATGGAAGCAAGTGCCAAGTACTCTTCACTCACCTTTTCCTTTAAATATAGCTTGAAGCTCTTGGCTCTTTTTTACTACAAACGTTGAGTGTTTCCTCCTTTGGTGTCTGTCTTTTATATCCACTTCCAGATTACCAAATGGAGGCATAATCAAAGCACAAAGCATCCTCTTTAGGCAATTCCAAAACATAGCTGCCTTCTTCTTCTTCAGGTACCCTTCTTTCCCACAATACATTGCATATATTTTCTTTCTTTCTGAAAAGATTCAACCAAAATAACCGTTATGATGATATATTAATATATCGTTTGTTGAAGAACCTTTTATATACCAACGTCTTTGGCTGTTTATGATCACCCCAATTTAATAGTTTACAAATTCAAATGTTTCTCTTACAAGTTTAGCTAAACGGTTGCGAAGTGAGTTAATCCGATCTTAAACTTTATAAAATATGTGCCTGAAAGAGGATCCACCACTAGTGCTTTTCTTTGCATTGTATCCATAGTTCCACGGTTAAAATCTTCAACAAAAATTATCAAGTAATTGACTCATTGGTTTACAGTGTGAGTGATTAATGTTTTGCACAATCGGTTAGCTTTTACTGCGTAAATACTACAATTATTGTGAAATTAGAAACATAGTTGGTAAAACTGAGTTGCATTGGAGAAATGGTGAGAATAAAAATACAAAATACAAGAATGTTGTATATCACAATGTTTGTCTACAATCCTGCATTATTGCAACTCAAATTTGCATTTCAATTATTAGTCACAACAACAGTAGTTAAATTTTAAAAAGAGTTGCAACAAGAGGTAAACACTTTAGATTAATTTGTCTAATAATTAATCATTTGGGCTATATGGATAACAACCAAATAAATTAAAAACTTTAGCTATAAAAGTGACCAAATGGGTCAAAACTTAGAAACTCAAATATAGGGAAGTTCACTTATATAGTCTCCAATTAGACGATTAAAATTGAGCTATATTGAAATATTCGATTTCCGATTGGATTAAAGGAAAACTAGATTATTATATAATAATTTATTATTTTATCTGTATATAATTTTATTTTAAATATATTTATAATTATTTATTACTTTAGTACGGTTTTTAAAATTATATTAGAAAGTTGAGAAACTAAGAAGCTTCAACATGTACATTTGTATATATAATATTTAGAATTATAAAGTTTTTTTTGATATTCTTTTAATGAATTTTTATTCGCAACTCAAGATTTGAATTATTTCCATTATTAAAGTTCACTACGACAACAACACACTGGTAATTTGTAATAATTGATATAATTATATTATAATTTGGTTAGTTCGAGATGGATTGGAATTTAGTATTTAAAATTCAAACCAGTTTTTAAAAACCATAATTAGTTTTGATTGACTTGAATGGAACATATAAGATCAAACCATTGAAATGAAAGTCATAGTTACAACCTCCTTCTTGATTGTTGTATTTAAAGAAACTAGTCATTGATAACTAGAAATTATTACATCATTGCTTTCCTAGGAACGCAGGGTATGAGTCTATTTATGTCCGCTTTACAAGTAGTGCAATCTATAAATTTTCTGATAGGCAAATATCATTTTTCTATTTTTTTTTAAACACATAGACCATTTGCTGTAAATAAAATCTACAAAGGCACATTTTTGTAAATTACATGGATATTTGGTAATTTACTTTTCAACCTAGGGACCAAATCAGCCAACATATGAAAGTCATGTGGTCAAAGTCTCAAACCTAAAAAATTTAGATATAGATCAAACTTGTATTAAAAATTAACTCTCATTTTTAAAAACTATAAAGAATTTTGATTCACTTGATTTGAACACATAAAACTGAACCATTCAACCGAAAGTCCTAGTTACAACCTTCTTTATTATTGTACTTAAAGAAATTAGTTAATATTAATAATAACACAAATATGTAGTATACATAATACAATAGTTATTTATAGATAGAAAAACAAACAAAATATATCCGTAAGCGGTTGCGAAGTGAGTTAATCGAATATTTAACATTAATGCATATCTTATACTTTAATTAGGAATAATAGTTTCAAAGATAACCATAATATATATATATATATATATATATATATATATATATATATATATATATATATATATATATATATATATTCGAAAAATAATATTTTTCATAAGGGAACTGATTTGTATACAACACATTTTTTTCCGTACACAACAATTTGTGCTTTCAAGTGTTGTATTGTACAACTCTATAATGCATAAATTGTTATGTATGACAAAAAATTATTGTGTACTAATCATTTCCCTTTTCATAATAATTTCTTTACCAAAGTTAATTTTTGAGCAGACACAACCCCTTCACCTCCACTATTTTGGTTGAATGGAAATCAAACTATTTGTACTTGTAGATACAATCAGATTGAAATCTATTGATGATCTATAAATTTTATTTTACTAAAATATAAGATGACTTTAAAATTACCAACATAAATTATATTACAATTTACATAAACAAAATTTACATAAATTTAAGTAGTAATATATCTACAACTAAAATAATTCAAATAAATGATACTAAAATACATATAACTTTTAAGTATAATAAAATGGAGCCACTGTGATTTTGGTCTCTTTGTTTTCAGTTTAGAAAACTTCTATTTTTGCTTCTAGTTTTTAACTCCGAAATTAGATTAATTGTACTTATAGTCATTATAGTTTTTAATTTAAGAAATTATATTTGTAGTCTATAGTTTTTAATTTTAAAATGAAATAAATTAACTACACATTTGGTCTATATAGTTATAAATTAAAGAAGTTACATTTTTAATCCTTATAATTTTTCATTTTAAAAGTAAATAATTTTTGTATAATTTTTGTCATTTACTTTTTAATTTAGAAATTACATTTTTTTTATCATTTTAGAAAAGAAAGAGTAAATTATAATTTTGGTCCCTAAGGTTTAAATTGTTCTGTAATTTACGACCAAACATGTTTTACAAAAGGTCAAATTATAGTTTTGTTCCATGTGGATTGCATAGTCTTACACTTTGGGTCCTTGTAAGATTTAAGATGGATTATCATTGTTGTTGAAAAAAATTGCACGCTTAATTTTCGAGGCTGCTACAGTCAAACATCCTCTATTAATTTTCTGTAAAATAACATTTTTTATCTCCTCTTTTATCTTTTTCTCATTTCAATTTTTACTATTCCAGTTATATATTATGTGTTTTATTAAATAGGTCCTCATTCCATCTTTGTCTTTTTAATTATCTTATATGTATATATCTCAAACTAGTTTATAACCCGTGGGAACCACGGTTACAAAATTAATTAAACTTTTATAGTAAAAACTCAAAGTTATTAATCAGTTATTTTAAATAAATTATTAATTAAGAGATTTTTTTAGTTATATAAAATTATAATAATTGATTTAAATAAATATGTGAAATTATATCACTTTATAATTTGTATTAATTTTATTTTAATGTTATTAATTTAATGTAGATAGCGTGAGAAATTTAAAATTTGAAATGAATAATCAATAGGTTGATAAGTGTCAAGTATTAATTAGAAAACATAATAGAGTGACACTTGACAAAAGAAGAATAAAATATGCATTAATTAGGAGATCTAATAAGATGACACATGTCAAAAGAAAAATAAAACTATTTTTTTATTAGAATAGAGATACGTATATAATTTATATTTTGCTCTATGTAGTTTCAGTTTAGGAAATTATATTTTTTTGTACATGTAGGTTTTAAATCTAAAAGGAAATGAATTAATTATAATTTCAGTCATTATAGTTTTTAATTTAAAGGTTACATTTTTGGTCCTTATAGTTGTTAATTAAAAAAAATTTATTTCGAGATATAATGAATAATTTGTAGTCTTTGTCCATGTGGTTTTCGCTCATCTGTACCTTAGGTCTACGTTACATTAGTGCTAACCAATCCTACGTGGAATTTAATTTTATTTTTCTTTTTCATTTTTCATTTTTCATTCTTTTAAGTAACTAATGTATGATGATAAAAGTCTCGGGTCCAGCCACCCATCCGTCGTCTAATCCCCAACTCCCTTTATCTCTCTAATCCTGTCGGCCGCTCCATAACGGACCACCTTCTAGCCTAATATCACCTGCCGGCCACCACATTCTTCTCCGGCGAAGAGTTTTGGCGTAAAGTAAGATTTGAAGTCGTCTGATTTACCAGATCGAAGTGAGTGCCGCCTCTTCCTCTGCTTCTTCTTCACGCATCCCTCTCTCTCCTTCTGGGTCTTTTTTGAAGCCATCTGATTTGCTGGATTGAAGTTGGTTCCGATTTGCTGCTTCTAGGGCTCTGATTTGTTGTATTTCTTTCTCCAATTTACTGAATCACGGACCCCTTTGTGTGCGTCTGTACGTATCTGGTGTTCTCATGTTTTTTGCTTCTTTTATTTTTAACGCAAGTAAGGGTTGGTAATGATGGTTATGTATGAACTGATGGTAATCGATTGTAAGGGGTAATGGTGATGGAAAAATTGTGGTAATCCGGGGGATGGAGATAGAGGCTGTATTTTGGTTCTAGCTTGATAATGGTGGCTGATCGATCGATCAGTGATATCTTTGTTACAAGTTTTATGGAGTGGAAATGGAGAATCGTCGGTGGTTTTGTGGTGGCTGGAAAGGAGGAATAAGGATGGTGTTTGGTTGTATGAGTTTGAAGATGGTGAGGTTGTCAAGTAGTGATAAGATGGTTTTCTAGTGATGAATTGAAGCTGTAATCATGACATCATGTCGTACTTACCCACCACTGACCATTATAGTGGTGGGTATATAGTTGTGGGTGCCACGTCCGTTACCAATCACAAGTAACAATCTCTACAAGCTTGGATACTCACCGTTATATCCGTTTTATTTTTTGATTATTAAAATAAAAAAAATATATATTTTAATTAATTAAATTGTAGAGAGAGGTGGAGAAAAGTAGAGAGAAATAGAGAGAAGCAAGTTTATTGGTTGTGGTGTTCTGTTCTTTCCACCTCCCACCACAGATCAACGAAATAGCTCCACCACTAGCCACCACTAAAACCTTGGGATGATGTTCACATCCGTGGTTAGTGGCGATGTAGACCACGAACCCTCTCGTGATGAGCATACCAGAAGGCCTAAGGGGGAAGGAGGTTCCTCTGAGGATTTTGGTGTTGGGTTTGGATTAATGGGTACGGAGGTTGTGTCAGTTATGGTGGTTCCCGATAAAGAAGGTAGAGGATGACGATGATGGTTGAATAAGATAATGGAGATGTTGGTGTTAAACACTTCAAAGTGGATGATGTTGGATCACTGATGGTAACTCATACAAAAATAAAAAAAGAGAGAAAATAAATATACGAAAGAGGGTGGATGACCTGTTAAATTAATACGTGGCTACCAAACAATAAAAACAAATTAATTATTAATGCCACATCAGCCTTATTACCGGGTAACCGGTTAAATTTGAAGAAAATGAGTTAATTGATAGGTTAAAGATGAGTTTAATGGCTTATTACGCAAAAAAAAAAAAAAAAAAAAAGTTGAGTGACCAAATCGGATAAACAGTAAAAATTTATAGCGCTACAGTGTCATTTTTTCCGTTTTGTTCCGCATGGTTTGTAATGGTTTGCACTTTAGGTCTCAGTTTTAATATTTTATATGGATGATTATTGTGCAAAAATTACATGTTTGGTTGCTATGCTTGTTACGGCCAAGCCTTCTCGTTTAAGTGTGTCAAAAATAACTATTTTAACCCCACTTTTGTCCTTTTTTTCATTCTAATATTTATTAAATAATTAATTAATTATTATTTTTGTTTATAGATAGGTTCTCTTTTCGTCTTTGTTTTTTAATTCTTTTTCTTGTATATTACGCAGATATATAAATTACTTACACACAAACATTTTGTATTATTTTATTCAATCGAAAATGTAGAATTAATAAACTAATCAGAAAGTGCAGGCCATCACCACTCATTTTAATCAAAGATGAGGATTTTTTTAAATGCGATTGATAAGTTGATTTAACTAAAAACATGTTTTATATACTAATTTTTAATAATTCAACTTAAGTTTGTTAAAATCATGATCGTAGTCGTAGGATTATACGATGTCATATAGGTAAAATATCTTTCTTGGGTTGTATTTTGGTAAGATCATTAAATACATAAGCTATTGGAGAATTTTGTTAAAACACAATTCTCTTTTTGAAGAAACTTACAAGTTTCAAACTCTAGAGTTTGTTAATTAATATTTATTTTATTTTTTTCTCATATTCTATTAATTAAAATTAAAAACGATTGCTTTGTTTCATATATTATAAAGTAGATATATAAAAATATTTAAAATTTATAAAGCGTATTTTCTATTTTTCCAACATATATCAAGTCCTTTAGACGCATGTAAATGAATGTAAAACAATGAGATCAAAGAGAGGCTCCTGCTTAGGCTTTCGATCATTAAATATATAGGCGTTCCTAATATTCAAATACACCAGAAATTAGGTTGTATCAATAATTGCATCTAGAAACATCGAATTGTCGTAGGTGACACATCTGTCGTTCAATGATCGTTGAAACATCGCAGTTCAGTAGGTAACTTTCACCACGTTGATCAAAACTCTAGTGACCTTATATTATCACACATTATGGATGGATGCATGACTTTTAATTTCATCATGATAGTTTCCATTAACCAAATGTGGAAGAATATATACAAGTTAGAGCAACATGTTTCATTTTATAATGTTCAGTTCAGTCGCTAGCTAATCAAAGTTAGCCATTGCCAATCTTCTGCAGGTAACTTTAATAAGCTTTTGCAAAGAAAAATGAGGAGAATGATGGTGGACATTCCAATTCCTCCAAAATGGAAACAATTATGGAATACATGGGATCTCCGAGGGTTCATCATCTTGAGTCTCTCGTTACAGACATTTCTGATTCTCGTTGCTCCTTTGAGAAAACGAACAAAAAGCAATTGGATAATAATGCCATTATGGTCGGCATACTTGCTAGCTGATTGGGCGGCAAACTTTGCTGTTGGGCTCATCTCGAACAGTCAAGGGAACCCTGATGAAAGCCAAGGAAAAAAAGGAGCAAGACTGGCTGTGGAAAACGAAGACCTCCTTGCATTCTGGGCGCCGTTTCTTTTGGTGCATCTTGGTGGTCCTGACACCATTACAGCTTTTGCATTAGAAGACAATGAGTTATGGCTCCGACATCTTCTTGGTCTTGTTTTCCAGTGCATAGCTGCAGTTTATGTGTTTGTTCAGTCACTACCACAAAATCGGCTATGGATTCCCACAATGTTGATGTTCTTGACAGGAATTATCAAATATGCGGAAAGAACACGTTCTCTTTATCTTGCTAGTGCCGATAGATTCAAAAGTTCCATGCTTACAAAAGCTGATCCTGGGCCGAACTATGCAAAACTCATGGAAGAATACTTTTCAAAGAAGAAGGCTAAACTACCAACAAGAATCCAAATGGTTCCAGAGCCAGATCGAGCAGCTAAATCAGCAAACAAGGCTAAAAAAGGGAATTTAACAGCGCTGGAGAAGGTGCAATATGCATATCAGTTCTTTGAAACGTTTAAAGGGCTTGTTGTTGATATGATTTTCAGTCGAAAGGAACGGAATCAGAGTCGGGATTTCTTCCTTAATCGAACTGCCAATGATGCTTTCAAAGTAGTTGAGATTGAGTTAAACTTCATCTATGAGGTTCTCTTCACTAAGCTCCCGGTGGTGTTTGGTTTGACGGGAGCCATCAGCCGGTTTTTTTCATTGGCAACGATTTGTTCAGCAATTGTTTTATTTTTATTCAAAAACAAAACAAATTTTACAAAAGTTGATATCATGATTACTTATGGTTTGCTCTTTGGTGCATTGGTTTTGGATTTCACCGCTCTATTCATGCTCGTGTTTTCAGACTGGACAATCATTACTTTGCAAAAGTCGCCAGATGTTGAGCTTGACAAAAAGTCTCGCAAGACTCGAATCATCAGTAAATTTCTCAAACTCATGACCGAAGGCACTCTTTGGGACACAAAAGATCATGCCCAATCAACAAAAAGTGAATCACAAAGTGGCAAATGGAAGATTAAGTTTTTAAGAAGAAGGTGGTCAAAATCCATTTCAACTTACAACCTTATCTATTACTGCCTCCACCCACGTCCAAGCTTACAAAATTTTGTTTATGAAACCCTGGGGATTAGTGAGTTTATGGATGAGATCAAGTATGTCAAATTCGAAAGCTTCACCGCAAAACTCAAAGATTTCATATTCGAGGAAATAAAAGCAAAATCAGAACTCGCAGATGACTTGGAAACTGCCAAGGAGATAAGTTCAGCACGTGGCGATTGGGTGATCCGTGTGGAAGAAGGTTGGGGTGCCTTACTTAGATATGTTATAGATGTTGACTATGATCAAAGTCTCATTCTTTGGCACATCGCCACCGAGTTATGCTACAACAAAGAACTTAAAACGGGAACCAAAGATGACAAAAATGATAATCTTCGCGATATTGCAAAAGTATTATCAGATTACATGTTGTATCTTCTTATCATGCAACCAAGTATGATGTCAGCAGTAGCAGGTATTGGACAAATACGTTTCAGAGATACTTGTGCCGAGGCCGAAAGGCTTTTCGAAAGTGGAAAAGGTGGTGAAGTAAAAGTTGAGCAACACCAAACTCAAACACCTACGGATACTAAATTTGATCGGGATCAGATAAACGCTTGCATGAAGATTCTTGAAGTAACGACGGAAGTGCGTCCAGTCACGGTAAAGGGTGACCGAAGCAAATCTTTGCTATTTGATAGTTGCATTTTGGCCAAAGAGTTGATGGAGATAGAGGCGAAGGACCCGGATAAGAATAATAAATGGTTGATTATAAGCAAGGTATGGGTGGAGTTGTTGTGTTATGGTGCAAGTCATTCACGAGCCAATACTCAAGCAGCACAAGTCAGTAAAGGTGGTGAGCTCATTACCATTGTTTGGTTGTTGATGGCTCATTTTGGTTTGGGTGATCAATTCCAAATTGATGAAGGCCAAGCAAGAGCAAAACTTATTGTTGGCAAGTAGTTTTGAGTCCTATCTGGATGTCTTATTAATGTGTGGATGGTCTAAAAATAACACAAGCAAATACATCTTGTGATTCTCTTTCAATTCTAACCATTTGATTTACAATTTCCAATACACTTAGGAAGTCTTTAGATGACAGACAAAGCTTTGTGTCAATGAAAAAACTTATAATAGATCGAGTCTTGTATATATCTTTGTTATCATATGTACTTAATCAAGGTGTTTAATTAGTTCATGAGGTTACACACCTATTGAGATATCTACACACTTGTAACATGTTTTTGTTTGAAATAATCACTACAAGATTAAAGACCTATGGGGACAACAAAAGTCGTCACCATAGGGTGCAAAGTCGTCACTATAGACCCTGGAGATGACATGTCGTCGCCATAGGCTTTGTCGCCATTGTTCTGTCGCTTTAGATCCTATTGTCGTCGCCATAGCCTTCGTCGCCATAGCAACCCCTATAGGGACGACTTGTTGTCGCCGTAGGTGAACCTATAGCAACGACTTCTTGTCGCCATACATATCCCTATAGAGACGATAAGTCGTCCCTATAGGTTCTACACAGATTTTACAGCTTTTAGCCATGCCCCTGTGATTTATTTAATTTCCCAGGATTTTTGTATAGAATAAACTTTTTGTATACAATAAAACAAAATTAGTAAATTTAAATCTAAAACATTTTACATATCTACAATCCAAAGATTTAAAATATCTTACACCATCAGTTTACCAAATACAAATAACATAATTTGAAATTTTTTAGATGTCTCATACAAAACAAACTAAAGTTCATAATCGAAACAATATCTAATGAAATGTTTTGCGGGTTTGCATATTCTTCCTTGAACAAAACTAGTAGGTTTCTTAATTGGTTTAAGGAAAGATCAGGGTACTTGTACCTGTCAAACATAAGCCCAATGTCACAAATCAGAAATGCTAGCTATAAAAAAATATAATCAAACAGTCACAATCACAATCATAGGAATCAAACGAAACACCAACCAAACAAAATATAACCACCCAAGGGTATAACTGTCTAGAACCCACTGAAACAGAGGAAAACTCAAGAAATTAGGAATCAACAAAGAACTCAATAGTGGCATTAGCATATCATAACAGCAATAACATCACACCTTAGTTCTGAAAAAGGCAATGTACTCTAAAGGAAACACCTAAATGCAATGAACTTTGCATCAGAAATTCCAACAAAAGTGATGTCTTTGAAACCTTCAATTCAACTTTAACCTTAGGCTAGCAATGAATCATAAGCAACATAATTTAAACAAAAAAGAAACACATAAACAACACAAACATGAATTGTTGGTAACTTCATTCTAATCTAACAATTTAGCAAATTTAGCAAGTACTAAAAATCTTTCTTTTATAATTCTCTGAAAAGCACCTTCAATTTAGCAATTTCAAATTAAGCAAACTAAAAACTCAAGACCAAACTGATCATACATAAATTTGAATATTAAACTAGTAAAATAACAAAAAAAACAATAAGAAACCTGAATGCTTTAATCTTGAGTTCAGTTCTCGGCCTATGTTCTTGAACCTCTGTGCCCAGTCCTCAGTCCTCATTCATCGCCCCGTCGCCCCTTCCCCTCTGTATGAAAGATCAAAGATAGAAAAAATAATTCTTAAAAACCCTTGTCTTGTCGGTATCAAAGAAATTAAAATCCAAGAAACAATCATAAATTAATTGCACGTTTTATAAACCAAAAAAACTAATGAATCAGAAAAACCTCATAGGTAGCCTCGTAATTCTCCCAGTCTCCTCGTCTTCATAATTAATCATGCAAGGGAATGAGGTCGCCGGAAGCCAAGTAGTACATGGCTGACGGTGGAACTGGTCTTCTTTGAGGTTGTTGACAAGAAGAAAACCTGTGATAGAGAGAGATAGGTTGTTGACGATTTTTCAAACATTCTACTTCTATTTCACAGCTTGTATATACATAAATCAATTGGCATATTTGTATTGCTCTAATTTTTATAGCATTCTACTTTAATTTTAGACAAAAAAAGGACAAAACTAAAATGCTATACAACCACATTAACATGCTTGAAACAATAATTTTCATAAAGTTTGTATCCTAAACATAAATACTATCCTAAACATAACCAAGAACTTATAACTTTTTATGATTAACAAATCATACACAACCAAAAACTTCAGAGCTTCCATGTATATAAATCACTAACCAAAGTTTCATAAGTTTTAAACACATTTAGACAATTATTTGTGAAAAAACACAGCCAAATCACCAGAATAAGATTCTGAGCTTTCACAGCACAAAAACTTCACAACCAAATAATACACAACCAAAAAATTTCATAGCTTCCATGAATTGAAAACAATAACCATAAACTTTCATAAAGTTTTAAGCACATTTAGACAATTGTTTGTGAAAAAACACAGCCAAATAACCAAAAACCGATTATATGCTTTCATAGCACAAAAACGTATTCTAAACTTTCACATACAGCAATCATCGATCAAAAAAAAACTTATAAACATTCACACAGTTCATACCTGTTGACGAAGTGGGGAATGTCGGAAGCAGAAAAGATGGAGACCGTCGGAAAGAGAGGGAGACCGCCAGAATAAGAGGGAGACCACCGCTGTTCTGCAATTCAGAACACTAATTCAATCCAGAGCTGGAGGGAGAATTTCATAGTGAAAGGTTGAAGGAGTAGACGAGGGAAACGGTGGGCAAGAAACGATCGACATTTACCTATACACTTGCAGGTACCGGCGATTTCACCTTTAGCTCACGAGAGAAACTGTTTTGTGGTGCGACTGATTGGGGGAAAAGGGTTTTCAGCGGTTTTAATTTGGCCACACCCTATAGAGACGATAAGTCGTCCCTATAGGTGTCCCCAAAACAACGTCGCACAAAGTTCCGGATATACACACATTAATATATATATATATATATATATATATATATATATATATATATATATATATATATATATATATTATTTATGTTTGAAACCAAATGTCGTCCCTACAGTTTTTCGGATGCCCGCGAACCAAATTTTTTTTCCCGCTCAACCTATGGAAACGATTTGTCGTCGCTTTAGGGTTCGCAGTCAAACTAAATTTGTCAACTCTATAGTGACGACTTCTCGTCCCTATATGATACTCTATGGCGACGACATTCGTCGTCCCTATAGCTTTTGTCTCTATAGAGTCATATTCTTGTAGTGAATAAAACATAATTCAAAAGAATTTACTGCTTCAGTTTTTCCTTTTTTGTATGCTTTGTTGAAAGTAATAGGATTCGACTTAGAAACTGGTTCAATGTTGAAAATTCTCTTGTCGATCACTTGATTACCTTTATTTTAAATCTCCCGACTAAAGTTGGTACTACCTTGAACAATGCCATTGAAACCTTAGAACCAACCAACTCATTCACATAGGTATGCATTACATGGACTCTATCATCCGGGAGGAGGTGATCGAGATTGTCGAGGGACAGTTGTCGGAGATGTTGGGCCTATCAAGACTATCATGGTTGAGTATTTCGACGAGCGCTATGCACACATTGCTGAGACGGCTGCCGCAGCAGCTTCAGCAGCTGTAACGACGGCAGGAGAGGAGCTGGTCGAGCTTTCCAGTATCGAGACTTGTTATTGGCACATATTCTGATGAGCAGAGGGCTGCAGTTATCTGGGATAAGGGAGATGTTCGATACTCATTACATTCCGCAGGTTGAGCGGGAGAGTCTAGCACATGAGTTTCTAGATTTGAGGCTTCGGGGGTTTTGCTCGAGGTTGGAATGTGAGTCGCGGGGACTCCGGAAAGGAGTAATGATTATGTTCAGTTGGAGTTATGCAGCTGGAAGTAGAATGGTTAATTGATAGGATTGGAATGTCGTTTCTAGGGGAAGGATTGTGCCCTTTTAGTTTTCGAACTCGAAGAAGTGAGCAAGATTGTGACCCCAGGATCAGGTTGTATTCTAACTCGGGGATAGTTGGTCGCCGGGGATTGGCGACAATGGTTTAGCGCTGGTAAGCACAGGTGGGTAGATGTGGCATAAGTATTTTGGAGGTTAATTTCACCTTGGATCTCTTGTATCGGACGGTAAGGATTGATTGTGCGATCTATTGCACTTTCGGGATTGTAGACTATGTCTTGGGAGTGGTTGTAGCCTGGTTTAGGGCAAAGGTTGTTTCAACTACTGCAGTTCAGCTGTGGATGATTGAGCTGGTGAGTGAGTCAGGGTGCGAGGCCCTGAATGATGAGTTCTAGAGTCGAGAGCGGGAGGATTGTGGGAACGCTTTAGGAAGAAGGGTATTATGTGGGAGGTCTATGGACAGGGTCCCACAAGATGGTTATTCATCATTGTCAGGATTCAGTGGTTTTGGTAAGCATTATTGATTGGCGGAGGAAAGCGCCAAAGGAAGTAGCTTATTGTTGAGACACTAGTTGGAGCATCTATTTTTGGGACTTCAAGATTTGGGTGAGGGATCATTCGAGCTTCCGGGACTGTCGGTTTCCCGGGGATAAAGGAAGTGTTCATCTAGTTTTTAGAAGCGTATGCTCATCTGAGGTTGGCTAGTAAAGGAGTGCTATTTGGAAAGAGTTGGTTATCATCGGATCGATCGTTGAGAAGTGGGGAGGATTAGGAATCCTCAAATCTTCATGTATTATGAAGGCTTAGTCGAATCTAAGTGGGGGAGAGTTACCCCGGGATGCAGAGCAGGAGAGGTTTTGAAGCAGAGGATAACTTTCACAACCCGATGGCAGAATGGAGGCCCTAGTGGTTGCTTGGTTTGAGGGTTGTGTTGTTTGGGGGTTCGGCAAAACTCCCCAGCATAAGAACACGTCTTCTGGGTGCTTTATAGCATAAGTTGGGGAACCAGGTTGGAGTTCTAGTCATGAATTGTGTCCAGTCCGAGTATTCGGCCGAGGGTGTGCTCGACTCTGAAGGTTTTGGATTGATAGGTTGAGGGTTTCGATAGCTGCCAGGACTCGGCAGTACATTCAGCACAGGTGTGCGGGTTATTAGCATATGCGGTATACACGCAGGTCAGGGAACAGACCACGGATTTCCGAGAGGATGGACGATCAACATGAGGCCTAGGGTTAGGCTGGGGATATAGTCCACAGAGTAGATCAGGAGTTCGAAGCCCCAAGTGAGTGAGAACAGGATGCATGGGAGAGAGCATCAAGAGGGGTGATCCAGGGAGATGCTTAACAGTTTAGAGCGGTCCGGATAGACTGAAGGCCAGTGGGGCGTACCAGTCAGACCGAAGGCTCGGAGAACAGTCCAGACACGCTGAAGGCCCAGAGAGGCGGTCCAGACATGCTGAAGGTTCTGAGAGTGGTCTAGATAGACTGAAGGCCTGGTAGGGCGGTCCAATCATGCTGAAGACTCTGTATATGTTTGTAGATCTATGATCGGGTATTGAGTAGGCTGCTATGCTATAGAAATCAATAGGTCTGTTCCAAAATTTTGAACATGCGGTTAGAGTAGGCTGAGGACTCCGATGTATTTTGGTTGATCGGAAGTTGTTATTAGTGGTCGGAAGGAGTTTAAAGGATCTTGGTGATCTCATCAGTTCGGAGTGTCTCCGAGGTTTCATCTTCTTGGATCAGGTAATACTCCAGTTGGGGACTGAGAGTGGATCTGAATAGGTATTCGTCAGTTTTGGGAAGGTTTGGGATTAGAATATCCTGTCATTCAGGTTCTGGGAACCGGGTTAGATCTTTCTCATGATCGTCTATGGCATTTGGATGGGGTTGAGGCGGTCCTGCTTTATGCGGTAGGCCAAGATACCCGGTGCGGGCCGACTGTAAGTCGTAGGCACGGAGGCTCGAAGGGAGCTGTAGGGTTGAGGCGGTAGGCCAACAAGCCCTGAGAATTTCAACTCAATAGTTGAATTGATTAGACATGTTGGTATTCTAACCCGAAGGGGGTGATATGGGTTAGATATGAGTGCCGTACTGGGTGGCCGGGTAGGTATGTTGATGATGGTTTGAGTTATTGTGATGTGTATTGAGATTCATGTGTGGTGGTAGTTTTTGTATGGTTATGTTGTTCGTTGATGAGAGGAGCGTCGATTACGCCCTTCGAGTGGCGGAGGAAGGTGGATATCCGCAGGGTCGGAGTGTTGGGCAACTGAAGTGACGACAGTAGTGTCGATCGGTCGGCGGGAGCATTCCAGTCATGTGCTGAGGGCCGAGGATGGCATACCAGACTCGTGTTGTGGGCTCAGAGGCAATCCAGACCTATGCTGAGGACCGCGTAAGGGTATTCCAGTCATATACCGTGGGCATAGAGATTGTGTGGTTATGTCTGTTGTAGGAGCGCGTTCGGATTGGATGTATTGTTGAAGATTCGGGGGAGTTGCACTCGGTTGTGACGAATCTGAGGCCGGTGATGAGACGCAAGGATTGATTCTTGGATCTCAAGTTATGATTAGACCCGCTTTATGTTCATGGAGGTATTCCAATCTAGGGTATTCCATTCTGAGGATGACCGGACCCTATTATTGACTGGACTTGATATGTATGGTATTCCAACCCAAGGGTTGATTGGGCCAAACATGTGAGGAATACGAGGGTATTCCATCCTAGGGATGATTGGAGCCGTCGTAGGCTCGCCTGGTATTCCAGCCCGAGGCTGATTGGGCCAAGCATGAGTGTTCGTGTTTCAGTGGATTGATTTTGTATGATGATGAGAGACAATTGTCCTGTCAGCACAAAGGGTTCGCCTCTGGAAGAGGGAAAGTTGGGTTTCTGATATGTTGGATCATCAGGATTCTGTCAGTTGGCAAAGTGGCTTGTAGGTTAGATATTTCAAAAAGGTTCGGTTAGGTTTTGCATCATCTTTCACGTTTCGCAGTTGCGAAAGTGTGTCATGGATCAGGAGGCGGTAGTATCGTTGGATGACATTCAGGTCGGTGAGCGCCCAAATTATGTGGAGAGGCCTGTGGCCATACTGGGGAAAAGGGTGAAGGTTCTGCGGAACAAGGAGGTACCCTCGGTAACGGTACGGTGGGAGCACCAAAGAGAGTCTGAGTGAACGTGGGAGCCGGAGACAGAGATGCGGGAGCACTATCCGAGGTTGTTCACCGCAGCAGACTTCGAGGACGAAGTCTAGTTTAAGTGGGGGAGAATTGTAATGCCCCGATTCCCAAGTATCAATTTATGGTTATAAATTCTCATGATTTCAAGGTCTACTCGACGAGTTGGTGGCCCGACTCGCCGAGAAGCAGCGGGTTGGTCCGCGAGTTTAAGTGACCTACTCGCCGAGTCCAAGAAAGGACTTGACGAGTAGGAGTTGGAGGATGAAAACCTAAATTCCGGGGTTTTGCACCCTATTTAAAGGATCATTTTCCCCTTAGCCTTCCTTTGTAGCCTCTAGAGAGTTCAACAAAACCTTAATACGTGTGTGTGTGCTCCATTGTGTGTTTTAAGCTTTGGAAGAGGATTCTTGGTGAGAAGAGCTTGGGGGAAACAAGTGGATTGAAGCAAGGAATTCGTAGGGATCAAGATCTAATTCAGTTGGCATCTTTTGGGAAGGTATTAAGCTGTTATCCCAACTTCATTTTCCTTTCTAGATCTCCTTGGATGAAATTAGGGCTCCTTGGTTTGGTTATGAAGCTATTTTTGGGTATGAGTCCAGATCTGAAGTTGTAACTTCAGATCTGAACTATCTTTGAGTGGTGAGTCCATAAAGCTATCAGCTTTGGCAAGTATGACCCCCCTCCTTAAGTGTAAAACCCCATTTCAATCTTGGATTTGGCATTATGAGCCATTAGAGCCTTGCATGCACGTAAAGTTTGCAACTTTACGTGATAAGCATGCCTTGGGAAGTTGGATCTGCAGTATGGCCTCTTAGTATGGCTTAAAATGAGTCTGTATGGCAAAAAGGACTGAAGGGACTCGGCGAGTCGCATGGTCGACTCGGCGAGTCGCATGGTCGACTCGGCGAGTCGCATGAAGATAGGCATGAACTCGGCGAGTTGGAAGAACAACTCGGCGAGTCCGATGAAGATTGTCGTAGACTCGACGAGTGTATGAACAACTCGGCGAGTCGGTTGTGGTTTCCCCAGTTTATGTATGCTCGTGTAACCGTCGAGTTGCATGAAGGAAACTCGACGAGTGGCCTTAGGGTTTCGATCGTAAACCGAAGGAACTCGACGAGTGTAATGACGTAAATTTTAAAACAATTTTTCATTTTTCAAACTTAATAAATCTCATATAATATTCTCAAAATCTCATGTATCAATGTCATCACAATAAAACATATCCCAAAATCTCAACACCGAATCTTCTGCCAGTGTGTATAATTCATGACGGCGCCTTCCCGCGACCCTCGCTGATACCTGAAACACATATCACATAACACGGTAAGCATAAATGCTTAGTGAGTTCCTCAAAATACCACATACAACACATACGCCACTCGAGGCTACAGTACGACCCTCCGGTCGATCTGTCTCAGCGGGAACCTCCAGTCCCGTAGCTCGTTGGACCCTTCGGTCCGGTCTGTATCGTTGGACCCTTCGGTCCGGTCTATATCGTTGGACCCTTCGGTCCGGTCTATATCGTTGGACCCTCCGGTCCTGTCTATACAGCACATTGCATACATATATCACAATGCACATAATCTCATACATACACATAGCACACAAGACCCTTCGGTCTACACATAGATACCACTCTAGGTAATGTATAGTGAGAAGACTCACCTCGGCTAGCAGGTGAGCAAACAACCTTGCGCTCGGATCTCGAACTAGTATCCTCCTAACACAAAGGATGAATATCTCTTATTATTACTCTTCTCACAACTCAGATAATCGAAGGCGAGTCTTTCTCTTTCTAACTCATTAAAGTGGGTAAAAGACCATTTTACCCCCTCCAAGGTCTCCATCACATATGTTGACCAAAACCCCATGGTCAACAGAAGTCAAACTCGAGTCAACTGTCCAAGTTTGACCCGACTCGTCGAGTGCACTCCTGCGACTCGTCGAGCCCCCTCGTATCCTCAGAAGTCTCAAAAGTCCAGCTCAACTCGTCGAGTTGACCCCCAACTCGCCGAGTTATCGCACAATCAATCCATCGGGACAAACCCTGACGACTCGTCGAGTCAGGTCATAGACTCAGCGAGTCCCTTTGATCTGATTTCTCATTCAGACGATTTCAACCAGATCTATCACTCTAAACTATAGATCTATCATCCCAAGGCTCAATAATTACGTAAAGTTTCGATCTTTACGTTCATACATGATGTTATTGCTTCAAAACGCCAATACATGCTCTTCATGAAGGTTTTTGCTCATCAACCCTCATTTGGACCACTAAAGCTGAGACATCTAGACTCTAAGGACCTTAGGAGGTCCAGATCTGAGGTTTCCAACCACAACCAGGTCTCATTCGACTCATATATTCAAAAGAATGGAAGCAAAGCCCTAAAACTCCCAAAATGAGATCTAGTACAAGGAATGAACAAGATGAGAACTTTGTACCTTCTCTTAGCAGCTGAAACACTCAATACCACAGATCTACTGCCTTCCTTTGTTCCCCATCAAGAAGCTCTTCATCCTTCTCCATAGGAATGCACCAAGAACCACAATATGAGCTTCTCTCTCACTCTCTAGCTACAATAGCAAATAGGGTTTGCTCTCAGGGGAAGGTAGTCACAATTGAGGCTATAAATGCCTTTAAATAGGTCCCAAACCCGGGAAATTAGGGTTTCTCTGCCCAGCACCTACTCGACGAGTCCCTCCTCTGACTCGTCGAGTCCATTCATTAAATCCACGCGCCAATCTCGACTCGACTCTACGAGTTGGTCCCTCAACTCATCGAGTCCCTCCTTAAATCTCAAGATTAACATACACAATAATGTCCCTGAAAATCCGGATGTTACAACGAGTCACTCCGGTGACTCAGCGAGTGGGCAAGCACTTCAAGGAACTCGGCGAGTAGCCGAGGGTACTCGGCGAGTTAGGGTCAAAATGGACTGTTGACCTTGACTGATGACTTTGACTTTGACCAGGGTGTGATTAGTTGGCTTATGGGGTACCTTGAAAGGTTGGGAACTTATGGGTATTTATGATTGGATCATTGATGGTTATAGGTGTTGGAGTTTGGGGCAGTGATTCGGGAGCGTGTTTTCATGGTTTAGTCCGACATTGCAAGGTGAGTTATCCTCACTATATCAACAGGGTCTAAGGCACCAATGTCGACCCTTTATAGTTTGTATTTGGATTATTGCATGATATGCTTACTGATGTACATCCTGGTAGTTAGGATGGTGATATGATATGTTAGTGACAGGTTAGGTCGATATCCTGGTTATAGGATTGTTGATATGTTTATCGATCTGTTAGATCGGCGTCCTGGTAATTAGGATGGTATTATGTTTAGTGACCTGGTTAGGGTCGGTATCCTGGTTTATAGGATGATGCTATGTTAGTGACCGGTTAGGTCGGTATCCTGGTTTGGATGTTGCTATACTATATGATCTGTTAGATCGGCTTGTCTGTCTATGGACTGTTATTTGATTACCTGTTATATGTGCACATGGTTATATGCTTGATGTTTGGGTTGAGGCAGTCCTGCTTCGTGCCGAAGTCCAACATATCCTACGAGCGGTCCGGATAGACTGTAGGCCCGTATGGCGGTCCAGTCATACCGAAGGCTCGGGATAGATCCAGATAGACTGTAGGCCCGGTGCGGGCGGTCCAGTCATACTGTAGACTCAGAGAGTGGACCGGGTGGACTGAAGGCCCGGTGCGAGCGGACCAGTCACACTGTATACTCGAGATGCATGGCTGTTATGTATTTGTTGATATGTTATGATTATGGTTATATGAGGTTGGTATTTGGGGGTAACTCACTAAGCTTTCGGGCATACAGTTTCAGTTTATTGTTTCAGGTTCAGCGGAGGGCCGCGGGTAGGCGAAGGCGTGACCGTACACTTCCTCGATTTACGATTATGATTTCTGGGAACTCTGATGTATAAACTATTTTGAAAACAAATTGTAATAATTGAATGGTTTCAAATGAATCAAGAAGTTTTAAATTGGCTCGAATTTTTGGGATGTTACACCTCTAATGGAGTCACAAACACCCAATGCAACAAGGATGAGAGAAGAGACAAGAAAAATCGGCTAGGGTTTGGTAAAGGCAAGCTTAGGCTGAAATTCCATGACTTGGGGGGGGGGGTTATATAGCTGAGGGCTGCTAGGGTTTTTAGGTGAAAACCCTAATTTCCTTCTTAAGGCTTAAGTAGCCCATGGACTCCTCCTTTTGAGGCCTTGGACGAAATCTGTAGGTCCTCCCTATAGGACTTCGTCCGCTCCTAAGTAAGGAGTCCAATAGCCCAGTTTTACAACTATCATTGATTTGCAAAACAACCCCTCTATTATTAATCAGTTCCTTTAATCCCAAAATTAATATCAAATTAATTTCTGATTAATTACTAATTAATAATATGATTTCCAAATAATATATTAATAAAATCATTTTGAGTGCCAATTTATTATTTCAAAAAATAAATCCTACTCTCTCTCTCTCTCTCTCTACTGGTCATCCTGTCAAGTTGCATGAGTGAATGCAACCTAAAAGGACCATGCTACTATTAAATCAAGTACATACCAATTATAGTTATGGGAATAGACACCAAATCCAACAGTCTCCCACTTGGATAAGTCTAATAACTATAATTGCAAGTATGAATTCGGAATCTGATTAGCAATCGTTGCTTTCAAAAGCCGTTGTTAAACTCTGATCTAGTCAATGACGCGTCCTTTAGATAAGGGATCAAATATTCCTCCGTTCTACAAGATATCGTATGGACATGAGACATGGATTATAATCAATCCCTATCTAGGATTTGTTTCCCGATTTTCGATTTATGATGACTGACTAATTGAACAAATCAAATCAGTCCAGACTTGGCCAAGCGCTTTAGATGTCATCACTAAATCATCGAGGGGCCCACATATATCGCTTTTATCCCATTCAGGGTCAAAGGAAAGGATATACTTCGACTCATATGCTTGTACTATTTACTCATCAAATCACACAAAACAATACGTTTTATAACATCAAGTTACTGATGCGTTTACGAATTATCAATGCACAACTGACTTGTAAACAACAACTCATATGTCTACGTTTCAATAATATAAGATATTATCGTCTCAAAATTACTCGTGATAAAATTCATGAAGTAATTCTTGAGCGTGGGTTTATCGAATACTCAAATTCCTATTTCAAGTGTACACATGAACACTGCAGCAAACATTTGCTATGTCTAAGCACTTAGACAATCTATAGTCGGATTCATGACAGTCTTAATTTATTACTTACTTCCAAAGTGTGATTGACTGTGGATGTTTGAATAATCCTATTATTAAGAAAGTAAAACATGCGAAGTGAAACACAAGAATAACCTAATCCAATATGGTCTCAAAACTTTTGAGTATAAATAAAACACTTATTATTTAATTACCATATTAATTAGACCTTATTCATTGTATATATTTCGACTAATCAACTAAATACTTGAATTAAAACATTAGTCATGCCGCACCCTATGCACGCACACTATGTTTATCTATCGTCCTTACTTTGTGAAACAGATCAATTGGACACATTTCCAATGATGATCATTTGACAATTCCAAATCCTTATTACAATTGTAAGAATACCAAATTCTTGCTACTAATAGAATGTGTTAGAGTTTAACCTTTCATGCAATATCAAGGCACCAAAGTCACAGAGACTTTGCGAATGATATTACAAAGCATTCTACTAGAGATTTGTTACAAAACAATTCCATGGAAATGAAGTCTCAAATTCAAAGTACATTCCTTTGAACATCCTTCTTGCATAAAGGTTCCTAACTTACACATAGATTCTTAATATCCAATTCCCACTACGGAAACATTTCCATATCGCCATATGACAATCCATTATTAACGGAATCCTATCTATTTCAGAATTAAGTCAATATGGTCCATCTATTACTATACTTCCAACTATCCATAAGCAACGAATCCTTAGATTGTCCTTGATAGTTGTTTAACAACTTTATTCATATCTTGTTCTAGTCCTTTTCCCTCTTAATTCGCTAGGCATTTTGAAAAATTTGAACACGTGAATATTATAGTATATGCAATCGATCCTATACCCCAAGTATATGGGATTCGATTCATAATGTCCTACATAAAGACATGATACTTGACCAGTCTCTTGCTATAATATTTCCATATATAGAATTTCGTATGTTGAATCACTTCAACACGATATTCATAAATTTTAATGACTAAGTTCTATTAAAACTTCAATATAAACTTTTAGATTTGAAATGAAGTATGAGTTCCTCTTCCTTAAATCTTTCTATAGCGAAACAATTTCCAAACTCTGCAACTTTGCAAAATTGTAACCTTTGTTTCCTATAAATAGCATTGCTAATTTGCAACACTCATCATAATGATTATGCTCCCACTATCATAATAATTATATCCTTACTAGCATAACATTTATGCTCCAACTAGCTTTGACATGTACCCAGAAATCAGTTGAACTTCTAGAAATCAATACTCATTGACTTTCTTACCAAAGTTCAGATTTCTGATACGAGATGCTTCGATAAGTCTTTATCTATACTTCTCAAGCTCATACACCTTTCATTAGATAGCTGATGTGTGCGTCTAAACCCTTTCAGAACTTATAGCAATAAGTACCGAATATTCAAACTATTTGCCATTTCTCACAATTTGAACTATGAAAAGGGATGCCGTAATCATACTCGAATTTAAGAACGCAATTATTACAACTGCTAACTTCAATGATATTAATCAATCCTTTAAAATCTACTAGTGAAAGCGTTTCCTCATAATCATTTTCATGAAGTAGAGAGAAACCTCTTGTCACTTAGATTTTATGGTGTATGCGTTCCTATCCATGTGAATTTATCATTTCCAACCACTATCATAAGACAAGCTTTATGACAAATTCAAACTTATGTGGCCTGAACTTGCTTAATCTTAATTTCTTTCCATCCGACAGCACAATGGCCTACCAGTACTTCCAAATTATTGAGCAGCTTACCCATACAGATCAATGTACTTTCACTTATCAAGGTGCTTTGCCTTATGCAGTCAAATGAGAACTCATAGAACTCATATATATAGTCAACTTAACTAGAATGGGAACAGAAACAAGAATATGTCAACACGATAGGTTATAAACCTTAGGTCATGTGCTAGTGATTACTAAAAGGTTTATTCTTGATTTGTTCTTGACACTATTCAAGACCATTAAGACTCCCACTAACCTCTTGACATATAAGATTCTCTGTCAAAGTACATTCCTTAACAAAGGAATATTCAAGAGTTAGTGTGGGTTCTTATCAAGAAAACACTTCATATAATTGGTCTTAGTTGGTCTTTCTTTTAACCAAAACATCACAACTACCAATTGTAAATGTGCAAGTGTAAGAAAACATTTCTACTCCACATTTCATGAGGCGTTATAAACCTTCTTAGAACATGTTGCTGAAGCTACAACTTGAAATAACTAGAGTATGTAACGCTCTGTTCCGAATTGACTCCTAGTCTAATGTCGTGGGTCGAAGGTCAGTCATTATAAGGATTATGGCTTTTAGGAAGGTAAGATCTATTCCCATTTGGGTGCGGGTGATGTATTAGAAGTGATCTGGGTGTTCGGTTCGTGTTTTGGAGCCTAGGGGTATTTCGGTAAAGTGGTAGTTCGGGCTTTTGTGGAAAATGGATTTTTGTTCGGGAGGTCTTAAGAAAGGGTTGAGTTGTTAGAAGTGTAGGGCTTCTTGTCGCCTTTACGTGGATATAAGGATTGTCGGAATCGGGCTTATAACAAAGAAGTTATGGCCTACGGAAGTTTCGTCATTTTTCATGCTTAACCGAGTACACGGGGCGTACACAAAGAGTACGCGGGGCGTATTAGTGAAGAAGGTAGTACGATGGGCGTACCTTGGAGTACGCTGGGCGTACTGACCAGGATGGTGGCGAATGTTCCCCGGAGTACGCTGGGCATACCATATGTACGCTGGGTGTAGTCCAGTCAGATCGGAACCCTATTTTAGGGTCTTGAACCCTATTTAAGCTCCTTATCTCATAACCTAACCCTAATATCTTCAGCCTCCACCCCTCTAAACCCTAAAAATCATCATATATCATCCATGGTGGCATTTTGAGCTTATGGAGTCCATTTTTGGGGTGTTTAATCCATTTTCAAGAAGATGGAGTTAGATGCAAAGATGGAGATCAAGAAGAAGCTTATGGATCTGGCTTATATGACTCATTTTCAGCTAGATGAAGGTATAAAGCTCTGAACTTGACCATGGAATACTTAGATCTATTATGTTAGTTTTTTGGATCTTTTTGGTCCCAAGAATGGAGCTTTATGGTTCCAAATTCATTTTTAGGCTTAGGGTTGCCACCCTTGGTGCTAACTAAGCCCCTAAGGCAAAAATTTGCCATGTTGGAGGTCTTAATGGGTTGATGCAAGAGTTATGGTCATTTTAAATGGAAGTAGATTGTTATACTTTGATTTTGGGTTCATGTGGGTCATATAAGTCACCAAGTCAGTGACTTTATGGATTAAGACGTTAGGTAAAGCTCAGGTCTGTAAATTGGTCCCTTGATGTGAAGCATTAAGCACTTAATGTGTTTTGTGCATCATCCGTTTGTATGCTGGGCGTACAATGTAGTACACTGCACATACAACCCTTTTTCCCAGTACGCTAAGCGTATAGAAGAGGTACGATGGGCGTACGCTCTCAGGAGGACCTGGGCCTTTGTGGACTTCGGACCTTTAGGCCCTAATGGTTTTGGGCCTGGATTTGCTGATAGTTGGGCCTGAATGTATCTTTGGGCCAATAATGTAATAGTTGGGCCTATTGGGCCTTGTGGCCCAATATAGAAATGGACTTCATATTTGTGGGCCTCGGTTTGGGCCAATTCGTGGATTAGGTTGTTATGGGTCTTCGTGGGCCAATTGGGGTCAGGATTATTGACTAAGGAGAATATTGGGCTTTAGTATAAGGTCCGTTAGAAAGGTCAGCTCCCAATTTTGAAAATTGGGCCATTGATGGTTTTATTGACATTATAGTGTTGGGCTTTTGTTTTGGGTTTGGGCCTTAGTTTTGGATCATACTGGGCCAGGGGTAGAATGGTCGTTTTACCCCATACATGGATTAAGGATTATGGTATGGGACCCAATTGCTAATTGGGTATAATGTTTGTTAGTGACAGCTCGGGAAGCTGGCAGGGCAGCAGCTAAGGAATTGATGCTGGAAGCTTCTGCAGTGCGAGGTGAGTCTCCTCACCATACCAATGGGCTAAGGCACCAACGCCGGCCCATTTTATGATATGTTGTACACTAGCTGAAGTTGTATTTTGTGGTTATATGGTAGGAAGTATGCTAGTGGCATTTGTGGTATGCTTGTATGGAAGACCATGGGAGAGCCCATGACACCTGGATGTTAGACCATGTGGAGAGCCCATGGCTTTCCTACTATGTTGTAGTGTAATGTAGATTCACTACTTATATGTCTGTTATGCATGTATAGGTGGTATGCTAGTGATTATGTGGTATTCTAGTTGTCTTTGTGATACTTGCATGGAAGACCGTGGGAGAGCCCATGTCACCTGGATGTAAGACCATGTGAAGAGCCCATGGCTTTCCTACTAAAGACCATGGGAGAGCCCATGGCACATGGATGTAAGACCATGTGGAGAGCACATGACCTTCCTATTAAAGACCATGGGAGAGCCCATGACACTTAGGTGTAAGACCATGTGGGGAGCCCATGACATCCTGGAGTAAGACCCTGGGGACGAGCCCACGACATCCTTATATGTTTATATGCATGGCTTATGTAATTGATATGGCGTATGTGGTAGAGATAGCTTTTATAGTTGATATGATATCTGTTATGTGGATTGTGTGTGGGGTATGCTCTGGGGAATTCACTAAGCTTTGTGCTTACAGTTTTGTTTATAGTTTCAGGTATCATTGTTTTGGAAAGGAAGGGCTCATATTGATCGCAGTGCACACACCCGTGTTTCCGTAATATGTGATTTTGGGACGAACTATGATAAGTGTTTTGATTAACAATGTTTTGGAACGTTTGGAATAATTGGTATCTATGTTTGGGTTATATTAAAAATGAAATTTTTACCCCTGATTTTTAGGTCGTTACAGAGTACGACTCTAAAACTTGTTTTGGAACGAAGTATGACTCATCTTCTTTATTTAATCATTTCAACAATTTATGATTCCTCTTCTTAGACATATAAATTCACTAAGGTGTCCTTAGAGGAAGAATCGTGACATGGTTCCATAATGATTAGGATGATCATAAAATATGATACTAAAGTACTCTCCTTTCCTTTCAGATCGGAGAAACTTTTATCTTTCTACCTACTTGATTCTTCTTATTCATTTTGCCATACTTTGAAACTTATCAAGGTATCAGAATCATACTTAATCTTATAAGCATAACCATATTTACTAAACCTTTAGTAAATCATGACAAATAGGCTCGTCGTCTTTTGTGTTGGATTTGACCAGTCCACATCAACGTGTACCAGATTCTTTAGTCCTTCACTTGACTCACATATACATGTGAACAAGGAATTAGTCTTAATTAACGAAAGATCAAGATTCTCATACATCACATAATTCAAATCCCACGATTCCAAGTTTCTGTCCAATTGAAACTTGGGTGATGAGAATTCTTCCTCACTAGGTAAATTATAACACTCCCACAATTGATATAACTAAGAATCAAATCCAATTTTCAACATTGTTAATAATAGAAATATAAACACCAATTTTCATAAGTGCCATTGCAAGGAAACATAAAGTAAACAAGATAAAACAAAACAATTTACTTTATTGATAATGTGTGGAAAACTTGTCCTTACAATACAAATACATATGAAAACTATGTTTCTCAATATTCCTAAGCAATCTATCATAACTCCTAAGCAGCAGCTCAAAAATATAATCATCGAATCATGCGACCGAAATCCATCTCTTCACGATCAGACTCAGCTTACTCTTCTTTTAAGCTTCCTTATTTCTCTTCGATCCTACAAAACATCAAAATGTGATTAACACATCATGTAATAAGAATCTATAAATAGGAACTTAATAGAGTTAGATAGTGGAATTACCTGAAGTAGAGTCATATAATTTGACTTTACCATCTCTAAGATCTCTCAGGTAATCAGGGCAGCTTCGCTTCAAATGTCCCTTCAATCGGCAATAGAGACAGATGGACTCTTTGGGAGTGACACGTGGAACTATCTCATATATGGCCTTTCTCTTACGGTCAAACTTTTTGACCTTGGCCAATTTCTCTCTCTTAGGAGAAAAAAATCATTTTTGGACTATCATCGTTGTCGTTGCCTATGTCCATGGAAATTTGGGAGGTAGATCTTAAAAAAAATTGCTTGACCAGTGCGCCAAAGAATTGTTGCTTCAGCAGTAACTAGCAAATATGTTAGATAAATAAGGGTCACGTCGTGGTCTGTCATATAAATAGTCGTTTACAAACTGACTATATGACTCAGGAAGCGATTGAAGAACCAAATCAACAACTAGCTTCCTTGGGAAAACGACACCCAACATTCCCAGTCTGTCAGTGTGCAACTTCATCTTCAAGATGTGTGCAGACACATAACTTCCATCTCGGTGTTTGCATGCCAATAGGGCTTGAGTGACCTTGAACTTTTCAAGTCGATGAAAACGTGGGTAAGGAGAATCACAGGAGGAGGTGGAGGAAGAGAAGTATGATTTCTAGTTCCACCAATGCACGAAAAAGGGAATAATCTTTCACCTTGATCGAAACGTGGAAGATCATCTTCAAAAGGAAAGCTTTTGCCAAAGGATTGAGGAAGACCATAGTTCTCAGAACTAGATATCTACGAAAAGGGAAAAAATTCAAGTGAGTTGATTTAATCCTTAATGTAACACCCAAATGAAATATTAATGCTAGGACCCAACACAATAATTCACAATTCAGAAGAGGGATGCCATAATCCAATTATAAATTGTTTGAAGGTAGGTAAATGACGATTTACCAATTCCACCATGAAAACTAAATTTTAAGTGAATTAGGTTTTAAATGAAATTCCTAGATATTTTGAAATTCATTGAGCTTTTCAATGGCATGTTTAATCTCAATTATGCCCTTCAAGTTTGTGACTAGGCTACCGAGGATCACTAACATGGTGTGAATAACCATGTAAATTAGCTTGGTACTCTCGATGTCATTTATCATCTAATTAATGTGCCGGTTAACCACACACTCTCCATTAATCAACGATAATTTACGAGAAACCTATTGCCAACAATATCGGTCTCATATTAGTGTGCCGGTTAACCACACACGCTCCACTAACAACCAATAAGGTGAAATGTGCAAGTTCATGGGTTAGCATCAAATTCACATTTTCCTAAAGTAACTAAGATTGAGAATTTATAAAAGCATTTAGTTACTTTTTATTTTCATTATACTTATTAATGAGATTTAATGTCCTATCAAACCCGTTCGGCTAACGACCCTCCACCAGTCAAGAGTGCGGTGGGTAAGAATGGATACCAATGGCGGTCATTTTACAAGCCGCTTCCTTAAACACCCCTTGTAGACTAGCTTCGTGAATGATGCCTACTAACGGTAAGACTGAATTTTCTTATACATATATAATATTAGACTTTTAATTCTATATAGTATAAGGGTGTATTTTAAACCTTTTAAAATACTAGGTGGTTTAATATTTTAATTAATTAAACTTTTAATTTAGTTAATTTAAACCTGTCTATGGATTTATTAATTGTCTTTTATTTAAACACTTAATAATTAATTAATAAAATCCACGAGGGTGTATTTTTTAAACTATTAAAAAATATTAGGGTTCTTCCATTTAAATTTCCAAAATTATAACTTTTAATTACAAATTTAAACTATAAAACCAATAGGGTGTATTTTAAAACTTTTCATAATACTAGGTTAAATTTAAATTAGGAAAATAATCTTATCATTATCCAAATTTAACCATATCTTTTAATTTTGATAAGGATATCATGTTATCTTTTAAAAAATTCGATTTTAGGCTTTAAAAAATGAATTATGGTAATTATCCTAACCAAAACCAAATTGAAAATCGAAAAAATAGGAAACTGACCAGTCAACTTGTCGAGTTGGACACTGAACTCGTCGAGTTCATACATGAACTCATCTAGTTCTCTAATTAGACATCAGAAATCGATTTTCTTGTTCTTTTGACAGTTCACCATTACATGAATTCAATTAAAAAACATCCTAGGCTCTGATACCACTGATGGGTTTTGAGCATATCTGCATTCCTATGTGATTATGCAACCCTAATTGCTTTGGATCTAAGTTTTTCACTAATTGAACATGCAAGTTGAACACCAAAGCAATAACTTTAATACTAGCATTTAATTTTCGAAAATCATGTATAAAACTAGGGTTAGAAGATTACATCACTTGTTATGTAGCAATAACAAGAACACCTTAAAGATCCTTGACTCTTGAAAGCTTAATGCCCTAAATGTTGTATCTCTAATGGATTCACAAACACCCAATGCAACATGGATGAGAGGGGAGACAACGAAAATCGGCTAGGGTTTGGTAAAGGCAAGCTTAGGCCGAAATTCTATGACTTGGGGGATTTATATAGTTGAGGGTTGCTAGGGTTTTCAGGTGGAAACCCTAATTTCGTGCTTAAGGCTTAAGCAGCCCATGAGCTCCTCCTTATGAGGCCTTGGACAAAATCTACAGGGCCTCTTTATAGGATTTCGTCCACTCCTAATTAATGAGTCCAATAGCCCAGTTTCACAACTATCAATGATTTGCAAAACAGCCCCTCCATTATTAATTTGTTCCTTTAATCCCAAAATTAATATCAAATTAATTTCTGATTAACTACTAATTGATAATATGATTTCCAAATAATATATTAATCTTATAATATATTAATAAAATCATTTTGAGTACCAATTTATTATTTCAAATAATAAATCCTACTCTCTCTCCACTGGTCATCTGTCAAGTTGCATGAGTGAAGGCAACCCAAAAGGACCATGCTAATATCAAATCAAGTACATACCAATTATAGTTATGGGCTTAGACACCTAATCCAACAATATCAAGTATGGATATTTTGGGAATCACTTTCCTTTTTAAACTGCGACTCACTATTCACACCACATCTTTCCTCCCTTGTAATAAATTCTTTTCCAAAAAGGTTCGTATGAAATTCTTTTCTAAATAGATTTGTAAAATCTTTCTTTTCTTCAAAACGTTCTATAAACTGTTTTTTATAAAGTTTGAATAAATCTCTCGGATCCTAGTTTGAGTTTGGAATCGCAAGAGTGTTCAATTGGGTTTTATTTAAAAGTAGCCTATATATAGTCAAAACTACGAGATTAGCTACGGAAACAATTTTAGATTTGAACAAACTAAAATCATATTACCCACCAAGGATCATTTTGATATCAAGGAAAGATTAAATCAACCAAAAAAATTAATTACAACTTTTAAAGACTTTTATTCTCATGGGAGATGGAAATTGATGAAAAGATGCATGAAGCTCCAAAGAAGAAGGTATCTACAAGTATCCACCAAGAAGGAGTAAAATAGAAAACCATTCTAGTCTTCACTTGTAAATATGTTCTTCTTAATCCTTAAATTTATAAAAAGAATAAACCTTAAAGATAAGCAACATATGAGGTCATAAAGTTGGCACCAAATGTCAAGTCAAAGAGGAGAATGGTGGAGAGAAAACCACAAGATATTTAGCCAAAATAAGAATAAGAGAGAAAAAATGATAAAAAAACTCACTAGTTTTTGGTATTTATACTTCATTATATACTACCTTCTTAATAGAAATAGGAAGCGTTCTAGGCTGACTAGGAAGATCGAATGGTTATGAAGATTGTTAGAGTGTAGCTGTATCCAAGTGGGAGAGAAACACTTGGGAATTGATGACAGTGTTTCCAAATGTAGGTCAACTGGGAACTCTATAAATAAGAACAAGTGAGTAGACAGTTAAGTTGAGGTATGAGTCAAGGATTATGCAAGGGATAATGTCAGTGGTCACTTGTAAGCAAAGAAACAAAGATTGAAGATTCAGGGTTATCCCGTTTGAGGACATGAAGCACCGACACTAGCGCATGAAGAATATGTGATTAGGTTCAACTTGTGGGTTGTGTTAGATCCTCCCTGACTGCTCTTTCCTGATAAAGTCTTTAGGGTTTAAAGCATGATCCACTAGTGATGATTGCCCACTCCTTGTTGGGAATGAGGATTTTTGGAGATGTGTCAGTGTTTAGGATTTGTATAGCTCTTAGATGGGAAAGAACCGTGAGTGAGGCACGTATGGCTATGATAGGATGGGTAAGACCCATGAGCGAGGCCCGTATGGTTATGATAGTGTAACATCTCGAAAATCAAGGGTAAAAATTTCATTTTTATTATAATCAAAACACCATTGTAACTTTATGCAAACGTTTTAAAGTATTTCAAATAAGAAAATTATTAGAGTTCATTCCCAAAGATGACACATTGTGGAAAACAAAGGGGTATGCGTCGCGATCAAGCCGGGCCCTTTCCTTTCGAAACGGAAGTACCTGAAACCATAAACCACAAACTGTAAGCACAAAGCTTTGTGAGTTCCCAAAACATAGCCACATACAACATCAAGAATCCACATAAGCCATACATACAAACAGATAGGATGACATAGAAACCCTCCATGGTCTTACACTGGGTGCCATGGGAATCCCCACATGGTCTTAACTATATGCCATGGGAACCCCCACATGGTCTTATCAATCTGCCATGGGAACCCCCACATGGTATTCATACAAAATACATAATACATTGATAACCCATTCGCAAATAACCACTACCGCTAAATAACATGGGTCGGCCTTGAAGCTCACTATAGGAAATCCTTAGTTGTTGCCCTGACAACTCTTGGAGCTAACAATAACAAAATATCACCCAATTAGCAACTGGGTCCCAAACCATGATCCATAATCTAGACCTGGGGTGAATTGACCATTTTACCCCTGACCCATCAAATTCATAACTAAGGCCCAATCCCAAAACCGACAAGGCCCAAAACTATAAGATCCATAAAGGCCCACCAATGGCTCAATTTTACAAATTGGACCCAATCCCATATGGGTCTTGTCCTAAGCCCATATTCTCCTCGAATACACTTCAGGTTATCTCAAACACTCCATGGGACAAACTTGGTCAAACGCATATGTCAAAAGTCAAAGTCAACGCCAAAGTCAACGGTCCAAGTGACCCAACTCGCCGAGTTGGTCCTTCAACTCGCCCAGTTCTCATCAAACCACAAAATTGCAAAGAATCGATCCAACTCATTGAGTTCCCTTCAACTGGTCGAGTTTTCCTCCTTTTCATCAGAATCGGGACAAATCATTTCAACTCGCCGAGTTCACCCATGAACTCGTCGAGTTCTTCATTCAACAATACCTCTTAACCCATTAAGTCACCAATATCGAAACTATAAGCTCCACCACTAAGATATTAATCTGAAATATCACCTAGAAGGGTAAAGTTTCTAACTTTACCTTTAAGAATCCATTCTAGTATATCAAAAACCCAAACGCTAAGCTTAAGAGGTTAAGGGCTTACCCAATAATCACCAAATCAACAAAACAAAGCCCATAGATGCATCTGGACCCTAAAGGCTGAAAGGTCATGTAAAGTCTCCAACTTTACTCCCATGCAAGGCCATATGATGCTTAAGAGACCAAAACAAGGGCTTAGAAGGTGCATGAAACTCTTAGGGCCATAAAGTTGGCACCTTTATGCCACAAGATTACCCAAGAACCATGGATCTGTAAGAATAACTCCATTGTGACGACCAACAACCATCAACCATTCAAACTAAGCTAAACCATGGAAACTAGCCCTAACAAGGAGATCTAAGCATATGATAAGCAATATTGAGACTTTATACAAGAAATATGTTGGAGATGGAGCAAGGAAACGAGATCTGGAAGTTCCCTCTTGAATCACCACCTTGCACCAAGCTCCCGTTCCTTCAAGAAGCATCCAACACACCAAAATGCACTCACAAATTCTCAAGAAGGATCCAGGGTTTTAAGAATAGGGTAAGGTGAAATAGAGGCTGGAAATGAGGCCATCACCTGACACTTAAGGTGCTTAAATAGGGTGCAAAACCCTGAAATTAGGGTTTCTCAAACCACGGCCAACTCGTCGAGTTGGTTCTCTCCAACTCATCGATTTGATCTTCAAAAACGCGCGTGACACATCTTTCCAACACGTCGAGTTTCAGTCCAAAACTCGACGAGTTGGCCTTTAGCAAAGACGGTATATTTCCATAATTGACCTTCTAGATTCCAGATGTTACAACTCTCGCCCACTTAAATTAGATTTCGTCCTCGAAATCGCTCCTTATTAACACTCCTACCCAAATAGTCAACGTGATGATCATGATCGGAATTTCTGCACACAAAGTAACCTTCCCAAGGCAGCCGAAACTCAAACCGAAACTTCAATCCCAAAAATAACACCCAAACCTTCAACCCTTGCAACCCACATATACCTTCTGAGACTTGAAATCAACAATGACCTGACTTCGTGACAGCTCGCCCGTGCTAAAACAACCCTTTACTAAACTTTCAACGAATTGGAAACCAATCATAATACTTCCACCAATAATCTATCTAGATCTACCGAAACCAAACTTAGAATAATTCCCCAAACCCGATGAAGAACTAATCCTCAAGCTCTCGAATAAAAACCAACCCCGCTTACCTGGAGTCCGAAACCTAAAGTCTTGATGGCCTGACTCCCTGTCAAACCTCTCACATCGAACTGCCAATATGCCAATCCTCATAGAGTTTTGTACCAACAAAATGCTTCCGATCCCCGATCACATCGCTACTTCCAAGGGAACATTGTCATTGACCAAATACTGCTACAAAACACTTTTACTCGACAAAAGGCCATGATAATCCTTCAAGTAGGAGATCCATCCCTGCAACGGTTAGAGTCAGACGAGTGTTGCGCAACATAGTCAAATCAACCACTCTGAGACTATTTAATCCCCTGCAAGCGGCTTATCATATACCCCGAAATACAAGCTACTCGACACATAAATCCCAAATTACTGAAACCACTTCATCACACCTTGCCGCCAATTGGATGCTTTACAAAAGTAACTGAGACCTACCTGGTCCCAACTTGTCCGCCAACTACCTGAAAAACCGGACTCCTACTCGATAACGGAGACAAAAGACACACATACGCAGCAGCCCCATGCGACTCCCGAAAGAGAATCCTGACTGACAAAACTTGTCCACAACACATCTTCACCAAGTCCTTTACTAAAATAATGAATGATACAAGACCCACCGCAGTCTCATATCCTAGCCAGTCCCCAACAACCTACCTTCTCCCGATTCCGAATACACAGTGGCTCCTCCACAGACAGGACCAACCCACGACACCATACAATAGCTCATTTTCCATCAAAATTAAACCATTCATTTCATTTAAACCCTGCAATTGATGCCATTGGCATATGATACCCAAAATTATTACTCCACTGCAATGAAAAACCCGTCAAAAAACACGTACGATACTCGACTCGAGATCTTACTTAAAACCAATTCGATACTTCACTCATAATCCAAGATTCACGAATCTGCACTTGCACTATGCCCAAAATCTTCTGATTCCTTACAATCCATCACTAGAACTAGATATATATAATATTCCCAAGCCCTCTATGAGACTACCAGTCTCATACCTGGTCCAACCACTAGGTTCCCAAAAGACCAAATAACAAGGCTACCCAGCCTATAAAACCTCTACGTCACATACTGACCTTCCACTTGATCCTACAACTCAGAATCTAAACCATGACTCAATGGTCTCTACTAGACCCACCTGAATTTCCCTAAACACATGGGCACCGCCCACGGGCCCCGACCATCAAGGGCCACTCAAACCCGGCCCCGCCTCGGACTCCAATGATCCTCAACCCATAACATATAATACTTATGTTGAGTATATGGGTTGCACCATTGGGCTTAGTTAGTTCGGTCCATATGTAATCACGGTTTGGGCCTGTCCAGCCGCGTTCTGTTTTTAGGGTTTAGTATATATAATGCATGCATGCATTATATTAATTACGCTTCTTGAATATTTCCTTTAACAAGTATTGTAACCCTAGCATGCCTCTAAAGTAGAAGCTCTTCATTGAGCTCTTCTGAGGTGTTGCTGTTTTAATCATTCGACATCCGTTTGATTCATAGTGGTGTTCATTGTTTTCTATTGCTTGTTATTATATTATTGATATCTGTTTGAATCTATCGATCTAAGAGAATATTATTTTCATCAATTGGTATCAGAGCAGGAGGCTGTGTAAATCATACGCATCTTTTCTGTTTGAAGAATTTTCTTAGGGTTTCCGCTTTTATTGCATCTGTTAAGCCGTCATTCCTTCATTGACGGTGTTCATAGATCTCGATATTACCCTATTCAATCTTTACAAGTCTGATTCTTAGCAGATATCTGAAAAAGGTCATCATGTCTCACGAAGATTCACAAACCAATCCAATCAATATCTCCAACAACATTGGATCTACAACCAGAATCCCGATTCTATACACTCAAGATTATGAAGTTTGGACGCATCACTTTGAGGACTACGTCGTTGGTTCCGAAGAAAATGGTTATCTTATCTGGGAAGTGATAACATTGGGTCCTTTTGTTCTTTCTGGTAAAAATAGAACTATTAAGACTCAAAAGGAGTACAATCAACTCTTAACTGACGTGGAGAAAATTCCTCAAAACGAAAAAGAAAAGTTGTTGTGTAATGTTAAAGCCATGAGAATGATCCGATTTGCTTTATAGTCTGATACTTTTCGTTTGGCAAGCTCATGCACCACGGCAAAAGAGATCTGGGATAGACTTAAAGAGCTGTATTCCACTGATGAAGACCTAGAGCATTCTATCAAAACTCTATTGCTCTCTGAGTTCGATGCTTTCCAACAAAAGCCTGATGAAAAACTTATTCAGGCATTCGATCATTTCAACCATCTTTTGAGCAAGATGATCAAGCACGGCATTGGAAGAGAAGTAATCGAACATAAGGTCACATTTATGAATGGTTTAAGACCTGAATGGATGGTTGTGGTATCAACGGTGAAGGCTCACGAGCAATTTAAAACCTATTCACTGGCGAATATGGTAGGTATTCTTAAGTCTCATGAAAGTATTGTATCTAAGGAAGCGAAAGTGGTGTCTGGTATGGGATCCATGACCCTTCTCTCTAAGGCGAAGAATGTTGCAGAGGATGACGAAGAGTCAGAGATGTCAGAATGTGATCTGACAAGCGAAGAGTATGCAATGATGGTTTCCAACCCGAAGCGGTTTGCTCGCAAACAGTTTCCTATTGCCAAGAACCGAAACTGGCAGGGAAGCTATAACTCAGAAAAGGCGAAAGAGGAGATCATAAGTACTCCTCAGAAAGAAGAAGAGAAGAAAGAGAGAAAACTGGTAGGAGACTCCGGATACGATTGCAACTTCTGCCATGGCAAAAACCACTTTGCCAAAGGTTGTATGTTAAGAAAGCTATCAGATAATAAGGAGGGTGAAGATGATGAAGCATACTATATGTGCAAGCTGGAGGAGATAAACAAGAAGAAAGCCTCTAACAGTTCAATGAATGCTTTGATTGTGCAGGAGAACGCTGTGGATGATGAGTTCGGTGGCGTAGAGGTCTGGTCTACAGACTCTGAAGATGAAGAAGTACGTAAACCCACACATGGAAAGGCTTTTTTGGCGAAAGAAAAGAGTACTGAGTCTGCTGGGAGATGCTTGATGGTGACAGCTGGAGTGTCACAAATGAGGGGCTACACAACCGAAGGCGAGTATGAGGAGGCGAATCTGAAGGAAGATAAGTGTTTTGCTGCTAAACCTGTGAGCGAGAGGATCAACGAACCCGACATCGAACTCCTGCTCGACATCGGGCTCACCCCAGCATCAGACCACGTCTGGCATCGGGCTCACCCCGTCATCGGGCTTACCTCGACATCGGGCTTACCCCGACACATACACAAGATATCATATATCATAAACACATAACATAAGCATATAACATACATCGGGCTTACCCCGGCATCAGGCCTAGGCCCAGAACACATAACACATAACATGCATGAATCACAAAGACATCAAGCATACATATACTCTTCTCGGGATGGCACCGACATCGGACCGAAGTCCGGAACTACTAACATCTAAACGGGCCGACATTGTGGCCTTAGACCCGTTCCTACTCGAGAAAACTCACCTCGTAAACCTGTCTGCACAAACTCGCGGTGAGGAATATCTGATAGCTACTCCAATGACTCCCCGTCTATCAATATCACAATAACACTTAGTCAAAATCTAATAATCCTTCTTAGGGTAAAATGACCATTTTACCCTCCGTCAAGGTCAACGCTCTGGTCAAAGTCAAAGTCAAGGTCAACTCCCAGTCAACCCAACTCGTCGAGTTACCTCCTAACTCGCTGAGTCCTTCTACTACTCAGACTCGTGATAAACCGAGTCAACTCGTCGATTCCCCTCACAGTCTCATTGAGTTCTACCTGATACAGAGTCGGTACTAATCGACTCGACTCGTCGAGTTCCCTATGGACTCGACGAGTCCCTCTGTCTGTTTGTCCATCTTAACAGATTAAGCCATGTTCTCTAGATCCAAAGTCCAAACTTCACTTGTTCACTGGAAATGATCTTTCTAAGGATAAAGTTTCCAACTTTACTTGTTGATAGCCTTTCTTGAAAGGTTTAGCTAAAACCCTAATTCTTTTAGGACATAGGTCTTGTCCAAAAAGCCTTAGCAATCCATACCAAAGCATAAAAACCTAGATCTAGGGCCAAGATACCAGCTAACCACGTAAAGTCTCAAGCTTGCTTCAATGCATGGCCCTTTAAGGGCTAAAAAGGTTATATAAAGGCTTAAAAGCGTGCATAGGGCTTCCATGGTCATAAAGTTTGCACCTTTATACCATGGAACCCCTCCTAGGTCCTAGATCTGAAACATAAATCACTTGAGACGTCCAAAACCCAAGGACCAAAGCTGATGAACCAAAACCCTCATAAAAGGAGGTAAATAGATCTAAGAGGAGAATGATCAAGTTGGAGACTTGATTACCAGAAAATGCAGCAAATGGAGTGTATCTTCTGGATCTACTCCTTCCTTCTTGATCCATCTATCTTCTTCTTCTTCTTCCACAAGCTTCAAAATGCACAAAGATCACTCAAAATGTATCACACACTCAAGGAAAGCTCTAGGGTTTCGTGGATTAGGGTTTGGGACAAGGAGGCTGTAAAGGAGGCCAAGGGGTGGGGGTTATAATGCTTAAATAGGGTGCAAAACCCCGAGATTAGGGTTTCACTCTGGACGAGCTACTCGTCGAGTAGATAGCTTGAACCTCGCGCATAAACTTCCCTCTACTCGACGAGTTAGGGCCACCAACTCGTCGAGTCCTTTTTTTCAAAACAAATAAATAAAATGAGTTAAATGCATACCAGGAACCAGGTGTTACAGTTTTGCACCCTATTTAAACAACTTATGCCCTATAAATTGGCCTCATTTCCAGCCTCCACTGTTCTAAACCCTAACCTCGAAACCTTAAGGTATCTTTGAGTGAGTGTGGGCCTTTTTTTAGTGTGTTGGGTGTGTCTGAAGCCATTGGAAGAGAAGGGAGCTTGGAGATACAAGAAGGAGCTACTAGATCCAAAATCCTTGCTTCATCTTCGACATCTTTCTAGTAAAAAGTCTCAACCTTGCTTTCTTGTTACTTAGATCTTCATCTTAGTGTTCTTTTGCTTGTTTTTGTCCAAATTAAGTGGTCATTGGGAGTTAGACGTCCCATATGGACAAAACCTTTCATATCTAGGGTCTTAAGGAGCTTTCATGGTATAAAGGTGCCAACTTTATGGCCCTAAGAGCTCCATGCACCTTCTAAGCCTTGTTTTGGCATTTTAAGATTCTTTTGGCCATGCATGTAAGTAAAGTTGGAGACTTTACGTGACCTTTTAGCCTTTCAGGTCCAGATCCGTGTTCATGAGCTCTATCTTGAAGAATAGTGGCTTAATGCATTAAGTGAGTTGGCAGACCGATGAACTCGACGAGTTCATAAGGGAACTCGACGAGTTGGTTTGGGATTGTCACGTTTCTGTTGAAAAAAGGAGGAAATCGACGAGTTGGATCGAAATATCGCGATTCTGTGTTTAATGGAAACTCGGCGAGTTGAGGGATAACTCGACGAGTTGAGTCAACTCGGAGAGTTGACTTTGACTTTGACTTTACTTTCGCCAAGTTTGATCTTTTAGGGGATTTTGAATCATTGATTGGTATCTAAGGGATTGTTTCTGTTTACGGGTGGTGTTGAGCTGATTTCCAGGGGTCGGGATTTATCCAGTTATCACCCAACATTTGAGGTGAGTTTCCTTAGCAGGTTTAGCGGGTTGAAGGCACCAATGCCGGCCTATGTTATGTTATGTTGATAGAATGTTAGTTGTCTTCGTGACTCTTGTATGTACCTATGTCTTATACTAGTGGACTAAGGTCCGATGCTGGGCGAAGCCCGATGACTATCTGTATGCCATGTGTATTATATGAGTATGTGTTATATGCTTTCCGAGCTCAACTCGATGACCGAACGGGGCCCGTTGACCGGACGGGGTCCGATGATCGGGCGGGGCCCATTGTATGTTTACTGTATGTTTGGTATGTGGTATTTTTGGGGAACTCACTAAGCTTTGTGCTTATGGTTTTCAGTTTATGTTTCAGGTACTTCTGGTTCCAAGGGGAAGAGCTCTGGATGACTGCACCACACACACCATTGGGATTCCACATTTGATGTTTTACTCTGATTTTATGACAATAGATACATTGGCTTGTTTTGGAATTGATTGGATGATATTGGCATTACTACTTTATTTATTATTGAAATCAAAAAAATTTGGCACTAGATTTAGGATGTTTCAGAATAAGATCATATCCCCTCTCTAAGCTAGTCATCTTTTATAAAGGAAGAAGAAATTTTATAAAATTCTTCCAAATTTTATATTTTATAAAGGCTTAACATCTTAGCAAAAAGACAAAAAGGCCT